>NW_025814856.1:143159397-143759397 GCF_022079265.1 Lynx rufus
AAATTCATAACTCCTCTCATAGAATAATGTGAATGTAACCAAATAAATATATTCTGAGATGCTATCACGATAAATAAATTAGGCAGGAACCATAAGTATGAATATCAAAATCATACATGATTTTGTCTAAATTGTCATACATGAATCTTGGGTTAGTCATATTTTACTGTGTTTGGGGCTAAGTCTTGGTTCTGCACCTATCTGGTGTGATAATTTCAGCAAGCCAAGTTCTCTCTCACTTTTAGTTTTCTCATTTTTATTTTCTTTCTTCTTTTTTCTCCTTCCTTCCCTCCCTCATTCTCTCACTTCCTCCATCTCTCCCTACACATTTGAGTGTAGATAGGTGGACAGTGAAATAGATAGCATATCTCATATCATGCTGTGAAGAAAAAATATAGCAGGGAAATATTCCTGGGAAGAAACGGCTGCTATTTTTATACAGGGTGATTAAGGAAGTCATGACTTAGTAAAAGGTGATGATTGAGACAACCTGAAGGAGACAAGGAACCAACCTTATCAGGCTATCTGGCAAAAGGTCATTCCAGGAAGAGGGAAGAGTATGAAAATCTTCAAAGTTAGAGGAAGTGTTGATGTGTTCAATAAAGAGAAAGTCTGCAAAGCTAGAGTGGAATGAGGCGGGTGAAAGTATGAGCTGAAGATGTCAAAAAGTTAAAGGGATATAGAATCAGGTGGTGTGAAATCATATACATAGCACTGTAGGTTGCTGTGATAACTTTAGGCTATCCAACTGAATTAAAACCCATAGAAAGATTTTACAAAGAGAAGAGACATGCTTTAAGTGGATCACTCTGGCCTCTACAGTGAGAACACCCTGTACGGGAGCAGGACCAAATAATGTGAAAAATGATGGTGGTCTACGTGAAGGCAGCAGCAGTGGAGGTGATAGGAACTGGATGCATTATATTTTTGTTTTTAAAGTATTTATTTTTTAATTCATAGACTTTACTTTTGGAGCAATTTTATATTTTAAGAAATCGAACAGAAAATATAGTCAGAAATACCATAGCTACTACCACCTAGACCCTTACTTCTACAGCCATATGAAGTAAAAATCAAGAAACTCCAACAAGTTGCCATATAAAATCAGGTGCACCTGCCATCATATGTGACCAAAGATCCAGTCATTGTGCATGCAGCTGCTATCGCAATGCCTTAGTACAGACTCCAAATAGGACTCAAGATTGCAGCCCACGTGAGAAATACTACCTTCAAGTGATTCTGGGTTATAAATATTTAAGTTATCATCCTCCAGAGCAGTGGATTGGATGATGGGTAAGTCAATCTTTGCTTGCCACCTTAAGTCAGAAGAATGGTATGGCTTCAGACACTACCCATCTTTTTTTAATTTTTAATTTAATTTAATTTAATTTTTTTGAGAGTTAGAGAGCTAGAGTGCAAGCAGAGGGGGTGCAGGGAGAGAAGGAGACACAGAATCTGAAGCAGGCTCCAGGCTCTGAGCTGTCAGTACAGAGCTCAAAGTGGGGCTTGAATTCACAAACTGTGAGATCAAGACCTGAGCTGAGTCAGAGGCTTAACTAACTGAGCCACCCAGGCACTCTTGATACTACTCATATTTTTAAAGTAGATGTCATGAGATCATGAGATTAATGACTAATATAAGGTAGAATACGACATATCAAATGATTATTTAAAATTATTTTCTTATTTATGTGTTCTGAAGTTTCCTAGGTTGTGATTATAAAGTACATCGGTGTATATACTAAATCTGAGTTTTCTATTTCTATGCATTTATCAGCTCACACAAAAGCCCTTCCTTCTGCAACACTTTCCTCAATATTTATGGAAGCTTTTTCAGAGTAAAGAGAAAGCTTCTGTCACCCACTGATCCCATTTTCCACAAGCTGCCCTTCTGCCACTGCCTTCCTCCTCCTGCAAAATACAGATTCCTGAACCCCAACCCAAGGGAACATTTAATATTCCTGTGCTCCAAGGACACAGCAGGCTTTTTAGAAGTGGGAAGACTGGCCCTATCCCAAATGCTTTACATTCCAATTTTGATCAGTTTTAACATCATTTCTGGAAACATTAAATCAAGACATTTTTAGTTTAGTGTGTTTCTTCTCAGGAAACACAGATATCTGTGTTTGGATGGACCCCATTCTAGGAAAATGATGTTTGGGCTCAGTTAGTGAATTCAGCTTATTTTGTTTGAAACTTCTATCTTATAAAGCATTCCCTCCAGATATACCTGAAACTCCTGCTCCAAGCTGGCATATATCACCTTCCACCTGCAGTCCCCACTACTCTACCAGCCATAGTAACATATGCCTACATCACAAATATAGACACAGATAGGATCTTACCAGCTGTCTCCTTAGATCCCATGTAAGTAGATCCTTTGGAAGGAGAGGGTTACCAGATGTGTTCTAATCTAGATACTGACTCAGAAGTTTTCCAATTACCTAAACTGGTTTTAGCCACATCATTCCAATTGTTTCTGCCCTACACAGAAGTATTACAGATGCAGACCACAATTTATCCATTAACACATTTTATAATGTAAATTTAAATAATTAGTATTTACTGAGCATCTTGTATATATCTAGCACAGATTTCTATTATTTCCATTCAAAGCTCTCTCCTTAGGGGCACCTGGGTGGCTCAGTCATTAAGCATCTGACCAGGTTTCAGTTCAGGTCACGATCTCATGGTTCATGAGTTTGAGCCCCACATCAGGGATTCTCTGGGGATTGGGATTCTCTCTCTCCCTCTATTTCTGCCCCCCCCCCCACCGAATAAATGAATAAACTTAAAAAAAAAATCTCTCTCTCTAAATGTTCTGTAGTGCATCATTTTTCTTACCATATCCCTTTTCTTGGTTCACTTCCTGTTTGAGACTTATCTAGATACACACAAATAAAAACAATAGTTATTGGTCAGATTTTATTAGTAAAAGAGAGTAAGTTTATAATGAATGTGGAGAAGAAAAGGGAGATTGTTAGAATCTTGTTCAGCTAAAGGGAAAAAAATAATAAGGAATAAATTGGTTTTATTTGTTTTTAAAGTAAATGACTGTTTGGCCTCTAGTTACAAATACACAAAAGTGGCTTTAAACATTAAAAAAAAAATTTAAAAAAAGGGGGGGGCACCTGGGTGGCTCAGTCGGTTGAGCGTCCGACTTCGGCTCAGGTCATGATCTCACAGCTCGAGTCGAGCCCCGCGTCAGGCTCTGCGCTGACAGCTCAGAGCCTGGAGCCTGCTTCAGATTCTGTGTCTCCCTCTCTCTCAGCCCCTAACCCACTCACATTCCGTCTCTGTCTCTCTCAAAAATAAATAAACTTAAAAAAATTCTTTTTAAATATACAAAAGTGGCTTAATTTATTTCCTCAAGGTTCTCCAAAATCATGTATTATTTACTTCCTTTCTGTATTATTTTCTGGTGATTGACAAATTTGAAATTAGCCTTGTTGAAGGTCTATCAAGTTGTGGGTAACAAGTTATTCATGAGAAAAAAAGCTGAGGACTTTTTTTGGCTATTTGTTTAAAAAAAATTTTTTTTTAACGTTTATTTATTTTTGAGACACAGAGAGACAGAGCATGAACGGGGGAGGGTCAGAGAGAGGGAGACACAGAATTTGAAACAGGCTCCAGGCTCTGAGCTGTCAGCACAGAGCCCTACGCGGGGCTTGAACTCACTGACTGCGCTGACCGCGAGATCATGACCTGAGCCAAAGTCGGCTGCTTAACCGACTGAGCCACCCAGGAGCCCCTGGCTATTTGTTTTAAATACCTTCTGGCAATTATGATTCAGTAGGTCTGGGGTAGGGTCCAAATGCTGATGTTTCTTAAATTTCCTTGGGGAATGACAATGCATGTACCCTCCACCCAGAGATCTATTGGTTTCCAGCAAATTAAAGGGGAGGGGAGAATAAAAGCATCCAGGATCTTCTCAACTTATATAGTTAATGTACATTCTCTTACTATATTATAAAAACAAAACAGAAACAGAAATACCCCATGACTTTTACCGGACTGAGAAGAGGAAGTACTCCACAAGTATTTTCTCAAATGAACATTCAATTCCTACTTAATTCAATTACTGTTTTTCAATAATAGGTATTGACATCCCTATTCTTTGCTTTTTTAAACTTTACAATAGTTGAGTGTTTTTTTAATACCCTTCATTCCAGCTGTTCTTGAAGACCACAGGAAAAGCCAAATGAAGCAATCTGTCTTAGGATGGGCACAGTCTTCAAAGACAAGCTGTATCCCTGGAACAGGAAACAAGTTCAAGTATTTCCTGATATCTTTGTCCTTAGCTGTTTTAAGTATTAATTATAGTTGAAATGTTCTCCTTGGGTATTTGACAATGGAATTTATTCAGTATTAAAAGTAAATGAGCTATCAAGCCATGAAAAGACACAAAGGAAACTTAAACGCATATTTCTAAGTAAAAGAAACCAGTCTGAAAGGCTAAATACTACATGATTCCAACTTATGACATTCTGGGAAAGTAAAAACTGTGGAGACAGTAAAAAGATCTGTGGTTGCCAGGGATTGAGGGAGGGAGAAGGATAAATAGGCAGAACACAGGGAATTTTTAGGGCAGTCAGAATGCTTTGTATGATATTGATGAGGGAGTATAAGTCAAGCTGACACCCCACAAACCACCCTCCCAGGTGGGATATGTGCATATTCTTCAGGCACTCCTGGCTGCCCAGGAACAAAAGAAAGGGCAGAAAACAAATGGTTAAACTGATAGTCTCCAGCAGTTTACAAATATCTCATCAATAGCCTAATCTCCAGGAACTCCCTACTATCTTAATGATAATGCTTTGCGAGGGGGTGGGGGGCACCCTTAGCTTGACAATAGCTAGGCCTCCAGTAATCTATAAATCCTCTTTAGCATATGGAAATCCCTTTACGAAACTTCCTCTTGACTTTACCTCCTCCAACTCCACAGTATATAAGCAGTCACTCTGCATAATCCCAGTGCAGCTCTTCCTGCCCACAGGTCCTATTCCCAGGCTTAAAAAGGCTTTAAAAAAATCACCTTTTTGCACTAAAGATGTCTTTAAGAATTCTTTCTTGGCTGTCGGCTCTGAATCCCACTGTCCCACCCCAAAACCCCATCAATACTATAATGATAGATATATGTCATAATCAATTTGTCAAAATCCATAAAATTACAATACCAAGAATGAGCCATAACGTAAACTATGAACTTTGGGTGCTTGTGATGTGCCAACGTAGGTTTATCAATTGTAACAAATGTGCCACTCTGGTGGGAGATGTTGATAATAAGGGGGCTATGCATGTGTGGGGGCAGAGGGTATGTGGGAAATCTCTGTACCTTCTTCTAAATTTTGCCTTGAATATGAAACCTCTCTAAATGAAATACAGCCCTTAAAAAGGAAAGGGAAGCAAGATCCAAGATGGGGATCACTGCATAACAGAAGATTCTGGCACACAGTTCAATAACTGTGTCATCAAAAGAGTTATATCCAGAGAGTAGGTTTAATGAGCTATAATTGTACCAACCAGAAAGTGACAATAAAGATATTTGGAAGTCTGAAACTAAGTTGAGGAAGAAACAGGAAAATGAATTACCTCACATACTTTGCTATTCTGAGACAGATGCCTTTCTTATTTCTTGGATGAATATGCTAATATAGCAGAAGTGTGTGTATTCTTTTCCAACAATGATCATCAGGTTATACAATGATGATCCATTTGCCTAATTTAATGGATACTTCTCTGTCTTCGTCTTCAATTAGCATTTTAAATGTTTTCCATTCCATCTGTCCTGAAACTTGTTTTCTTCTTTGGCTTCTCTAACATTTCTCTCTTGTGGATGTCCTCTATTTGCCTGACTACTTCTGAGTTTCTGTAACAAAATCCTTCTTTATCATCTGGTCTTTAGATATTGTTGCTCCTTAGAGTTTTATCCCCAGCAATTTTTACCTCCACTCCACTTTATGTAAACGCATTACTTCAAATGGTAATAGAACTCAAATCCCTATGTCCAACCAAGACCTTTTTTTCCAGTTTTCTTTTAAAACAACAAACCAATGTCTCAGAGTTACTTTGAATTCAAACCTTCCTAAAACAATATCAATTCTTCCAATTCTTCCAGTTGACTCAAATATGACTGTCATATTTGTCAGTTATTCAACATTGAATTAAATGGGCAAAACTAGAAAATTGTAAGTCCTTATTATTTTTTTTCTTTTCTATACCTCTTCTACAATTAATTTACTGAAAATCTTAATATTTCTTTATTAAAGTATTTCTCATATATGGACCAACATTTCCTTTTTTACATATTGTGACATCATTTATTTGCAAACTATTGCAGTTACTTAACTGCTTTTTCTGCCTCCAGTTTCAGACCCTTACGTCCATAATCCACAACACTGCTAAGTTAGTTTCCTGGAGATGCCAAAACAAAGTCCACAAGTTGGGTAGCATAACCTACAGAAGCTTATACTGCCTAATAATTCTAAAGGCTGGAAATGCAAAAATCAAAGTGTTAGAGGTCTGTGAGGGAGAATCTGTTCCATGCCTCTGTTTCTAGTAGTCTCAGGCATTTCTTGGCTTCTAGATGTTCTCTCTGTACCTTCACATCTCCCACCCCCCCTGCCCCCCCCCCACATGTAAACATCTGTTTCTGTCTAAATTCCCTCTTTTGATAAGGATACCAGTTATACTGGATTAGGGTGTACTCTAATGATTTCATTTTAACTCAATCATCTGCAAAGACCCTATTTCCAAATAAGTTCACATTTATAGATACTCAATGTTTTTGGAGGAACACAATTCATTCTACAACAGCTGCCAAAAGGTATCATTATAAAAGAAGTCACAGCATATCCATCCTTTGCTTAGTTCTTCATGACTATTTCAAAAAGTCTACTTTTTGGAGATAGAATGAAGGCTTTTTCCATTCTATTCCCAATCTATCTTTTTCATCTCATCTTCTGTTAATGCCTCTCAATGACTCCTTGCTCTAGACGGTATATGCCCAATGCTTTGACTCTTCTAGGTTTTGATGACACTCTACCTGAAATATTTTTCTCTGCCTGTTGCAATTTTACTTAATTTTCACAACCTAAACTCAAATGAAGTATTCTCTAAAGAGCCTCACTTGATTCTCCCAGTCCCAATAAATCATCTGCTGTTCTGTCTGCCCATGGCATTTATTTATTTATTTAAACCTCTTAAAATGTCAGATTTTCGAAGCCTAACTTCTTGACTTATCTTATGAGTCTTTTTTTTTCTCATTTTTAAATGTATTCTATTGTATTCCTTTTAACAGATCAAAATGGCATATGAATAGTAGTCAAGAACATTTGATTTTTTAATGGATCTATGTTCAAAAGTAGATAGATCTGGACTTCCTCAAACATTTAAACCTGATAGAATTGCAGTGCTATTGATGAAAATAAAAAAAAAAAAGCTAAATAGAGCAGTCTCTTTGTTGAAATTATGCATTTGACTGATGTTGGATACCTATTGAATATGTCATGGCAGAATTCACATCATCCCGCCAAATGTGAGAATTGAATGCATCGTGTAAAATCTCCAAGGGGAGAACATAAAAAAGACTAAACAGAAAGTACTCAGCTTTCAGAAATTCTATGATATGAGCTTGAAGGAGAATTAGATAAAAAAGTGAGAAGTCGAAAGAAAGGATGCATCTGGCATAGGATGCAAATTTGATAATTGTTGATTCACATCTTAGTTCTAGATTGTAGAATGTACACACCACAAAACTGGAAATATAGGCTAATATATGTATAGAGGTAGCTAAAAAACTCGTTTGCATAGCAAATGTTCTGATAGGTTTCAGTAAAAAATACACACCCAGGTTTCGTTTGGTTTGGTTTTCCTTAGGAAAGTTGTTTTTTCAACTATCTGCCTTAGAAACTGAAGCAGCATCAAGGAGACCATTCTCCTCAGAATCTTGGCCTATTTTTTCATTTTATCTACTTTAGGTCTCACGTTAAATCATAACATTTAGCTGAACTTTTATGTTCACACTTAACATGAGAACCTAAGATGCACATTTAATGGGAATGAAATTCTTAAATCATACTACTTTATTATGCATGATTTAAGAGTTTCATTCCAATTAAGTGTATGTATAAAGCTATAATTATTGCCAGTCTGCCTTTCTATTTATACTTTACCCCTCCTCAAAAGGCTTAATGAGCTTATTGGATAATTTTGGGAGATAAAATCTAAATCATGCAGCTTCTTTATTTCACTTGAAATTCTAAATGCAATGTTTCACCTTCGGCATTTGGTAACATAATGGATAACACACTTAATCCATCTTCCCCTGATGATAATTCTGGCCTTTACTTAAAAGATATCATAATTTAAGTGCTATAAATCTAACCAGTAGATGATAATTTTGTTTTTCCCTGGGATTACCGCAAGGCAGCATGAGAGTAACTGATGAGTTTCTATCGCCATCTGCCAAGAGCAGAAGAGCATCCCTCTATGGCTCTCTTCTTAATGGGAAAATGAGCACATTTATGTACATATCTGGCTAATTTGGGGCCAAATACATCTCTTAAGAATCTTTGCTTCCTTTTACAGTGTTAATTCTGAGGCAATTACCATATGACAGGTGGAGAGTGCAAGTGAAGCCACAGCTGCAATCCCTTAAATGATGCCTATAAACAATTGGAAATAACCGAGGATATTTCCATGATCTTACAAGAAGCGGATGTCAGCAAGTCATTGCTGCTCTGTCCCAAAGGGAATGCCATGAAGGCAGCAGCAAGTGATGTTTTACATGATGCCAAACTACAAAATACAATGTGGTCTTGTTTGCTGTTCCCAGTGACCTGTCCCTGTGGAATCCTCATTTGCTTTTTTTGGGATTGTGTTCAGCATTTTTATTTCTGAAATATGTCACCTTCTCCACTACGCATAGAATCTCATGATTCAGTATATTTTAAAAAGGAAAATGTTCAAAAATTTAGAGAGGTATACAATTTGAAAATAAAAAATACATGTTATATTTAAAATATCTTTATGATCTCATGAAAATAGATGCCACTTAAAATTTTGAATCATACTAAAATTATATATAGGTATGTAAATTATTAAACACATTTCATAGAGTTGTAAGTATCTTGTTTATGACAAAGAAAAATATCTTATGAATTTGAAGAATGGAGAATCCTAAGATATTTGTTTATACATGTATGTGATTACAAACTTTTTTTTTTTGGAATTGGAAAATTTTGGAATTTGGAATTTTATAAAGTCTTTAATATCTTGTTAAGGCAAAAAAAAATATTTTGTTAAGTCATTCAAGAACCCCTGAACTTTTTGAATGTTTCACAATCATTATCGATATGAACAATAGTTGAAATTTCTGCAAGGATCTAAAAATTATTGTAGTAACATGCCCACGTATGATCTTTTGCTTGATGCTACTTGTTAACCATCAACAATCCTCATTAAATACATTAATAAGATGCTAAACTTCTGCCCTGATTGTTTCTTTGTCATGATTGCAGCTATAGACAAGATGAATTGGGAAACTGGGAGTTGGGGATCGGCCCTGAAAGTCGATCCTGAAAACCTGCTCATTTCAGGTCATTTTATGAAACAAAGCACATACTCTCGTGATTCAACAGTCTTGCCCTGAGGAATCAGTAATGGAAGGAACATTTTTTCCTTTCTTATTTGAAAAGATTCTAGTTTCCTTTTTCCAAAATGCTCTTAATTTGCTTACCCAACGGAATCACTTTGCAATAGTAGAAGAGAAGAATTAACAGTGGCTCTGTTAGTTTTCCTCTAGCCTTTCCTTTCTTCTAGCCTCTAGATTTTGACTCTTGGTAACTCAAATAATTGTTAGTAGCTTATGTACACTAAAAACAAGATGAGGACTATGTATCAGAGCATTCATCTATTATCAAGTATCAGCAACTCAAGTTAATAAGGGCTAGTCACACCAGTCATAGGTACATGAGTGGGGGGTTTGTGACCAGCTGCATAAAAGTTAAGGCATTCCAGGGGCGCCTGGGTGGCGCAGTCGGTTAAGTGTCCGACTTCAGCCAGGTCACGATCTCACGGTCCGTGGGTTCGAGCCCTGCGTCGGGCTCTGGGCTGATGGCCCAGAGCCTGGAGCCTGTTTCGATTCTGTGTCTCCCTCTCTCTCTGCCCCTCCCCCGTTCATGCTCTGTCTCACTCTGTCCCAAAAATAAATAAAAAACGTTGAAAAAAAATTAAAAAAAAAAAAAGTTAAGGCATTCCAGGGAGGATGGTTTTCTTCAAGTAAAGTAGTTTATACACTCTGAGCGAAGCCTATTGTGAATCATGCATTTGATTGTCAGCTCATATTCCAAACCACTGCTGCTAGGGGATGCTGCTGGTGGCAAACAATACTTTAAGATATGGCTTTTTATTTTAAAAAGAATTCATCCACTTTACAAAAACTGCTCACTGTTATATACGTGCTAGTAATTAAAGATACAAAGATGAAGAACATAATCCTTGCCCTCAAAATTACTTCTAGTGAACAGATAAGGAAATTCGGTGCAGCGTAATAAATGTTAATAATAGAAACAGGCACAGGATATTTGGTGGTTATGTGTTCAGGAGTTTACATATATCAGAGTAGGGAAGAGAGATGTGGTCAAACATTGCTCCCCCAAAGAAATACACTAGTTCACAGTGTTCAAGAAACAGGATCCATCTAAGAGTAGCATGAAAGTAGCTCTACTTGTGTGAGGATTAGATTGTTCAAAACACACAGACACACATGCTTTGTTCAAAGAACTGCAATTTAGGATTGAGGAATTTTTAAAAAGAAGAATTAGGGGCTGTAGACAGCAACTATATTTTTCGCATGTTAAAAAAATTGGGCATTACCATGTAACCAACTGACAGATATTAAATCATTTTAATTAGGTAATAACAATACCATATTTGGAGAAGCTAGGGAAAGAGAAAGTCACCTTCCTTATGAGAAAAGCATAATCAGGAACACCACTGCAAAACTGCATAAAATAATTATTTAAAAATAAATAGCTTTTTATTAGATTTAAACTAAGCTATTTTACTAGTTTAATGTTTAATCCTATATGTTTGTGCAAGAAAATAATGATGGCATTTTTAGAGTATATAAGGATAAAATGCATAGTTTTATTTCTCAGAAATAATACTTTATAACTTCTGTCTATAAATATACAGCTTTTACTTTTTTTTTGTACTCATACTTTGCAGGATATTCATAACTTGAGAGGCACAGAAACAAAAAAGGTTGGTGATGCTCTGTTGTTTTGGAGACTTTATTTTCACTCCTTTTACAAGAGATACACCTCAGGTGTAAACACAAAGTTGAGAATTAAAAGTTAAAAAAATGTATAACATGTGGACAATAATCAAAGTTTGCTTGGCTCTGCTAGTATCAGACACAATTGACTTTAATAATAAGCATTGTTAGAGATGAAAGGAGGCATTTAAAAATAATGAAAGTATTCACTCACCAGGAATATATAACAATTCTAAATTTGTAGGCATAATGTTAATTACCAGAACTAAAAAGAGAGGTGCAGCTCTCAATGTGTCAATGTGTTTATTTTTTATAAAATGAAAAGATGAAATACCTGCAACCTATAGAAAAATTGGAAAAAATGATTATGAAACATGATCTACTTAGCTAATACAGAACAACTCAATAACTTAAGAATATATACTATTTTCAGGTCACCTGGGTGGCTCAGTTGCTTAAGCCTCCGACCTTGGCTCAGGTCATGATTTCACGGCTCATGAGTTCGAGTTCCACATTGGGCTCTGTGCTGACAGCTAGGAGTCTGAAGCCTGCTTCTAATTCTGTGTGTGTGTCTCTCTCTCTGCCCCTCCCCTGCTCATACTCTGTCTCTCTCTCTTAAAATAAACAAACATTAAAAAATTAAAAAAAAAAAGAATACATGCTATTTTCAAATCCATGTGGGATATTGCCAAAGGTAACCATATACCATGTCATAATTCTGATATCAACAAATTTCAAAGGATTGAAATTAAGCCAAGTCAATAATAAAAATGTATCTAAACAACTCATCAAATATTTAGGAATTAATCAATGCACTTCTAAATAACTCATGGGTCAAAAAAGAAACCACAAATAAAATTAGAAAACATTTTAACTGAATAATAACTAGAAGTATGAGGGGCACCTGGGTGGCTCAGTCAGTTAAGCATCCAACTTCGGCTCCAGGTCATGATCTTGCCATTCGTTGAGTTCAAGTCCCACATCGGGCTCTCTGATGACAACCTTGAGCCTGGATGGAGCCTGCTTCAGATTCTGTGTCTCCCTCTCTCTCTACCCCTCACTTGCTCACACTCTGTCTCTGTCTCTCTCAAAAATAAACATTTAAAAATTTTTCAAAAATAATAATTAGAAGTATGATAGAACAGAAATGTAAGTATCACAAATTATTGATAATTTAAATCCAAGATTGTTGGGACACATGGGTGTCTCAGTTGGTTAAGCATCTGACTTTGGCTCAGGTCATGATATCATGGTTTGTGAGTTTGAGCCCTGCATCAGCCCAGAGTCTGCTTCAGATCCTCTGTCCTCCTCTCTCTCTGCTGTGCTCTCTTACCCTCTCTCTTTCAAAAATAAATAAACTTAAAAAAAAAAAAAAGAATTGTGGAGGGGAAATTTACTCTTTAACTATAATCCAAGATTGTATAATATGAGAATATATCATGATTAAGTTGTGTTTATTTCAGGTATGTATTGGTTTTAACAATTCAGAATTAATGCACAAGTTCACATCAATGAAAAAATAAAGGAGCAAAATCATGTAATCTTATTAGCATTCCCTAAAATTCAACATCTTTTCTTCATAAATATATGTAAAAGACTAATGATAGAGAAAAACTTCCTTAACTTATAAAAGCTTATCTTAATCTTGTAAAGACTATCTATAAAAACATGTACTGCATATGTCACATTTCATCTAACTTTGAAAGCCTTTTCCTGAAAGAATAAAAAGGGTATCTTCTATGACCACTTCTACTGAATAGTGAATTTGTAATCATAGCTTAAGCAGTAAGAAAAGAGAAATAAATGTATAATGATTGCAAAGTAAGAAATAAAACTTTCCTTTTTTGCAGACAACATGGAAAGTATGAGAGCACCTAGAGATAAGTATGGAAATCGGTGAGTTCAGCAAAATTACAAGATACAGGTTGATATATGAAAATTAATTATTTTCTACTACTGACATTAAAAAATGAAAAATTTAAAATAGCAACTATAATGACAATCAAAAGAATCAAATAGTTATGAATAAGTCTTTGGTAATTTGTGAAAGACCATCACACAGAAAGCTGGACAGCTTCTCTTCTTTTTCAGAATTTTATCTTGGCTTCTCTCATTCTTCAACTCCATGCTTAGAAATCAGAAGATACCTGACTAATTCACCTGACTCATTGTTTCTCCTATGCTTTAAAATAGATGTTTGTTTGCTCTGTGTTGAGAGTATTACCCTGTTTTTCTTTTTTTTTTTTTTAATTTATTAATTTTTGGGACAGAGAGAGACAGAGCATGAACGGGGGAGGGGCAGAGAGAGAGGGAGACACAGAATCGGAAACAGGCTCCAGGCTCTGAGCCATCAGCCCAGAGCCTGACGTGGGGCTCGAACTCACGGAAGGCGAGATCGTGACCTGGCTGAAGTCGGACGCTTAACCGACTGAGCCACCCAGGCGCCCCTGTTTTTCTAACTATAATCTAAAAAAGAAATGGTCTACTGAAAGCTAGATTATTACAGTAAGAAACAAAAGTCAAAGTTTATCAAAAACCTTTCATATCAACAGAGTTGGTTCTTTTCTTTATATTCATTATAAAAAGTTATTTAATGCTTGATGTGAGAACATTCAGTAAAGTACTTTGTATTTGTCTTTTAAATAAAGACAGTTAATTGTGGAGTTGATGGATTTTTACTTGATTAAAGGTTACTAAATCATCAATTAAGTGTTTTCATATTCATGCAAATATTTGAATAATACAAACAGTAAGTTTTTATGCAAACCCTTTTTTCACCATGGTATTTCACATGATCACACTTGAAAATACAGAAAATAATAAATTTAAAACCCAATGCTTAGATTTTGAACTAAAATATAATTTGCTATTTTTCCATTATTTTTCACTGTTCTAAACATAAGACCTAGCTTTTATTCATATAACATAACAATCTATTCTAAATGTGTAGATTCTAGATTCTGACTGCTCAAATTCAAACCCTGGCTCTATCACTTACTTAAATTATTTAAAATCCTTATATCTTAATGGTAAAAAGGTCATTAAGACTAACATCTACATCACAGGTTTGTTATGGGGGTTATTTGGGTTGGGGGTTAACTGAAGTAGCACATATAATGATGTACTGACATTATTGCCGGATCACCAGTAAAACGTTGGTGAGCCAATATAAACCGATATTTTCTTTATAATTTAGAGCATCAAATATTTTTATTCTCATTACCAATATATTAAATTATACAGTAGTATTGTTTTTGAAACTGGAAATGTATTCAGAGATTTGAATGGCACCCCAAAGCAGTCTCCCAACTCAGATAATGCCCTGTCAACCACACATGTCTACTTCCTAAATTTAATGAACAAATTAGAAATTTTATGACATGAAGCCTAAGTCCCATACAAGGAGAGGCTTCTCTTGGAATGCTAACATAACTAATTGTCTTTCAGTCATAAAAGTTTCCTTTCTTTTACTGTCCTTTCCTTTTGTTCCAATCATATATACTGGATATTGTTTCAGGCAATTGGCATAGAGATATAGAGTCTAATTCCTATTGTCAAGGAAGCCACAAATTAAAGGGAGGCAAGAGTTAAAACAATTTACAGTGAAGTGTTGACTATGTAATGATAAGGAGATGCAGAGAAAAATACGAAGTGATAGTCGTGATGTTTTCTGCAATGATCACTCTATGTTCACAGTTTTTTTTTATTCCAGTTTGACCTTATTAATAAAAATTTTTTTTTTTTAACTAGACAGGAGGAGAAACAAGCTACACTTGAGTAGAACAACAATGAAATGCCTATTGCTTGTCCGGAAAAGGAAATGATTAAAACATAGCATCTTTTTTAAGTAGGGAGAATGAGACTCCCTGCCAGAGAAAATCTGCATTCTAAAATAACTGAAAATAATGAACCTTTTAAATTTATGTTTAATAAAGCAGTTTTTAGGACCTCCTTCCAAAATACTATGAGTGATTTAAAAAGAGTAAAAGTACTTGCCAGTAACCATTATTTGAAACAACATTAAAGTCTGACTAGTAACTAACGTGATTTAATGGATATGCCTAAAATTCATCTTGCTCACTTGGAATAAATTTTTGTGAATATTTCCATGGTATAATTTGCAATAATCTTGTCCTGAACAATGAACATGTGAAAAAAAAAGCAACTGAAAATGTGTGGCCTGAGGAGCTCTATCACCCACTCCTTGACTTTTCCACAAGGCCTCAGCTCCTAGGTTCCCAGGAGTCCTGAACATGTCTAATATTTAGTTTTAGAGGACAAACGATAATTGGAAGTAAGAATAATATAAGTAAAACATACTCCGAATGAATCTTGAGTAAATCAGAAAGAACAGTTGGAAACTTAAAATACTCCATTGGATAGGCTTTAACATCCCTCTTTCACTCTATTTCCAGTCTGTCCTCCACTTTACTGATGGTGACAACCGTGCACAAGTCATAGCACCTCCGAATGGGATAGAGATCCAAAAGACTGCCTGGTGGGCCTGTTCTAGCCTGAGGCTAGTCTGGTTATCTGTACACTATAATGTGGGGAAAGCTCTGGATCTCCAAGGCACCCCACAAAAAGGGTACTACCCATTTAGAGTAGTCCCAGGAAGGCCACTGTGAATCACTAAATGACATCAAGACCTTTGTCATGCCTAGGAGAGACAATACCCTACTAGGTATTGAAAAAAGAAAGTCCATTCTGTTCTGAATTTGGAGCATCCTCCATCTTCTGCAGAGGCACCAGGTGTCCCCACAGCCCAAAGCCTTATCTATCTATTACTGAGGACCAGATAACTTAACAGCATGCAATTTTGCACACATCCCTCCTCCTGTGCAGTTAATAAAAGGTGTCTCTTCTAAATGAGGTGGAAATATGCCACATAAGAATTCCTCTACTGGCTGGGGCACCTGGATGGCTCAGTTGGTCAAGCGTCTGACTTCAGCTCAGGTCAAGATCTCACAGTTTGTGGGTTCAAGCCCCGCATTGGGCTCTGTGTGGCATCGGGCTCTGTGCTGACAGAGCCTGGAGCTTGCTTTGGATTCTGTGTATCCCCCTCTCTCTGCCCCTCCCCGGCTCATGCTCTGTCTCTCTCAAAAAAGAAAATAAATATTAAACACTTATTTTTTATTTAAAAGACATTTTTAATCTTTATTTAATTTTTGAGACAGATAGAGACAGACTGCAAGTTGGGGAGGAACACAGAGAGAGGGAAACATATCTGAAGCAGACTCCAGGTTCTGAGCTGTCAGCACAGAGCTGGACATGGGGTTTGAACTCACAAACTGCGAGTTCATGACCTGAGTCAAAGTCCAATGCTTAACTGGCTGAGACACCTAGGTGACCCAAAAAAATTAAAGAAAAATTCCTGTATTGGCCAACAGACACATGAAAAGATGTTCAACATCATTTATCATACGGGAAATACAAATCAAAATTACAATAAGATATCACCTCACACCTGTCAGAATGGCTAAAATCAACAACACAAGAAACAGCAGGTGTTGACAAAGATGTGGAAAAAGGGGAATCCTCTTGCACTGTTGCTGGGAATGAAAACTGGTGCAGCCACTATGGAAAACAGTATGGAAAAAAAACAAATAGAATTACCATATGACCCAGTCATTGCACTGCTGGGTATTTACCCAAGGAATACAAAAACACTAATTCAAAAAGGTATATGCACCTCTATGTTTATTTCAGTATTATTTACAATAGCCAAATTATGGAAGCAACCCAAATGTCCATTGGCAGATGGATGGATAAAGAAGGCGGGCCATATACATATTATTCTGCTGTTAAAGAATGAAATCTTGCCATTTGCAACAACATTTATGAATCTAGAGGCTATACCTCTAGTGAAATAAGTCAGAGAAAGACAAATATCATATGATTTCACTCATGTGTGAAATTTAAGAAACAAATAAAGAAAAAAGAGACAAATAAAACCCCCAGATTATTAACTATAGAAAACAAACTGGTGGTTATCAGAAGGGAGATGGATAGGGGATGGGTGAAATAGGTGAGGGAGAGTAAGAATGCACTTGTCATGATGAGCACTGAGTAATATATAGAACTGTTGAATCACTATATTGTGCATCTGAAACTAATATAACACTGTATGTTAATTATACTGGAATTTAAAAATTTAAAAATAAAAAAAGAATTCCTGTATTTACTGATTATGTCTGAATGATACAGTTGAAAACTGCTGAACATGGTTTAATATGGTACTCATTATTCAGAATTATCCATTTGTTTACATAGGCCACGTAACATGAGAAAGAATCTCCATGATACCAAGTGTAGTTATATACTTAATAGATCATAGGACACTCAGCACCTTGTTAATGCTGCCATCATGCATTTTTAAAAGTATAATTCTAGACAAATATCTTATTAAAAACAACAAATGCCTGATATTATGCAACTTGAATAACAATATGTGGAAATGAAATGATAAGATAATAAACACCCTGATACTGAAGAGAAATATCGATAGAGACCATTTTCACACAATACAATGCAAAATCTGGGCAACTTATGCTTTGTTCTCTAACACCTGCTGTTTTGTATCCTATAGGGAAGCATCTTGCAGCATATAATCTTATAGCTCTTTTATCTACTATAGATGAGATCCCAGCACAAAACTTAACATTGAGAACATGATTTGGATTTGTGATAGTTTCTGAAGGATTAAGGGAACTAGAAACCAAAAGAAATTTTACTTCTTGATTACTCATTTTGTGAATGCCAGACATTGTTGACATGGTTTATATATTATTGTTTAACTGTAAGCCAGTATTAACAAGTTTAGAAAGCTACAATATGGACCAGATAAAAGTTTACTACTAAGAAAAGTGAAAAGACTATTCCTGCCAAGGAAACCACATTTGGTTTTTTTATAGCAAACTTGAAGCAAAAGCAGATAAAGTTTCTGTTTCTAGGATAATATTATTTAATAGGAAGACCACACACCTATCACCTTATAAGCCTTATATGCATATATATAATGCCAATTTATACTTTAATAGTCTACTGTCAGAAAATTTTCAGGGTGAATTGAACAGTAGAGCATAAAATATGATTAAATATTTGAAATGTAATACCTGTGGCTAAAATGCATTTGGAAAAAATCATAAACTAGTTTTTTTAAAGCTATTTTCTTTTTCTTTTTTTATTTCTTGATTTCTTTGCTCTAATTCAAAACTCTTCACTCAGATATATGAAGCACAGAGCTGGAAGAGTAACTCAGAGACTAAAAAAAAAAAAGTGCCAGTATTATAGACTCAATATGGGAACAGACACCCAGATGCTAAGTTGTTAACACTTCCATACAGTTGACTGGAAAAGGCTAAGGGAAGAATGTTACCACTTTAAAGTGACATAAAATTCTTTACATATTCTGCCTCCCCTCTCTTTAGTTGTATATAACACCAACTCATTATCATATTATGCGCTAGTCAAAGCAAAATAGTCCTTTTCCTCCAGACATGCTACACATATTTTACCTTTATATTTGTTTTGACTCTGCACAGAATGTTGCTCTGCTTGTGTTGTTTCTTCCTTTGTTCATGGTTCAGTGTTGCATACTCATTTAAATTACCCCAGACTTTGTTTGGAGGCATTGGGTATTTACTAATGTAGCCAGTAACTGACAGGTCAGATCTTAGAAATTAGGGAAGCATATGGAGGTAACTCCAACTTTTAGCTTGCCACTTGCCCTTGGGTTACTTACCAAGTTTTTAGATGAGGAGGCAAAACACTGAGACGTACTTCAAAGAACCTCTGCTAACAAATGAAAAATCCAGCGTACTTGATATCTCTGAGAAACTCAGAAATACTGAGTTTGGGATGGCCAAGGTATCCAAAAGTTGATGAATTAGTTCCCTAAGAAAGGGTAACACAGAGAAATAAAACAAATACTCTACAGGGGATTTTCCCTTAAGACATTTGCCAAGGGTAAGGGACTAAGGAGCCAAGTAGAAATATCTGAAATGCAGAAGAGAGATTTGGGATAATAGTTCATTGTATTGGGAACACAAAACTTAAGATCCAGAAATCACTAAACAGGAAAGATTTTATACAAATTCCAGAATGCACGTTTGCAACTAATGGAGAGCTACAAGGCAGGAGTGAAGGTATGGGGAGGGGGAGAGAAAGAGAGACAGAGAGAGACAGAGAGAAAGGAAGGAGGGAAGACAGATAAGGAGAAGGAGGGAAGAGAGGGAGTAAGTAAGAAAAGAAAAAAGGGACTCTGAAACCTGAAATCAGTAGGTCTGTCTTAAACTGGATTTGGGTGACCTGCTCCTCTGAGCCTGGCAAATGATGGTGTAAACTGTCTTTGGAGAGAAACATAAGAGACTTATTGAAGTGTCTAACGTAATATAACTAGCATCGCAGACTGGAGAAGAGAAAGGGAAAGTAGAAACATTTAAAAAATTAATGGTCAAGAACTTTCCAAAACTGACAAAAGGCATCAAGCTAGAGAATAAAGACATTCTACGAAACCCAAGTAAATAAATAAGAAGACCACACCTAAACACATCATAGTGAAATTGCTGAAAACCAAAGACAGAGAAAAATGTCTTAAAAACAGTCAAGGGCAGGAAAATAACGTGTTCTCCAAAGGTATTCAATTAAACTAGCAGCTGATAAAATAACATCTTTAAAATGCTAAAAGTCAACTATTGCCAATCTAGAGTTCTAGACCTAATATAAACTTCCGTCAATGTGAAGACAAAACTCCTTTTTCCAAATACAAAAGTTAATAAAATGATTTATTGCCAATAGATCAATATTAACAAAACTTCAAGTGTACAATCCATTATCATTACCTATGTAACACACAATATTGTACAGCATATCTTTAGAAATTACTCATCTTGCTTAACTGAAACTTTATGCTCATTTATTATCAATTCCCCATTTTCCTTACCGTCCCCCCCCCAGCTCCTACCAACCACCCACTGTTACAAGAAATACTAAAATGAGTTCTTCAGGCAAAAGGATAATGAGTCTAGGGAAAAAAAAAACATGTAAATTCAGAAAAGAATAAAAACTATCACAAAAGGTAAATATTAGGGTAAATATATATATGAACACTTACCATACAAAATAATTTATCAAAGCGTTACATATATCCACATTTTTCACACTGTGATTTTATACAAAACAAAGCTGAAAAGAGCCTACATGATTAAAAAGAGGAGCAATTACTTTTATTTTTTTTGTAGAATCACTGGCTCTAAAAGCAATGGGTTATGTTCCTCTCTTAGAGCTATGCTGATGAACACTTGTATGGATTACAAAATGGAGCATATGGATCTATGTATGAAGATATAGTGATATTTGAAAATAATGAGGCTATACAGATTTTGGAGCCACATTATACTCTAATCCAAAAGAAAATATCTTCAAGGTTACTAATAATAACTGTAACTGATAGTTATGGAAAACCCTTCATCCAAGGAGCAGGATATACTGAAGGGTTTACAAATTCTGACAGAGATCACAATACCCATCACTATAATACATACATTATTTCAGATGATATCTCTGCAACAATCTCCCCATTAAAATGTCAAAAAATAAAATATACCTTTATTTCCAAAGGCAATAATAGAGTAATTAAATATACTTTCTTTTTTTATATAATTTTTTTTCATTTATTTATTTTTGAGAGACAGAGCACAAGTCGGGGAGGGGCAGAGAGAGAGGGAGGCACAGAATCCAAAGCAGGCTCCAGGCTCTGAGCTGTCAGCACAGAGCCCAACGCAGGGCTCCAACTCATGAACGGTGAGATTGTGACCTGAGCAGAAGTCAAGTGCCCCAAATACATATACTTTCTCAAGGTCATAATCAGTTGGTGGCAGAACTGGGATTATGGCCAGATCTCCAGGTATTTTACATATAACACATACTGCATCACTGAAAATTGTTGGTTGCTCTGAATATTTATTTAATATGTTAGAAGACAATAAATACATTTAAATACAGGTAGAGTGTTTCCTACTTGAATATCATTATTGAAACTTACATACAGACCCCTCTTTTACAGGGCCTTATTGATCATGAAAGAAGGAAACCCACTAAAAGTAAAATCTTTTACAACACAAGACTTATCTGTCAATCTCAGAGTTGCAGTTTTCTCTATAAACAGTGCTTTGTTGGCTTATGATCATACGATACGACATTTTTGGATTTTTGGTAAATAAAAGGGCAAATATAAACTGAACTCTAGATTTGACTTCTTTGACTTCCTATAAAAATACCATTACCCTTCAATCTTACTCCTCACTTCAAAATTCTAAAATCTGTCAATTCATTTAAAAAAATAAATAAATTCGCAAATAGCCCAGCAAAATAAAATGACCCCTCTAATAGTTCTGGAGCTTAGAAGATGAAGGTTATGTCTGGGCACTTCTTTTCTTCTTGAGATCAAAGCAATTTTCACTTTAATTCATTACAAAGAAGTTAGTCTGAGCCACATTTCATCATCAGGTGCTATAGCTATGAATGTGATTTCTGACAATGTGTTCATTATAGGTATAATGGAATTTGACTATAATTAAATAGTGCAGTGTTGTTAAAATTGGATTTTACTTTTCTCATTTCACAAAAATATCCTATCAATGCCTTTTAAAAGATATATAGCAATTATTTTAAAGTTCAAAAATGGTTTCTTTATTCTCTATTTCATAACATCTTTCTCTTATATCATGGATACACTATCTTTTGAAAATTCTCTGAGAAGCTAATTTTGTTTTTCTTTTTGTTTTCTGTCCCTCCTCCTTCTACTACTCCTCCTCTTTTAGATTTCTTCTTTTCTACTTTCTCTGTGTCTTCATGGTCAATTTCATTTTATTTATTTATTTTTCTAACTTTCACCATTATTATCACCATATTTCATATAGCAGGTAAACCTCAGTTTTCTTTTCACACCAAATAAATAAATAATTTCTTAAAAATATCTTTACAACATCTTTGAACATCTTTGAACATCATTCTAACTTTCCATTCAATGACAAAAGCAATTCAGTGGAGGAAAGATGGTGCTGGGAATCTGGAAATGTACATGCAAAAAATGAATCTTGGCCTAAGTCTCACACCATATGCAAAAGTTAACTCAAAATGGATCATGGTTATAAAAATAAAATGCAAAACTATAAAATTTATAGAAAAAGAAAAACAGGAAAAAATGTTCAGTGTGTAGGTCCAGGCAAACAGTTCTCAAACTTAACACCAAAAGTTTGATCCATAAAGGGAAAATCTGATAAATTAAATGTCAAAAATTAAAAATATTTATTCTACTAAAAAATCTGTAAAGGGAATGAATAGATAAGCTACAGAGTGGGAGAAGATATTGGCAAACTACATATTCAACAAAGGATTAGTACCTAGAACAAAGAAAGAGCTCTCAAAACCCAAAAGTAAAAATACAAGCATGTGCAAAAGACTTAGAGACATTTCATCAAAAAAGATACACAGATGGCAAGTTAGCACATGAAAATATATTCAACATGGGGCATCTGGGTGGCTCAGTCGGTTGAGCATCCAGCTTTGGCTCAGGTCATGATCTCATGGTTTGGGATTTCCAGCCCCGCGTGGGCTCTGTGCTGACAGCTCAGAGCCTGGAGCCTGTTTCGATTCTGTGTCTCCCTCTCTCTCTGCTTCTCCCCCACTCATGCTCTGTCTCTCTCTCTTTCTCTCAAAAATAAATAAAAATTAAAAAAAAATTTTTTAAGTTTTTTAAAAAAAAATATATTCAACATTATCAGCCATTAGGGGAGTTTAAATTAAAACCACAATGAACTGTCATTACATACCTAACAGAATGGCTAAAATGTAAAAATATCTGTCAATACCAAATGCTGGTGAGGGTGTGATTTCTACTGATCCAGTTTCTACTGAATCACTCAAACACTGCTGGTAGGAATATAAAACAGCACAGCAATTCTTAAAAACAATCCATCAGTTTCTTAAAATAACTAAACTTGAAACTAACATGACCTAGCAATTACATTCCTAGGCACATATCCCAGAGAAATGAACATTTATGTCTACACAAAAGCCTATATATAAATATGTACCTGGCTACTTTATTTGTAATAGTCAAAAATAGGAATAATCAAGAGTCCTTTAGCAGGTGAATAGTTTAAGAAACTTGTCCGAGGAATGGGGCCAACATGGCAGAGAAGTAGGGGGAATCCATACTTGTAGCATCTCTCAAACAAAGAAGTGTAGAAGCCAAAGGACTTTGAACACCAGAGCCGGGGAGGAAAAGAGACTGAATCTACTAGGAAGAAAATGGGAAAGCTGGAAAAAAGATAGGTGGGTAACTGTGAACTGGGGGAGATAAAACAGGCCATGTGGGCACAGAGGGGAGGGACCCGCTTCTGCGGAAAGACAAAGGGAAGAGAAAGAGGGGCTAGGGAAGGGCAGGACCATATCTGGACAAGAGAAAGTCTGTGGACTGAGACTTGGAGGGATCCAATTTTTAACTGGGGGGCTTTCTTCGGACTGGAGCTGGCTCCCTGTTCGTGCACCAGGGGAAGAGAGGAGCCAGGCCTGGGTGTAGTTTTAGGTCAGGGGCTCAGTCTGCTGCTGGAGGAAGTGGTTCCCTCCCTGGAGGGCTTTGCAATAGTACAGAACCGGCTTGAGCCCGCCCCCCTCACCCCCCTCCCACCCCCGGGGGCACAGTCTGCAGGAGGAAAAGGCCGATGTTTCCCTGGAGTGCTGTGGGAAAAGACAAAGGCTGACTGCATCTGCCACCCCGGGAGCTTGCGGCAAGGGTGGGGGCTCAGGTCACAGCAGGAGAAGGCAGTCCTCCCTGAAGTGCTATGGCACAGACAAAGCCAGCTGGGACCACATATCAGTGCACTGAGAGGCGCTTCCCCAGTGCCAGAGCGCACAGAGCAGGACTTTGAATCCTAGTCAAGCGCAGGGTCAGGGGAGTTGGCAGAGCGAGAAGGACCACCCCATCTGCACCCGTGGCACAGTGAGGACAACTCAAACTGAGTCCACCAGGTCTGGATCCATGGAGAAGAGACTGGGGGATCACCATTCCCCTCCCCCGCCACCACCACCACCACCACCACCACCAAGGCAGGGCCTCAGGGATCATTCCTGGGCCCATAGTGGAGGTGGGTTTAGATTACGCCAAACCATTCCCCCTTGCACTGGGTAATTGCGTATCCACCAGATCGGGATAGACCCTGCAGACAGCTCCTCCTGACAAGCAATGCAGCATTGCCTGGATTAACTCTAGGTCAATTCTGGATATATAGATATATTCTCTCCTCCCGCCCCCTCCCTTATCTCTTCCCTCCCTAGGCTGGTTACTCTGGTTATTGGTCTGTCTAAACAGACATATTTAATCCATTGTCTTGATACATGTTCTACACCTCCTTCTTTACATTCCTTTCTCTCTCTCTGGAATAATTAAGCCATACAGTTTCTCTGTCTGGGTAACTTTATCTTTGTTTCATTTTCCCCGCCTCCTTTTTATTTTCCTTTCTCTCTCTCTGGATTAAGCCTTTTAATCTCTCTGTCTAATCAATGTTTATTTTTTCTTCCCCCCCCCACCACCCCTGCCTCTGCTCCTGTCATTTCTCTCTTTGTATATGCTCTTCCATCAGCACCGCCTCCACCCTCTTCTTTACTTGCAGTCAGTGTTTTGTTTTTAGTCTTTTGTTTTAGTTTTTTGTTTTTAGTCTTTAGGGTTTTGTTTTTGTTTGTTTGTTTGTGTTATTTGTGTGTTTGCGTGTTTTTGTCTCCTGTTTGTCTCTGTTTTCCTTTATAGGGCTACTCTAAGGAACAAATCAAAGCACACTTGGTGGAGGGTCCAAAATATTACTATGAGTAGGGTAATAAAATAACCAAAGTCACAACAACAGAGAGCAAGTAACAATCCCTGAAAAACACCTCCTGAAGGACCAGGCCCTGGACAGTGTATGACCCTCCTTTAATATAGCAGTGCTCACAGGTGCAGAGCACACAAGCTTTTAAACTCATAAGGGACAGAAAACTAGCCAAAATGACAAAATGGAAGAATTCTCAAAAGAAATTTCAGGAAGTAGCAACAGCTAATGAATTGATCAAAACCGATTTGAGCAATATAATGGAACAAGAATTTAGAATAATAGTCATAAGATTAATTGCTGGGCTTGAAAAAAACATAGAGGACAGCAGAGAATCTATTGCTCCAGAGATCAAGGGACTAAAAAATAGTCATGATGAATTAAAAAATGCTATAAATGAGGTGCAAAATAAAATGGCAGTGGCCACAGTGCAAATTGAGAGGGAGAGGAGAGAATAGGTGAATAAGGAGATAGAATTATGGAAAAAGAGGACGCTGAGAAAAAGAGAGATAAAAAAGTCCAGGAGTATGAGGGGAGAATCAGAGAACTAAGTGATGCAGTCAAACGGAACAATATCCGTATCATAGGAATTCCAGAAGAAGAAGAGAGAGAGAAACGGGCTGAAGGTGTACTTGAACAAATGATAGCTGAGACCTTCCCTGATCTGGGGAAGGAAAAAGGCATTGAAACCCAACAGCACAGAGAACTCCCTTCAGACGTAACTTGAATCAATTTTCTGCACAACATATCACAGTGAAACTGGAAAAATATAAGGATAAAGAGAGAATTCTGAAAGCAGTTAGGGATAAATGGGCCTTAACATACAGAGGTAGACACATAAGAGGAGTAGCTGACCTATCTACTGAAACTTGCCAGGCCAGAAAGGAATGACAGGAAATCTTCAATGACATGAACAGAAAAAATATGCAGCCAAGAATCCTTTACCCAGCAAGTCTGTCATTCAGAATAGAAGAAAAGATAAAGGTTTTCCCAAACAAAAACTGAAGGAATTTATCACCACTAACCAGCCCTACAGGAGATCCTAAGGGGGACTCTGAGTGAAAGGTGCAAGGACCACAAAGTACCAGAGACACCACTAGAAGCATGAAACCTACACATATCACAATGACTCTAAACCCATATCTTTCAATAATAACACTGAATGTAAATGGACTAAATGCACCAACCAAAAGACATAGGGTATCAGAATGGATAAAAAAAACAAGACCCATCTATTTGCTGTCTACAAGAGACTCATTTTAGACCTGAGGACACCTTCAGATCGAAAGTGAGGGGATGGAGAACTATCTATCATGATACTGGAAGTCAAAAGAAAGCTGGAGTACCATACCTATATCAGACTTTAAAGGCTGTAACAAGAGATGAAGAAGGGCATTATATAATAATTGCAGGGTCTACCCATCAGGAAGAGCTAACAATTATAAATGTCTAGGCACCAAATTCGGAAGCCTCCAAAAATATAAAACAATCACAAACATAAGCAACCTTATTGATAAGAATGTGGTAATTGCAGAGGACGTTAATACTCCACTTACAACAATGGATAGAACATCTAGACAGAGAATAAAGAAACAAGGGCTCTGAGTGATATATTGGATCAGATGGACTTGACAGATATATTTAGAACTCTGCATCCCACAGCAACAGAATATACTTTCTTCTCGAGTGCACATGGAACATTCTCCAAGATAGTTCACATACTGGGTCACAAAACAGCCCTTCATAAGTATACAAGAATTGAGATCATACTATGCACACTTTCAGACCACAATGCTATGAAGCTTGAAATCAACCACAGGAAAAAGTCTGGAAAACCTCCAAAAGCATGGAGGTTAAATAACATCCTACTAAAGAATGAATGGGTCAACCAGGCAATTAGAGAAGAAATTTAAAAATATTTGGAAACAAATGAAGATGAAAATACAACAATCCAAATGCTTTGGGATGCAGCGAAGGCAGTCCTGAGAGGAAAATACATCGTAATCCAGGCCTATCTCAAGAAACAAGAAAAATCCCAAATACAAAATCTAACAGCACACCTAAAGGAAATAGAAGCAGAACAGCAAAGACAGCCTAAATCCAGCAGAAGAGGAGAAATAATAAAGATCAGAGCAGAAATAAACAATATGGAATCTAAAAAAACTGTAGAGCAGATCAATGAAACCAAGAGTTGGTTTTTTGAAAAGATAAACAAATTGATAAACCTCTAGCCTGGGTTCTCTAAAAGAAAAGGGACTGACCCAAATAGATAAAATTATGAATGAAAATGGAATTATTACAACCAATCCCTCAGAAATACAAGCAATTATCAGGGAATACTATGAAAGATTGTATGCCAACAAACTGGACAACCTGGAAGAAATGGACAAATTCCTAAGCACCCACACACTTCCAAAACTCAAGCAGGAAGAAATAGAAAACTTGAACAGACCCATAACCAGCAAAACATTGAATCAGTTATCAAAGATCTCCCAACAAATAAGAGTCCAGGACCAGATGGCTTCCCTGGGGAATTCTACCAGACATTTAAAGCAGAGATAATACCTATCCTTCTCAAGCTATTCCAAAAAATAGAAAGGGAAGGAAAACTTCCAGACTCATTCTATGAAGCCAGCATTACTTTGATTCCCAAACCAGACAGAGACCCAGCAAAAAAAGAGAACTATAGTCCAATATCCCTGATGAATATGGATGCAAAAAATTCTCAACAAGATACTAGCAAATCAAATTAAACAGCATATAAAAAGAATTATTCACCATGATCAGGTGGGATTCATTCCTGGGCCGCAAGTCTGGTTCAATATTTGCAAATCAATCAATGTGATATATCACATTAGTAAAAGAAAAGATAAGAACCATATGATCCTGTCAATCGATGCAGAAAAAGCATTTGACAAAATTCAGCATCCTTTTTAATAAAAACCCTCGAGAAAGTCGGGATAGAAGGAACATACTTAAACATCGTAAGACCCATTTATGAAAATCCCACAGCTAGTATCATCCTCAATGGGAAACACTGAGAGCTTTCCCCCTAAGATCAGGAACACGACAGGGATGTCCACTCTCACCGCTGTTGTTTAACATAGTGTTGGAAGTTCTAGCATCAGCAATCAGACAACAAAGGAAATCAAAGGCATCAAAATTGGCAAAGATGAAGTCAAGCTTTTACTTTTTGCAGATGACATGATATCATACATGGAAAACCCGACAGACTCCACCAAAAGTCTGATACATGAATTCAGCAAAGTCACAGGATACAAAATTAATGTATAGAAATCAGTTGCAGTCCTATATGCTAATAATGAAGCAACAGAAAGCCAAATAAAGAAACTGATCCCCTTCACCACTGCACCAAGAAGCATAAAATACCTAGGAATAAACCTAACCAAAGATGTAAAAGATCTGTATGCTGAAAACTATAGAAAGCTTATGAAGGAAATCAAAGAAGATACAAAGAAATGGAAAAACATTCTGTGCTCATGGATTGAAAGAATAAATATTGTTAAAATGTCAATACTACCCAAAGCTATCTACATATTCAATGCAATCCCAATCAAAATTGCACCAGCATTCTTCTCGAAACTAGAACAAGCAATCCTAAAATTTGTATGGAACCACAAAAGACCCCGAATAGCCAAAGTAATTTTGAAGAAGAGGACCAAAGTGGGAGGCATCATAATCCCAGACTTTAGCCTCTACTACAAAGCTGTAATCATCAAGACAGCATGGTATTGGCACAAAAACAGACACATAGACCAATGGAATAGAATAGAGACTCCAGAATTGGACCCACAAAAGTATGGCCAATTAATCTTTGACAAAGCAGGAAAGAATATCCAATGGAAAAAAGATAGTCTCTTTAACAAATGGTACTAGGAGAACTGGACAGCAACATGCAGAAGAATGAAATTAGACCACTTTCTTATACCATTCTCAAAAATAAATTCAAAGTGGATGAAGGACCTGAATGTGAGACAGGAAACCATCAAAACCCTAGAGGAGAAAGCAGGAAAAAAACCTCTCTGACCTCAGTCGCAGCAAGTTCTTACTTGGCACAACCCCAAAGGCAAGGGAATTAAAAGCAAAAATGAACTATGGGGACCTCATCAAGATAAAAAGCTTCCACACTGCAAAGGAAACAATCAACAAAACTAAAAGGCAACCGGTGGAATGGGAAAAGATATTTGCAAATGACATATCAGATAAAGGGCTAGTATCCAAAATCTAGAAAGAACTCACCAAACTCCACATCCAGAAAGCAAACAATCCAGTGAAGAAATGGGCAGAAGACATGAATAGACACTTTTCTGAAGAAGACATCCAGATGGCCAACAGGCACATGAAAAGATGCTCAACGTTGCTCCATATCAGGGAAACACAAATCAAAACCACACTCAGATACTGCCTCATGCTGGTCAGAGTGGCTAAAATGAACAAATCAGGAGACTATAGATGCTGGAGAGGATGTGGAGAAATGGGAACCCCCTTGCACTGCTGGTGGGAATGCAAACTGGTGCAGTCATTCTGGAAAACAGTGTGGAGGTTCCTCAAAAAATTAAAAATAGATCTACCCTATGACCCAGCAGTAGCACTGCTAGGAATTTGCCCAAGGGATACAGGAGTGCTGATGCATAGGAGCACTTGTACACCAATGTTTATAGCAGCACTTTCAACAATAGCCAAATTATGGAAAGAGCCTAAATGTCCATCCACTGATGAATGGATAAAGAAATTGTGGTTTATATACATAATGGAATACTACGTGGTAATGAGAAAGAATGAAATCTGGCCATTTGTAGCAACGTGGATGGAACTGGAGAGTGTTACGCTAAGTGAAATAAGTCAGGCAGAAAAAGGCAGATACCATATGTTTTCACTCATATGTGGATGCTGAGAAGCTCAACAGAAGACCAAGGGGGAGGAGAAGGGGGAAAAAAAGAAGTTACAGAGAGGGAAGGAGGCAAACTATAGAGACTCTTAAATACTGAGAATAAACTGAGGGTTGATGGGGGGTGACAGGGAGGGGAATGTGGGTGATGGGCATTGAGGAGGGCACCTGTTGGGATGAGCACTGAATGTTGTATGGAAACCAATTTGACAGTAACTTTCATATTAAAAAAGAAACAAACTTGTTGTCCATTCATACCATGGAACACTATTCCATAAGAAAAAGGAATGAACTGTTGATATGTGCAATAACCTGGATGAATCTCCAGAGAACTATACTGAGTGAAAAAAGCCAAACACAAAAATATTACATATTATATTATTCCATTTATATAACATTCTTTATACCAAAAATTTTAGAAATGGTGAGTTAATTCATGTTTCCCAGAGTTTAAGTATGAAAAGGGGCAAAGGGACAGGGAGGAAAGTGAGTGTGTAGCCTGAGGGATCCTTGTGGTGATGAATATGTTCTGTATATCGATCATATCAATATCATCATCCTGCTGTAAGATATTGTAACATGGCTTGCCAAATGTCATCACTGAGGCCACTGGGCAAGACTGGACAAAGGATACATAAGCTCTCTCTGTATTATGTCTTCCAAATGCTTATGAATCTACAATTATCTCAAAATTAAAAGTTTAATTTAAAAAAGAAAAGGCATGTAGATGAAAAGACTCCCTGAAGCCTGGAAAGATAGATGAAACAATAATTGGAGATCACACACAGGGCCAGAATAATTCCTGTTCTCATCAGCCAGTGTGTGAAAATTTGGGACTTGGATACAGTACTGAGTGTTGTATGTCAGCAGGGAGACAAAATTAGCCCTAAACTAAATGCTAACAAAGCTTAAAAGCAAGACACAAAATTATCAAATTGTTCCCAAATAACTGCCTCCCAGAATAAAGCTCAAGAATATTACTAGGAATGTAAAATATCTAGCACCCAACCAGGTAAGTTCTATAGCTACAAACCAAAAATCTCCAGGCATTAAGTTTCTTCTATTTCTTCAGCTTCTTTTCTTCCCGGAATTTTTTGATATCTTTACATCTAATGACTGATGACTTCCTCTATTTTTTTCCAGTTTACTCTGGTTTTAGTGAGATCTTTCTATTCAGACTACCCTATTGAGGTGGATAGCCCCAAGGTAATACCTTCCCTGCATCATGCTGGTATAATTTTTGTCATCTAAGTAACATATGCTCCACCTACCTTAACTTGTGTAAATCACAAATCTGATCAGTATAACAGATAAGAAGTTTAACTAATAATGTATTAAATGGAGAATTAATACAGATATAAATGGCAATTAATATCAACGAATATTACTCATAGTTATTAATTCCACATTAAGTTTGATCCATAGTTTATAACATTTACATTGTTTTTGTTCTAAGCCTAATCTCTACAGTTGTTGTAAGTTTCAAAGTTGAAAGAGATATTTGCACTTTTGCGAAGTTGAACATCCTCTATATTGCTCATGGGTAGTACCCAAGGGTGAAAAATTCTTTAAAGGAGTGTAGATGTAAAGGTAAGTACAGCCTGCTTAATAATGCACTTCCTAAAGAACAATATTTTTAGTTTATCCAAAAATCAATAAGTAGATAGTAGAAAGAGATGATCAGATTTGCATTTTCAAATTACTCTGAGGAGTATACAGGATACATGTTAGCTAATTGAAGATTTCGAGCAAGAATGTTAGTGAAGCAACTATTTGCAACTGTTAAATGGTATCACCACAATATAGGATAGTGGCAGTGGGTACGAATAGAAGAAAACAGAGTAAAGGGGTTTGTAGGATGTAGAACTATAGTTTACATGAAAAGTACCTCCAACATTTCCAGCTGAGGCTATGGGGTTGTTCTACAACATAATTAAGAGAGAATCTCACTTAGTGGATTTTGAGATAGGTTTTGTAGCTATTGATTTGAGATGCCTGTGAGACATGCAGATAGGTAGTTTCTGCATATTAATGTCTATAGCATTGGTAAACCAAAGGAAACCCTGCAGTCATATACCCATAGACTTATCATTTCTTCCTCACCTTCCGTCTTTGATTTGCTTTATATTCCCTTGGTATTTGTAGAACACAATATAACATACTTTGTCTTTAGAAAATCTTGCTCCTACTCCTAGAGAACATTCTTGCTGTCTTTTTAGTAAATTTTCAGCAAAAAATGGTAAATTTCAAACATATATATGTATATATATGTGTATATATGTGTATATATATATATATATATATACACACACACCCATACACAGCTATGAATATTTATTGAGAAAAATATGGAGATAGTTCACAATTTTCCTTGCAACAAAATGATGTTGAAAAATATTGTTAAAATGTCTATACTACTCAACACAATCTACACACTTAATGCAATCCTTATCAAAATGCCACCGGCAGTTTTCACAGAGCTAGAACAAACAGTCCTAAAAACAACCTTGAAAAAGAAAAGCAAAGCTGGAAGTGTCACAAATATAGACTTCAAATTATATTACAAAGCTGTAGTGATCAAAATAGTGTGGTACTGGCACAAAAATAGACACACAGATCAATAGGATAGAGTAGAATAGAAGACCCATAATTAAGCCCATAACTATATGGTCAATTAATCTTTGATAAAGGCAGAAAGAATATGCAATAGGAAAAAGATGGTCTCTTCAACAAATGGTGTTGGGAAAACTGGAAAACCACACGCAAAAGAATGAAACTGGACCACTTTCTTACACCACACACAAAAATAAATTCAAAATAGATTAAAGACCTAAATATGAGATAGAAAACCATAAAATCTTAGAGTAGAACACAGGCAGTAACCTCTTTGACATTGGCCCTAGCAACTTCTTACTAGATATGTCTCCCGAGGCAAAGGCAACAAAAGCAAAAATAAATTATTGGGACGTCATCAAAATAAAAACTTTTGCACAGCGAAGGAAACAATAAAATGAAAAGTCAACCTATATAATGGAAGAAGAAATTTGCAAATGACACATTTGATAAAGGGTTAGTATCCAAAATATATAAAGAACCTATAAAACTCAATACCTGAAAAATAAATATCCATTTAAAAATTGGCAAAATACATGAATAGACATTTTTCCAAAGAGAACATCCGGATGGCCAACAGACACATGAAGAGACACTCAACATCTCTATTATTAGGGAAATACAAATCAAAACGACAATGAGATATCACCTCACACCTGTCAGAATGGCTAAAATCAACAACACAAGAAACAGCAAGTGTTGGCAAAGATGTGGTAAAAGGGGAATCCTCTTGCACTGTTGTTGGGAATGCAAACTGGTGCAGCCACTGTGGAAAACAGTACGGAAGTTCCTCAAAAAAACAAATAGAATTACCATATGATCTGAATTACCATATGATCCAGTCATTGCACTGCTGGGTATTTACCCAAGGAATACAAAAACATTAAATCAAAAAGATATATGCATCTCTATGTTTATTTCAGTATTATTTACAATAGCCAAATTATGGAAGCAACCCAAGTGTCCATCGATAGATGGATAGATAGATGAATGGATAAAGAAGGTACGCCATATATATATATATATATATATATATATATATATGGCATATATATACATATGTACGTATATATACATATATATATATACACACACACATATATATATATATGGCGTATATATACATATATACGTATATATACATATATATACACACACACACACACACACACACACATACATACATATATACATATACACATATAATGGAATATTACCCATCCATAAAAAAAAGAATGAAATCTTGCCATTTGCAATGACATGAATGGAGCTAGAAATTATTATGCTAAGTGAAGTAAGTCAGTCAGAGAAAACAAATATTAAATGATCTCACTCATATGTAGAATTTAAGAAACAAGTCAAAAGATCATAGAGGAAAAAAAGAGAAAGAGGCAAACCCAGAAACAGACTCTTAACTACAGAGAACAAACTGATGGCTACCAGACGGGAGGTTGATGAGGGGGATGGATTAATTAGAGGATGGGGATTAAGGAGTGCACTTGTGGTGATGAGCCCTGGGTGTTGTATGCAAGTGTGGAATCACTAAATTGTACATCTGAAACTAATATTATACTATATGTTACCTGATTGGAATTTAAATAAAAACTTAAAAAAATATTATTGAAAAAATAAGTTTGAATAACACCTTTCAGATTTATTCATATATTTTATTAAACTAGCAAACAGTTAAATAGTTAATGAAATTCATAAGAGTCCATGATAATTGAACACATTTTTTCCTAACTATGCTATTAGTTAAAAAGGCACTAGGGGTGCCTGAGTGGCTCAGTTGGCTAAGCATCCGACCTCGGCTCAGGTCATGATCTCACTGTTCCCGAGTTTGAGCCCCATGTCATGCTCTGCTGACAGCTCAGAACCTGGAGCCTGCCTTGGATTCTGTGTCTCCCTCTCTCTCCTTCCCTCCCCCACTCGCACTCTGTCTCTCTCTCTCTCAAAATTAAATAATAAATTAATAATAATAAATAATAAACACTAAAAAACAATTTTTGAAAAAGGTACTAGATCATACTAACGTTCAGCACATATGTCTCAATTGTGTTGATAAGAATAGCATGAAATGCCTGTTAAATGTCTTAATATCAAAAGGCATAATACTGCTTCCATTGTCACATGCTGAGTAATACTATTGTCAAGAAAAATAGCAATGTGGAGCGAGTTGGTCTTAGAGTATTTGCTCACATATAACTTTAATAGTTGGAGCCCAGTGGCCAGGCAGGATCCTTTGAAGGTTTTCATCATGTATTACTATGCCAACCCCACATTTTTATTTCAGAAGCATACGTTTCCACTTTTTATTTTAAACTGGTAACTGAAGGCTTATTCTGGCTGGTTTTGAAATGGTTACAGCAAAATCTAATTTTCAAAATTTCAATGTTAGAGTCATGGTGCTTTATGGAAAACACCAAAATGTACAGTGCAAGAAAATAATTTTCTACAATGTATATAAGTGTTATAATAGTGTAACTAAAAGAAGACACTACACAGAGCAGGAGACTTGACATTCTCCCTGCAGGAGAGGCAAACTCTCCTGGACTTTGAGTTTTCATGAAGCCTTCACACCACCAATGGAATCACCCGATGCTGGTGAGGACCATGAGATTCTACAGAAAGTTTCCTTCATCAATTTCATAAAGGTGTGTTTTTAGCCTAATGATATCTTCCCACTGTCCTGGAGATCCAGAGATGTGCCTTGTGCCTTTCTGCCCAACTGAGTCAAGGCATAGGCACCAACCACAATGGAAGAGCCAAAGGTCAATTTCTTGCGGCCCTCTCTCCAGATACACTAACCTTCTTCAACTTAACCAGTAGGCCTGCCTGAAGACGTACATAACCTACATTGTCCTATTTTACTGGCCAAACTATCTTAGTTTGCTGTCTTGAATCTTCTATTATTCTACCTCCAAATATTTATGTTATTTCAGAATCAATTCAAAAGTCTCCTTTCTTCTCTATGATCTCTGCATTTGATAGCTCCAAAATGAATGTCTGTAGCTAAACCCAGAGCTGCAAACTCTGCATGTCAAACTTGCCATTTAAAATTTCCTCTTGGGAGTCCCACTGTCATATATATTGTAAGTGTCCTAGAAAATAATTTTTCCATCTCTCTAAACACCAATCTTGCATGTATCAGTAGAAACAATACCATACTCACCAAACTGCTTTAAGTTTTTAACTCAAGGAGGCTCTCTGTAATCATCTTTTCCCCTAACTATACATGTGTGATGAGTTTTTCTCCATTTGTCTACCTTATTTCTAGTGGATTCCACCAGCATCATGTATCTAGAATACGACAACAGCAATACATCTCTCCTCTTCTATTCACATGTCCCTCAGAAGTGTTACCTACATGACAGCAAGGATATTTTTCTTAAAATTGTTTTACATCAATCTATTCCTCATAACCCTTTGAAAAAGTTTTCTAGGAGTACCTGGGAGGCTCAGTCAATTAAGCATCTGACTCTTGATTTTGGGTCAGGTCATGATCTCACAGTCGGTGAGATAAAGTCCCTGTCAGGCTCTGTACCACCAGCACATTGCTTGGGATTCTCTCTCTCCCCGTCTCTCTGCCCCTCCTCAGTTCTCTCTCAAAATAAACCAATAAACTTAAAAAAATGTTTTCCCATTGTCCTTAGAAAAAATCTAACTCTTTATCATGGCTAAAGTTCTCTGGGATCTGTTTGTCCTACCTTGTCTAGTATCTTTCAACAGCCAGAATATTATATTTCAAATCTAAGAAAGATCATTCCATCCTCTTATTTAAAATCCTTGTTTTTATCTTTAATTTCCTCCTCAGGACTGTACTTATATTTTATTAGGTGAAAGGATAAATCTATCTTAACTGTTGAGGGGATCAAACAAAATGAAATAAACCAATTGCTTGGTATGATGTTTGGCATAGAGTGATGATCAACACTTGCTACCAATTTTGTATATCATGTCATTATAACCTCCATGCCTTTCTTTTTTCTATAAATATAAATATATGAGTTGTTATACTTGTCCTCATAAAGATGGAAGTCAGTGGTACTGGGGATGTTTTAAATAAACAACAATCTACAAAGAGTAAATGTTATTCTAATTTATGAAAAAGTATATTAATATATGCAATATCTTATTTTCTACTGCAGAAAGTTGATACTATGAAGGAGATTTAAGGGGAAATATTTTTTGAAGAATAACATTATCAAATTAGGTTAAATGAGCAACACCCATTAACAGCTTTTTCATGGTTTCCTAAATAGAGGGGGGCTGAGCATTGGTATAAAATCAAATTAAACAAATGTTTACAAGATTTTTAATGTGTTTATATCCCATACATTAACCTTGGCGATATCCATCAGCTATCAATCAATAAAATGGATGTTGAAGTCTACACAGTGATTAAAGGGAGAAAGAAAGTATTCTGAGAGTATTATAGTTGAAGGTGCTTAAAAATCACTTTTCATAATTATTAAATACTTTCAGATGACTGATATCTTTTCTCTCTGTTCTCATCCTGCTATGAAACCAACTGGAATAAAGGTAAAGAAGAAACAGAAATATATATATCTTTATTAAAGCAGCACATATGTATAACTCTATATGCACTGTATGAAAAGAGCAACCACCATGTACTATGAAAAGGATGACCACAGAGGAAACAGAACCAGCAGATCTTTCAAATCAATTAGACCAGACATATCTCTAAAATAGAAGCAAAACCAAGGATTTCATGCTTGAAATTCCAAGGTCGTGCTGCATGAGCTTGCTGTGACAGATAAGATCCTTGAAACTTGTTCAGTAGTACTGAAGGACAGGGGCTGGGATGGGGGTATCTTTATAAGGAAATGCTCCAACTACTTCTGCAAAAAGCAGGTCGCAGGGGTTGCAAGGTGAAGAAGAAACAGAGTAGTAAAATGCCCTTGACCTGCCCATTGCTGTCATTTGACCAGAATTAAGGGCTAAAGTCATACTAGAAAAAAGTCTACACACAAACATGCAGATGCACACACACATACATATATGAACTGCCACAACTATCACAGTTTCATTGTGAACTAGAGAGATTTCCTACTCACAAAGAGCAACAGAGTCATATCCAAGAATAGAGACTGATGAGGATGCAGTTTAATTAAAGTTCTAAAAATTATCCACTGACTGGTGGTTTTCAACATTAGCTACAAATTAGCATCACCAGGAATTTTATAAATAATAACACAGAGTCTCCAACTCAGACAATCAGAACCTTTGGGGGTGAAATCTAGACATCACTGTATTTTTTTTTTTACATTTATTTATTTTTGAGAGACAGAGTGAGACAGAGCACAAGCTGGGGAGGGGCAGAGAGAGAAGGAGACAGAATCTGAAGAAGGCTCCAGGCTCCAAGCAAGTGTTCAGCACAGAGCCCAATGTGGGGCTCGAACCCACAAACCACGAGATCATGACCTGAGCCAAAGTCAGTCACCTAACTGACTGAGCCACCCAGGAGCCCCGATATCCCTGTATTTTAAAAGGCCCTTCCCTCCACACCCCACTCTTGAAAATTCTAACATGAAGCCAGACTTAAATATTATTAAAGAGATACAAAAAACAAGAGGGCCAATCAAAACTAGAATTAGGATGGGAGGGAGGAGAAAATAGAAATTATTAATTATTTATGTCATCTTTATCATTCACACTAAATAACCAACATATAGCATTATAAAAAAGTTTATAGGAGAAACCCATGGGGGAGGGGAAGGAAAAAATAAAAGAGGTTAGAGTGGGAGAGAGCCAAAGCATAAGAGACTCTTAAAAACTGAGAACAAACTGAGGGTTGATGGGGTGTGGGAGGGAGGGGAGGGTGGGTGGTGGGTATTGAGGAGGCACCTTTTGGGATGAGCACTGGGTGTTGTATGGAAACCAATTTGACAATAAATTTCATATATTGAAAAAAAAAAGTTTATAGGGCATATAAAGAAATAAATATAATCATGAGAAGAACAAAGTCCTAAGTATAAGTCCCCACCCTTGCCTAAATTGTCAGAAGGAAAACACACATACAGAAAAGAAGACAAAGACAATGTAAATCAAAAACTTTAAAGCAAGACTTAAAGGAAGAATTAAATAATGCAAAAAGTATAAAACAAGGTGATATAATTGAAGCCAAATATATCAAGCCAAGTATATACATACATATATACCACACACACACACACCTATGCACACACATTTGTAATCAGCTGTTCAAAGGGGAAAAAAAATTTGTTAAATATGAGATATAGTTATAATTGATCCAGGAAGTCTGAAAGGAAAAGGAAGGTTGAAGATATATCTGAAAAAGGAAAAGATAGATCTGAAAATACGACTGAAAAGAAAATAAGAAGCATAGTCTTATATCAACAGTTTGAACCTAAGGGGTAAAAAGCTTTCCTCAAGACAAAGAGTAAACTGAAGTATGAAAATCTATCATAAGTATTTTTTATTTCAAATATAAAAATAAAGAGTAAACTGAATCATGAAAATCTATCATAAGTCTTTTTCTTCCAAATAGCCTGGTATCAATATTAATAAAAATTAATTTAAAACAATAAAAAAACCCTAAAAGTTAAGATAGAATCACAAGAGTTATAATGAGGAGGAGACGTTATGATTTTAAAATCAAACAGAACTTAAATATTCATAAATAAAAACTACAGGAAATGCAAGGAGAAATATACAAACAGATTAATTAGAAGAAAATTTATTTCCATCAGCACATAAAAGTCAAATAGAAAAAATAGATAAATATAAGAGAAATCATACTGATTTTTTAGTCTATACTATAAAAATAGAAAGCAGACTTTCTTTTCTGGGGTACAAAAGAACATCTAAATCACTTGAATACAAAGATAAAGCAAAATATTTTCCGAAACAATAAAATGATCTATTCTGTTCACAGTGAAGTAAAACTAGAAATTTGTAATAAAAATGGAAACAAAACAATGGAAAAGTTTCAAATAGCTTTAAAAATATTTAAGTAAAAAAAAAAATAAACCGAAACTAATAATTCAGAACATCTAGAAAGTATTGATTCCAAAATATTACATACTAGAATTGATGGATTACACTCTGGGGAGAGAAAATACAGTTTTAAATATTATAATACAAATTAAGAACAGATGCAAACGTACTGACCATTAAACCTGAAAAAAAATTTTTAAAGTACAAAAAAAATAAATCAAGGAAAGTTGGAGGAAGAAACTGAATAACATAAAAGCTGAAATCAATGAATGAGAAAGCAGAAAATCAGAACTAACAAATAAATCAATGATGTGGTTCCTGGAAAGTGCAAATGGGAAAAAATAAAATAGACAAACAACTAACTAAGCTAATTCAGTGGAAATAAATAACAAAGGAGAATAGAAAAAAATTAAATCTACAGGGTATATTAGGAAAAAAAATCACAAAACAATTATTTTGCTAAATACAATATAAATAAAATTTAAACCCTGGCAAGGGTGAAACTGTAGATAGAAGCTAGAATTGAGCCATGGAAGGAACACAAAGGCAGAGTTACAAGTCCTTGAAGGGGAATGAGAGAGACAGGAGGCTACAGGCTAAGGGAGTGATAAATAGGCTACACATTAAAAGCCCGGAGGCACAACATTCTGACCTTGTGGCTTCCAAGATCTTGGGACTGACAGAACTATAGTCACCAGTGCAGAGCAGGTACTCACCTCTTCCACCTCTGCCCCAAGACAACACCTAGACTCAGTAGAATGTATTTGCATTGTGGTTACAGTGCCCCCATGGAGAAGGGCTGCCACCAAGGATCCAGGATCCAGGTATAAACCTTGCAGGGTCAAAAACTTCCCTCCCAACCTGTGGGAGGAGTCCCCCCAAAAGATTGGAAGCAGCCTTCTTAGAGACCACCACACTGTAGGTTCCAGCTCCTCCCAGCCCAGAGAGACCCAATAATATCCAATCTCAAAACAACCTAGAGGCTGGTTCCACCTTGGGGGAACCCGCCAGCTCTCAGACCTTGAGACTATTTTCGCTTTAATAAACTGCTTTGTGTTTGCTACTTTCCTCTAGCTGTCTTTATTCCAGCACGGATCCCCATATAAATCTATCCTCACGTAAATCTTCTGGTGGGGAATCCAGGGACCCAAGACCTCCATTCACACAATGGAGACACTCACCCATAACCAAACCACAACATAAAAGGAATAGATGAACTTCAGTGCAATATAATTTGTTCCAGAGAATAGAGTAGAAATAAGGCAAAATCTTTCTGTAAAGGCAGCATAACATTGATAACACAATTTAATAAATATAGAAAGTAGATTATAAATTAATTTTTGCACTATAAAAACATACCAAATATATTTATAATATGAATACAGTAGGCTAATTTTCATAGTGAAGAGGGCTATTATGAACCTCTAAGTAAAGACTAATATGAGATGTTTGAATGATTCCAAGGAGAGAAATCACCCAGTCACAAGTTTTGCAAATTGCCATATTAATTAGATATTGGCACATAGATATCTAAAGTGCTCATAACAATTTACCTGGAGTGTATGCAGTTTAACACATTGCTCTCTATATAAATTAACACTGGTATTGTCAGACTCTTCTGGTGTATCAGTTTTGAAATGACATCTCACTGTGGTTTTCATTGTTAACTCACTGATTATTACAAAATCTTATACATTTGGTTATTTTGAGTTCCATTTAAATGAATTATCAGTTTATAACTTTGACTCGTGTTTTATTTTGCATTGCATAGGTCGTTGAAAATCTCTTCTAAAAGTTTTTGCATAAAAAATAAAGTTTTTGCATAAATTCAAGTTTATACATCTTTGTGTATATAGATTTATACATTTTACTCACTGTTTAGATTCACATAACATCCATCATTGTCCTGATACAGAACTGTTCTGTCACTACAAAGAGCTCCCTCAAGGTACCCTTTAAAGTCACAACTTCCCCCTTGCCTAATCTGTTAGGGAAGCATAGCAACAGTTGATCTGTTCTCCAATTTTCAAGTCTGTCCTTTTAAGAAACAAATAAATTACAGTATATGGTATGTAACGTTTTGAATTTGACTTCGTTTTTTTCATAGCATAATGCACTGAGATCCATGAGAGTTGTTAAATATATCAATAGTTTGTTCCCTTTTTCTATTCTTTTTTTTTCTTTTTTTTTTTTTTTTGAAAGAGTGAGAGAGAGCACATGAGAGAGCATGTGCCAGATGGGGAGGGACAGAAGGAGAAAGACAATCTCAAGCAGGCTCCATGTTCAGCACAAACCCCAGGGCTCAGTCTCACAACCCTGGGATCATGACCTGAACCAAAATTAAGAATCACAGGCTTAACCAACTGAGCCACTCCAGTGCCCCGTTTTTTTTCTTCCCTTTCATTCTTTTTTCTTTCTCTTTCTTTGTTTCTTTCCTTCTTTCTTTGTTTCTTTCCTTCTTTCTTTTCTTTCTTTCTTTCTTGCTTGCTTGCTTGCTTGCTTTCTCTCTTTAAAGCTGAGCAGTATTCTATTACAAGGTGGTACCACAGTTTGTTTAACCATTTACCATTGACCATTTACCAAATCTGGGCGATTTCCAGACCTGGGCTATTACAAATAAAGCTGCTAGCATCCTTGTGTAAAGGTATGTCTTTTTAAGCTTTATTGAGGTATAACCAATATACAAAAAAACCCTGCACATATTTAATGTTTACAATTGGATAAGTTAGGACATATACATATAGCTGTGATACTGTCACCCTAATCAAGGTAATAGACCTTGATTATCTAGTATCTCCACGGGTGTCTTTGCATCCCTTTGGAGATTTGTGTGTGTGTGTGTGTGTGTGTGTGTGTGTGTGTGTGTGGTAAACATTTAAGATCTACTCTCTTATTAAAATTTTCAGTGCACAATACTGTATTATTACTATATGCTATGCAACATATCTCTAGAACTTACTGTATAATTGTAACTTTATACTCATTGAACAACAATCTTACATCAGCAAACTTTAGGAACTGTCCTATTAGTCCAAGAATTTATCTGAATATTCTTTTATATTTTCATTTAGACCAGCAGTTATAAGCTGAGGATGATTCTTCACCCCAGGAACATTTGGCAATAATATCTAGAGACATTTTTTGTTGTCATAAACAGGAGGCTGCTGGCTTCTAATCGGTGAAGATCACTGATGCTATTCAACGTTCTACAATGCTCAGGATACCACGCCACAAAAATATCTTGCCCAAAATGTCAATAGTACCCAGATGTAGACAATGCTATCATTACAAATGAGAGTTTTATTTCTTTCACTTTCCTTGTCACTTCACTTTTATTTCTTTGCCAGATGCCAGCTGCTCCAGTTCTCATGTTTGAAATGGATAGCAAACATCAGTACCTTGTCTCTTATTTATTTTAAATTCTTTTCAATTTTTTTGAAACAACTTTATCCTTATCAAATATTTGAAAAAATAAGGCGCGCCTGGGTGGCTCAGTTGGTTAAGCGTCTGCCTCTTGATTTCAGCTCAGATCATGATCTCATGGTTCGTGAGACTGAGCCCCGCATTGGGCTCTGTACTGAGCCTGGAGCCTGCTTAAGATTCTCTCCTTCCCTCTCCCTCTGCCCCTCCCCTGCTTTCTCTCTCTCTCAATTAAAAAAAAATTTTTTTTTTGAGGGGCATCTGGAAGGCTCAGTCAGTTAAACATCGGACTTCGGCTGAGGTCATGATCTTGTGGTTTGTGAGTTCGAGTTTAGTGTGGGGCTCTGTGCTGACAGCTCAGAGCCTGGAGCCTGCTTTGGATTTTATGTCTCCCTCTCTCTCTGCCCCTTTCCTTCTCATGCTCTGTCTTTCCTATCTTAAAAATATATTAACATTAAACATTTTTTAAAAATTTTTTCTTGCAAAATAACTGAGTTTCTTCCCTATTTCAATTTTTAAGATTTTTATCATAAATTAGAAATAACTCAAATATTCATCTGTACATTTTTTTTTTAAATTTTTTTAACGTTTATTCATTTTTTGAGAGACAGAGAGAGACAGAGCATGAGTGGGGGAGGGGCAGACAGAGAGGGAGACACAGAATCCAATGCAGGCTCTAGACTCTGAACTGACAGCACAGAGCCTGACGTGGGGCTCGAACTCATGGACCATGAGATCATGACCTGAGCCAAAGTTGGATACTTAACTGACTGAGCCACGCAGGCACCCCTATCTGTACATTTTCGATGATTATATGATTTTTCTCTAATTCATGTGCTGTATTTCATTATTAGATTTCTAATATTTAAATATTCTTGAATTTACTCAATAAACTCAATTTGTCATTCAATGTATTTTATTGCACTACTAAATTGAAATTGCTAAAATTATTTTTAAAAAATATTTTTTTCACTTATTCATTTGGAAGAATTATCTGTAATGTTCTTTTCCCATTTGTACATTTTTCAATTGTTATCCAGGTTATAGGCCTCATAAAATGCATTGTTTTTCTTCTTGAAATTCATGTAGCGTTATTATTCCTATAATTTTTGATAAAATTGTTTCTAAAGCTTTGCACAATGTTTTGTCTGTGTGTGTATGTGTTTGTTTCATGTTACATTTCCCTTGCTGAATGATTTGTATATATCTGTTCAGGCTTTCTATTTCTTCTTGAATCAATTTAAATACGTTATGTTTTCCCAAGAAATTTTATCAAAAATTTTAAATTTAAGGCATACAGTAATTATAACATTGCAATATTTGACTTTTGTTACATTTATAGTTATATCTGTTTGTCTTTTATTAATTTCTGTCCTTATCTATTTTTGTTTTGTTTGTTTGTTTTGTTTTGTTTTACCATTTAGAGGCTTATTTTACTATTCTTTCACCACTGTATAAAAGACATTAGTGATTAAGATTATGGTTTTTGTAAGTAGTCTACTTATTTGAAACCTCACTCTGAATTTCCCAGGTTCTGTTTCCTTGTTCGTTATGTAATCTGTCAATGCCTCAGACCCCTCATTTGCAAAATGAGATTATTAATAAGATCTTCCTCAAAAAGTGGCTTGAAAATTTAAAAAGTAGAATGTTCAAATAGTTTGTTATACTATACAGTCACTATTACTTGTATAATATTTTAAAAATTTGAATGCTTAGCATTCTAACATTTAATCATTATTAGTTAATAATGATTGGTTAATAGTGATTGGTCACTTAAATTTCTAAAATTTCCTTTAGGTATTAATTGATCTATGTCCACATACCTTAAGGTGTAGCATGTTTGTTTTTGGTTTTAGATTTTGTCATTTCTACTATTATTCCTTAATGGGCTCTTGTCTTATTTGGAAGTATTTGTTTCTTCTTAATATACTAATGTGATATATGTTTTTGCTCTTTTATTGTCCTTAATATATGTCTAAATTTTATTGCCTTCAAAAAATGCATTTAATATGATCTCAGATCCCTTGAAAGTTGTTTAGGTTGGTTTTATGGCCCAGTATATGCCAGTATACTCACATATCTTGTGTGTTCTTGGAAAGAATATATGTTACATACCTTTGTAATGTAAGGTTCTATATAACTCCATTAAGTAAAACTTAGTTGTAGTATCCTCCCAGTATTTTATGTCCTCAGTTACCTTTTGGCTTCCTTATCTAAATTCCCTGCTATGATTGTAGCAAAATTTCTTTTTATTTCACATACATTACGGAACTATAGATTACCTGGGTTTAAAATTCTATCTTGGCAGACATTTGTTGTCACCACTGTAGAGATAATTTTCCATTGTGTTCTGGCTGTTTACTAAAACATATGTAGTTTAACTGATATTCCTTTGTAAGTAGCCTGTATTTTCCTGCCTCTAGTTGGTTTCAATATTTTATATTTGTCTTCTGAGCTCTGCTGTTTGATTACAAGGTTTCTGGCTGTGGGCCTGTATTCATTTAACCTATTTGGGTTTCATTATGTTTTTTATACTGAAAATTTATATTCTCTCAGCTCTGGAACGCTTTCTGATGTTACTAGCTTTTCTCCCATCAAAGCTATTGTTTCCCTGTTTAACTCTAATTAGAAGTTTATGGACCATAGTCCATCTTCCATGAATTCAACGTTTTTATATTTTTCTGTCATATTTTCTTACTGTGTACATCCTTAGCAATTTGTTTAGATATACTTCCTGTTTACTAAGTCTCTCTATATAATTAATCTTTTGTTAAAAGATCCATTGAGAGTTTTCTTTATTTCTATTATTACATTTTTAATTTCTCTTTGGTTCTTTTCAAATCTCTTGGTCTTTTAAAATATGGTATCTTTCTTTCTTTCTAGTATTTCCTATTCCCTCTTTTATTTTCTCAGATATTTTTATATTTGTTTTTTATTCTCTATTTTTTATTCTATTATTTGAAATCTTGAAAATCTCATTCTTTGTGTGTTGTTTTTCTAACTCTTGTACAATGTCACTTTTGTCCTTTTAGGGTTTGAATCTTGAATTTTGAGCTTGTATTTAACAATGTTTTATTTGTGCATATCCTTGTGGGGCCTACTGGAGTTTTTTCCACTTGGCATAATTTGCATTTACTTTTCTCACACACACACAATGGGTCTCCTAACCCTTAGGCGATTATATACTACTATCTTGGCTGACAGTGTTTCAGAGAACATTGGTGGTATAAATTTAAATGCCAAATCCATGTGAAGGAAAGTCTATGGTTCTGAATTTTCAAAAGAGATGATTTTTTAATCTAGTTTTCAAAAAAATGCAAACATTTCCTTGACTTATCATTTTGCTTGTGGGCAGAATATCATTGATTATGTAAACCTCTGACTGTTCTTAATATATGTGAGGACAAGTAGAATACAACTGCATTCTAATTGGTTTATTTTTTTTTTTCTCATAGGATGCAGGCTAGCAATTCTTCAAATAATTTACATGTATTCTAGGTTTAAGCACATAAATAAATGAATTATAAATCATGGGAAACAGATTCCTTGCTATCAGAGAAAAGTTACAGATTAGCAAGTGTGAAAGTTCTGATGAACTCACTGTCATTGTATTCTAACGCTCTACTAGGTCTCTACTCTCTGTAGTCTGAATCTTATATCAGGATTTTTTTATATTAAATATAATTTATTGTCAGATTGGTTTCCATACAACATCCAGTGCTCATCCCAACAGGTGCCCTCCTCAATGGTCATCGCCCACTTTCTTTTATCTGGATTTAACTAGCAATTAAAACACCCAAGTTAGCACTAGGATCTGAAATGAGGCTGAAAATCCTAAGGACACTCATGAAGGGGTAACACTTTTTCCAACTTTTCCAGGAAAGCAAAATGGATCCTGAGCCCCCAAGTAGACTTAGAAAATTTTTTCATAGCTCTGATGGTACTTTGAGGCACTCTCTGGGTCTTTAATTCCACCACAGGAGTTGTCTGAACCCTGGAAGGGATGTGTGTAATTTTACTAGAAGCTCAGCCAGCTCACTGGCATCCTTGTTTTCAGCAATGCCAATTTTGGGGTTCTGAAGTGAGGTAGAAAATTCTGAGATTGTTTGGATGGAGCTGACTTTTTCCCCAGTGTTTCCAGAAAGGCAAGAGCAGTTCCTGGGCTTTTGTGTGGCTCTGGCAACCCAAAGAGTCCTCTCTGGGTCTTCCAAGCCAGCGCAAGAATGTTCTGGATCCTCTGAGGGAACTTTGTAAATTTTTCTATAGGCTCAAGCTGGCTTAGAGCTTCCACCCTGTGGCTACCTTGTTAGCATATGCAAGTCCATGCTTCCAGAGGGGGACTTGAAGTATTTCAGGATTTTCAACCCACAAAGGGGGCTGAGCTGTACAGGGGGAGGCTGGGAGCCTTAATGTCTACAAAGGTCTTTGGGGAAAACCGCTTAAAATAGTGTTCTGTAGATTGGACACCTATGAATAGGGAAACTTTACTCAATTTTGTATAACAACCACAACAAAAGAAATTCATAAGAGGTAATAATTAATAAAAAATATTACACAATAATACATCAGATATTAATTATAATTAATCATAAAAATGATTTAAAAGGCAAAATAAATACGTTTTTCAGATAAATGAAAGCTAAGAGAATTCCTAGAAGACAAACACTACAAAAAAACAATGCTTGAAGGTAGAAGAATAATTACAAATTAAAGTTTGGATCAAAAAACAAAAACAAAAAACAAATTAAAGTTTGGATCTACACAAAGGGATCAAAAGTCCTAGAAATAGCAAATGTTTGTGTAAACTAAATGCTATTTTCCTCATTTGTTTGTTACTATCTTTAAAATAAAATAGACTTTTAAAAGCAATAATAATAAACTATCATGAGTTTTAGAACATACGCAGGGTGAAAATATGTGATGACAACAGAATAAATGGATGAGTGGGAAGCAATGGAAGCAAATTGTTGTAAGGCTCTCATACTTTAATGAAATGGTATAGTATTATTTGAAAGTAGGCTGAGTTAGAAATATGTATCATCAAACAGGGCAGATGTGCTAAGATTCAGAATTTATCCAATAACCTGGAGGGCTTATTAAATCAACATAGTTTCGGCCCAAACTCCCAGTTTCTGATGCTCCTAGGTCTGGAGTGGGGGGTGAGAATTTGATGGCACTGACAAATGATACTGATTTTAGTGGATCCAAAGACCATCCATTGAAAACTTCTGCTTTAGAGAAACCTCTTTGTTTAAAAAAGCATAGCAAGGCATTCATTAGAAAAAAGCAATCTTAAAAAAGGTAAAAGTATTTTTTAAAGATGTGGTAGAAAACAACTAGCAAAATGGAAGTTTTAAACCCAGTGTTCTTGATATTCAAAACAGATAGAAATGATCTAAATATTCCAGTGAAAAGGTGCATATTGTCAAATTTAATAATAAGGGAACACCCAATTCTATGCTATTTATATGGAAAAATAAACATAAAGATACAGATAGGTTAAAAGGATAGAAAATTAAAGTAAACTAATATAGCTATATCAGATGAAGCAAAATTCAGAACAAACAATATACAAGTCACAAAGAATACAAACACAAGCACTGAATTATACGAAGAAAGTCAATTCACTAAAAGGGTAGAGAAGAAAGCAGCTGGTCTAATGATTTTGTAATACAGTGTTTTGATTGAATACCCTAAGACTAAAAACCCAAGGGATTGTATATAAAAACCCAAAACTATATTCTAGTTGGGTTTATTTTTTTCTTGTAGGGTGCAGGCTAGCAATTCTACAAATTATTCACACATATTCTAGGCTTGAACACATAAATAAATTACAAATCATGGAAACAGATTCTTTGCTGTCAGAGAAAAGTTACAGATTAGCAAGGCTGAAAGTTCAGATGTACTCAGTGGCATTATATTAAAATCGGAGATACTAGTATGGCCCATCTTTTTTTTTTTTAATTTTTTAATTTTTTTTAAACTTTTTTTTTAACGTTTATTTATTTTTGGGACAGAGAGAGACAGAGCATGAACGGGCGAGGGGCAGAGAGAGAGGGAGACACAGAATCGGAAACAGGCTCCAGGCTCTGAGCCATCAGCCCAGAGCCTGCCGCGGGGCTCGAACTCCCGGACCGCGAGATCGTGACCGGGCTGAAGTCGGACGCTTAACCGACTGCGCCACCCAGGCGCCCCTGGCCCATCTTTATTATATAGAGACCGTGATAGAAATAGGGATGGTAGAGAGAGACAGAGATAGAGATAGATAGATGATTACTAGATAAAAGAAGATATATACATATATATGTGCAGTTTCCTGGATCTGTTCACTGAGAAGGCCAGACGCAGTGATATTCCAGTAGCTATGGATACACCCAGCCTCCATATCTTAGATTCTAAATATCATTTTTCAATAACAGAATTCAGGAACCCCTGAAGAAATGGCTGATGCTATGATGAAAGGAGATAAAATATTACATGAGCCTGGAGCATTCTGTAGACTACAGAAAGGAAGAAAATTCTGAGAGCCAATACTTTGCTATTGTTGTAATGTACACAATACTTTATTAATATTGTTTCTCAAAAGTAATAAGAAGAAGGAGAAGAAGAAGAAGAAAAAGGATAGGCTCAGGTCAAAAAGATGCTATATCTACCTGAAAGAGCTTTCAATGCCCAAATATGGAACAATTAAAAAAATTGTTTATTTATTTATTTTGAAAGAAAGAGAGAGAGAGAAAGAGAGAATGAGCAGGGGAGGCCAGAGACAGAGAAGCGAGAAAATCCCAAGCAGGCTCTGCGCTATCAGCACAGAGACAGATGCAGGGCTTGAACCCACAAACTGAGATCATGACATGTACTGAAATCCAGTGTTGGATGCTTAACCGACTGAGCCACCCACGCACCCCAGAAATCTGGAACAATGTAAATAATAATAATAGTAATAACAATAATAATAATTATAGAATTGAATTATAAATCAAAGAATGCAGTAAGTGTCTATGAGCTCATACTGATGTAAACGAACAAGTGACTAATAAGTAGGGGAGAAGGGACAACTAATGTATTCATTAGAATAATTCTAAGTCATAACAAGAGAAGAAACATTGATAGATAATCATCATTGGGACACCACAGTAATAATTGCTGCAGACAATTCATAGATAAGTTCTGCAATTAGTGATGAAAACTTTAAGGAGAAACATGATCTTTGCATAGCCTCAATTTTTCTTCCCTCAAATAGTCATTGATTACTTTGGAGACTTTAACATATGTCCACAAATTCCCTGATTATCTTCCCACTAGGAAGTGAAGTTCAACACTTCACCTCCTGAATTGGGCTTGTCTTTGTGAATCACTTCTGGTTAATATAGGGAAGGAAAAAATGATAACTTTATGGCAGAGAATCCTACACCTTAATCAACTGATGAAGGTTCACATGACCAATAATAAATCTTGTTGATACCATGTACTCTTGATATGAGAAGAACACATCACTTTGGTGGTATTATTTGCAAAAATGCATAACCTCAATCTATTCAGGAGAAAACATCAGACAAACCCGAAACAAAGGACATTGTACAAAACACCTGAACAATACTCTGCAAAGATGTTCAAGTCATTAAAAAAACAAAACAAAAAAAACCTGAAACACTGAACTATTGTTACAGACTAAGAGAGACCAAGGAGGCATGATGACTAAAATGCAAAGTGGTATCTCGAGATCTTGGAAAAGAAAAAGGACAGCAGAAAACTATAAAATGAGACTCAAATCTGTAGTTTAGTTAATACTGTTACAGCAATGTTAATCTCCTAGTTTGTTTGTTTATTTTGTAAACTGTGCTGTTATTTTGGACTTGGATAAAAAAGAGCAATATATTTTTGAAACACTTTGTACTCTAGTTTTTTGATGTTCACCTAGAATACAGCTCAGATGCCATAAAGTATTCTGGTGGACGGGCACACACACACACCCCCCTCATCAATCTGAGTTCTTCCTGGGAAGGGTCATATCTGTACATCCCAGTTCCCTGTATGACTAAGTACAGCTGACAGCCAAACTAATAATAAGTATGCTTTTAGGAAGAAGCCAAAATGTTTTGACTAAGGAAGTCTACAACTGAGAATGGTTAACTCTAGAAGTTGTTCTCTTTTTTTTCAGGTCGTATTATACTACTATCATTCTGAAAGGCTCCAGAGCTGGTACAGTTTCTATCCCTGAATTTCCTATTATTGTCAGGTGTTCTCAGTTACTCCACACTAAGGCTTTCCAGCTTTGGGTTGGTTTTTGACACCAAAGGATAACTAAGCCTCTGTCCTGAAGCTAAAAAGATAATTTCATAGTCTTAAAGATTTTATGAAGTCATTATGGTCTCTATGTATTAAAGACATTTGGTACATTTACCAAAACAATGTACAAATGCACATTTGGTACATTTTTCGTGTAGTCATCTATTGTAGAAACCTTCTAAGCAATCTATCTTTCTCCATTCTCTCTGGTTAGTATCTGCTTTTACTCATCTTTGTTCATCTTTGCTTATCAAATCTGATGCCCACTGTAATACCATTCTTTTGTCAGTAACACCTATTGGATCCTTTGCATTTACTGAGAGCCTTCTTCTACCTTGTAACAGAAAAAACCTGATACTCTTACTAGCGTATTATGTTCCTAGAAACCTTCTCAAGTGATTGACATTCATTTTTCTGCCTCTCTTCTGGATCAGGGTCAGTGGATACATAGTGTTCAGTATTTTCTTAACTACTTCAAGACCATTGTTTACCAACCGTCCGTTAAGAGCCCTTGTTATTCTCCTAATTTTACTTCTTTTTTAATATGTATTTTTGACAGAGAGAGAGAGAGAGAGAGAGAGAGAGAATAAGCAGGGGAGGGGCAGAGAGAGAGAGGGAGACACGGAATTTGAAGCAGGCTCCAGGCTCTGAGCTGTCAGCACAGAGCCCAATGTGGGTCTGGAACTCATGAACTGCATGATTATGAGTTGGAAGCTTAACTGACTGGGCCACTCAGGTGCCCCTATTCTCCTACTTTTAGTAAGTATACCATGGTTATGTAAAATGTTAAAACTAGAGGAACCTGAATATACATTATAGATAGCCACAGTGTGTATATATAAATTTACTTAAAAATAAAATTTTAAAATGTCAGGAAGTGCCAAAAGAGACACTATTAAGACAATTAAAAGGCAAGTCATTGACCAGGACAAAGTATTTGCAAAACATATGTAGGATAAAATTTAGGACATGTAAAAATATTTTGCAACTCAAAAAGTTTTAGTAAGACATACATTCCGATAAAAATTGGGCAAAACATTTGGACAAAATTTTACCAAAGGAGATATACATATGGAAAATAAGCACATAAAAATAGTCATTAGGAAAATGCAAATTAAAACCATGAGATTACAGTGCAAACACACTACAATGGCTAAAATGAATGTGGCTGATTATACTAAATGTTGTTGACTATCTGTAGCAATTGAAGCTCTCATATACTGCTTTTAAAAATGCAAAATGTTACAGCCACTTTTTAAAACAGTTTGGCATTTTCATGTAAAGGTATGTATATGTGCACACACTATCTGACCCATCAGTTGACTCTTAGATTAGCTGAAAAATAAAAAGACATGTCCATATAAAGACCTGTGTTGAGATTTCCATGATAGCTTTCTTCATCAGAAACAAATACTGGAGACAACCCAAATGTCTCAGCATTCACTGACTGGTGAATGCTAAATGAATCAACAAATGGAGTATTTCTATTTTTTTAATTTTATTTAAACCCAAGTTAGTTGACATATAGTGTAATAATGGTTTCAGGAGAATTTAGTGTTTCATCACTTACGTATAACACCCAGTGGTCATCTCAACAAGTACCCTCCTTAATGCCCATCATCCATTTAGCCCACCCCCCACCAGCAACCCTCCAGCAACCCTGTTTGTTCTCTGTATTTAAGAGTCTATATAAAATAATACTAGTTAAACAACCTACCAGTACACACATGATATGGATGAATCTCAAAGGCATTAGGCTAAATGAAAAGCTGATGCAAAAGATTTTGTAGTGAAGTGATTCCGTTCATCTAAAATTCTAGAAGAGGCAAAACCAGTGACAGAAAGCAAGTGGGTGGTTGCCCAAAGACAGTAGGTGGCAGGACTGCCAAAAGGCACATCTTTTGGGGATGATGGAAACAGTCATGATTTCGGTGGTGATTACATGATTACATACATCTGTCGACACTCAGAAAACGGTACAATTAGGTTAGAAAATTTCATCGTGTATAAATTTAGCTCAATAAAAACGATTTCTAAAACCTGGCTACTGGCTTCTCTGCTTTTTCTCAAGAAGAGGTAAATCTTTGTCTTTTCTTTCTGAGTTAATGTATGCCATATAAACAAGACAGAAACTCCCGACTTGAGAGGATGTTTCTGACTCCTTCAAATCTGTGTAAGAGGTCCCATTAAGTATAAATGATATGAAAGCTGTTGACCTATGATCTGTCTGTGGCTTCTAGTGACAAGCTTACTTCTGCATTGAGAGACAGTCTTAAGTCTTGACTGGAATAATGTGCATACAACTCCACCTTTTGTGTTTTTGGAGAGGAGCCATTCAAGGCTGCCCTTCTGATATAAATTAAATCTGTTGGCAATGAGGATACTTCAAACCAAGAAGGGTTGTTTGAGAAAATAAAAATTCACTTGCATCAGTTTATCCATGACGTTATAAACACTGGTGTGCTTTTTTCAAAATAGAGGATCTGAAGTAGCAGTACATCCTGCCTATCACTTTGGGACAGAATACAACAAACTGTAAAAATCAAGAACTCTGCTTTATTAACTTCTCTCATCAACCAAAACACTCCCTCTTTTCTGCTCCTTTACTTACCACTTGATCTTATAAACTCAGAATTAAACCTCCTTAGAGCATGTCCCTTTTCAGTTCTAATTTTCAGTTTTCATTGCTAATATTCACAGCAACGGAGGAAGGGGTTCAGTTATAAAAATACACAAGAGAAGTATCACAGTTGGGATCATACCCGAGAAAAAAATGCCTGCTGAATTTTTTTAGGCTCACCCCAAAATTGAAAAACACAATTCTAATTTTCCAGAGCCATAATCCTACCAGATTCGAAAGCTAAATAGTCTAGAGATCCATTTACACAACAATGCGAATATACTTATCACTACTGAAGTGTACACTCAATAATGATTAAAATGGTACATTTTTTTTACGAAAATGAAAAAGTTAAATATAGTGGAATACGTAGGGTTTAAGGACATATCACAGCGTCTCTGCTTGTAGAATTCTTTATAAATCTTAGTCAATTTTCCTTTCTATTCTATTTTATATGGATATTATATGCTTTCTGAAATAAACTTTTTATTTCAGTGACTAGTGGTCTCTCCATAAAAGTTATATTGTTTTATAATTTATAATGGCCTATTTATGCATAGAAAATATTGAAATATGAGATAATCTGGCTGCAAGAACTGTCACGCAATTAATTATCAGCATTGACTCTGTTGCCTTAGATAACCAGGCAGGTGAAGTCACTTACAATTCTGTACTTCACCAGGCAGGTGAAGTCACTGTACAAGTCTGTACAATTCTGTACAAATCTTTGTCCCAAGATGTACACACCATGATGGAGATGACCTCCTCAGGCACATAGGAGTCAACCCACATTGAAGAATACATGAATACTTAACATTCATGTACTAGGATTTTCCCTACATTTCCAGAAGTTCATTGAAGGTATTGGGCACCCTAAAGTATTTAAGTATTCTTTTATTAGGAGATCTCTGGCATCTATTTTTTTTTTTAATTTTTTCAACGTTTATTTATTTTTGGGACAGAGAGAGACAGAGCACGAATGGGGGAGGGGCAGAGAGAGAGGGAGACACAGAACCGGAAACAGGCTCCAGGCTCCGAGCCATCAGCCCAGAGCCCGACGCGGGGCTCGAACTCACGGACCGCGAGATCGTGACCTGGCTGAAGTCGGACGCTTAACCCACTGCGCCACCCAGGCGCCCCTATTTTCTAAAAACCAACAAATACAAAAAGAAACAAAAATACTTCTTTACAGAATCAGCAAGACATAGAATTCTCCACCCCCACCCCCTCCACACACACCTTTTCATTTTTTTGATCACTCCATGTTACTTGGAATTGTATAAAGTCTAATAGATTAGTTTTCCTTCTGTTAAATGATAACGTTTTCTGGCTAATAATCTCAAATGAACGAATTCGCTTAATTGTTGACCTAGGAATAGCATAGAACCCTCTTATTTGGGGGAGGGGGTTGTTCCTCTCTTGACACCAACCATGTTGTTGTAGAGGGCATTGCAGTCATTCTATCTGAGAACTCTAATGGTATTTTGGGACACTTGTGCAAAATCAGATTAATGAGTGTATTCTATGACATTTTATTTATTAAAAAAAATTTTTTTTGAACGTTTAGTTATTATTGAGAAACAGAGACAGAGCATGAGCATGGGAGGGGCAGAGAGAGGGAGAGACACAGAACCCGAAGCAGGCTCCAGGCTCCGAGCTGTCAGCACAGAGCTCAATGCGGGGCTCAAACTCACAAACTGCGAGATCATGACCTGAGGCGAACTCGTATGCTTAACTGACTGAGCCACCCAGGTGCCCCACCGCTATGACATTTTAAATCTGAGGACTGAGGTATGATGTGCAATGACCCTGGCACAGCAAAAATGAATGTATACTACCCTGAGAGCTGCCAATGCCAAGGAGAATTAGCTAGTCAGCTGTAAGAAGTCTGAATGGTGAGAAAAAATTCCAAGATGAAGATGTGCAGAATGAGCAACACCTTTCAAATCCCTGTTCTCAGTTATTTCTGGGAATAGCTAATGCGTTGTGATTCCTAGTCTGGTTAGGTAAGCCATAAATTCCACTCTCTGAGTAAGTGCATTCCAGTTGGATTTCTGCCATTTACGATCAAAATGAGTCCTGAATGGATATTTTGATGAATATCTAGACTGATTTTTCCCTCACCCATCTACTAAATTTAGTAGCTGCATAGTCTGAGACTGGATTAATACGGATTAATACTCATCATAGAGAATCAGGCTTCAAAAGTAGAAGAATTTGCCATCCTTCATATTCTAAATTTTAACAGCTTCTCTTAGATTATTGAAAGACTCAAATATACTTTCACCCTCTAATGTTGGGTCAACATTTTGGCAGCAAAAAACACTTAAGTATACAGGTATGAGTTATAAATACCAAACAAAAATTAAATCACTGCCCAGCAATTCAAATATATTTCTACTTGTCCAAAAAATAATGGTCTTTCCTTTTAACCAGACCTTTTTCTTGTATCCTTATGGCCATTTCTACATTCATTCAGAATATATTTGCTAAAAACCCAGTTATGACTCAGGTGCACGCTATTCTACAAACTTTACAATATGATGAAAATCACAGTTCACTACTGTTTTAAAGCTGAATTTGTCAGCCATTGTTTATCTTACTTGGAAAACAAAACATTATGAAACACTAATAGTCCTTAGCTAACGTTTAATTTTACATGTCAGCTTGACAGAGCTAAGGGCTGCCCAGATCACTGGTAAAACATTATTTCTAGGTGTTTCATGGAACGTCTCAGCTGCCATCATGTGTAAGCCAGTATCTCACAATAAATCTCTTTCTACATATCTATATATAACCTATTGGCTCTTTTTCTCTGGAGAACTCTAATACATCTTTAGAATAGTTGAGTTAATCAGAACCAGATGAATGAGGTCAGAATCAGCAGGATATTTTCATAGGAATGGTGAGACAATCAACCTGTTGCCAAAGGTCATCATTTCAAATGAACAGCTTTCCGTAATCCTAAAAGTTCTTTCCTAAAAGAAACATTAAAAACCTCAAGGTTACAAGTTAATTGACCCTGGAAGTATTCAATTTTTAAAATAATATGGAAAAGATCTTTGTCTCTTTTTAGAAAAAAAAATATTAAGAATAAAGATACAGATTAGGTATAGATTTCTCTTATTTCATGGTAACTGCCATGTAAATATTTGATAGGCTTCATTATCTTTCTTTGTAAATGAAAGTAATAGATAATCCATTGCTTTGCATGATCAAAAGCACTTGTGTGAACAGCTTCTTAAATAGTGTCATTAAAGTTTTATCACTAAATATTAGCTTGACATTTGTGGCCTCAGGTATCAACTCTAATATTAATCAAAGTTGGATGAAAAATATCTGGATCTTATAACACTATTTAACCCACAAAAGAACAGGGAGTTCAGAATACAGGCCAACATGCAAATATATAAAAATATTACAAAGTAATTCGTTTGGCTCAAGAGTATTTAAAAAGATGGTGAAAGTACACAGGCTAGAGAAATTCAGTATCCATGTATTGGTGGACTCAGAAAAATCTCTACCAAAGAAATGAAATTTTATCTGGATCCAGGACACATAAGATTTTTCATGGGAGAACGGATAGATAGAGGGTCCATTAGTTTCCTAAGACTGTCGTAACAAGATACCACAGAGTGGTGGTTTAAAACAGTAGAAACATATTCTCTTACAGTTCCTAAGACTAACAGTGCTAAATCAAGGTGTTGGTAGGGCCATGCTCCCCTCAAATCTTCTAGGGAAAGATCTTTCCTAGCCTCTTCCAGGTTCTGCTAGTTCCAGGAATTCCCTGGTTTGTGAAGCCTAACTCCAATCTCTGTCCTCCTATTCCCTTTGTTCTTTAGGAGAGAACAGTTTTTTGGAATTGTGGAAGGGGAGGAATATTGGCCACTGATCAGAATCAACTGAAAAGAGATAACTCTAAATCAGAGGTTTGTGATGTAAGGGATAGCAATATGACTCATGACATCTTATATGTGGAATTCAAGAAACACAACAGAAGAACATAGGGGAAGGGAAGGAAAAATAAGATAAAAACAGAGAGAGAGGCAAACCATAAGAGACTCTTAAAATACAGAGAACAAACAGGGTTGCTGAAGGGGTGTTGAATGGAGGGACGGTCTAAATGGGTGATGGGCATTAAGGAGGGCACTTGTTGAGATGAGCACTAGGCATTATATGTAAGTGATGAATCACTAATTCTACTCCTGAAACCAATACTACACTATGTTAGCTAACTAGAATTTAAATAAATTTTTAAAAAAGAAGGGAAATACACCCCCTGAGTTGAAGAAAGTAATGAAGTGCATGTGAGCACATTAGAGAATACCACTTTGTGTAATGGCCAGATTCCTCATATTTGCCACACTCTTTTATCTCCTTCCAAGATTATTCTTGAGCAGGTATCTGCCCCTTATTGAGTCACCTCAAATCAAGATATGTAATGATCAGAAAAGAACCAGCAACAGAAAATTAACAGACAGATGAAGAATACATATTAGAATATTTATGATAAAATTTCAGATATATAGCTCTCACAACTCTATTTCTGAGCATAATGCTCTCATAATGAGAAATCAACAAGAAAATTTTGGAATGCCAGTGTGAGGTCAATAAATTAAAGAGACTTAAGCCATTACCTATGTTAACTGAAGGGGAAGAGGTGACTACTAAAAGAACAAAAACAGAATAACCCAGGATGAAGGGGTGAGAACTGTTTGAAGTATAATAATATTAAAAAATTATCTTTCATTTTCTAGTCACCTTCCAAAATGAAAACATGATGTCATTTCCCAAATCAACTTGTGTTGCTAGCTATTTACTGTGCTTTGAACACTTTAAAATTTATTTGCATGGCTTTTAATGTGGTTGCAATCCACTCTTTTCTTCTTTTACCTCTACCATTTTATCTTATTTGTTGATGTTCATAGATGTGCCATGAACTTCTGTGACTTTTATATTTACTTCATTTTGATCTTTCTACCATTCTATTTAAAAGATCCTTCCTCAAATTTTTGGTATTGTTATTGTCAATCTCCTTTAAGAACCAGGTCAAATGTCACCTTCTCTGTGAATTTTCCCTTAGCAGGCAAAAATAATTATTCTTTCATTACTTTGTTTATGCTTCTATCAAAATACAGGACACACTTAGGAACAACATTAATTAGTGGCATTTGAATAATCAATAGTTCTTTTCAACTGGAATTAGAGTTCCAGGTAGAATAGTAACAAGTTTTGGGTCAACTGTTACAGGATAAAGGGAGGAAAGGGTGGGCCTGGCAGTTGTCAGATGAGATTATATAAATTTAGTCTGTGAGGGACCCAGATATATTTGTGGTGATTCTTGGGAGAATGAGCCATTTCTACAAAACATAACCTAACGGGCATGGAAAACAAGAATAAACAGCAAAAAGAAGGAGTAGGTTAATGACAGGGAAACTCAAAGACAGAAGTTACTCAGAACCCATGCCAACAGCCTCTGTCAGAGTTTATCTGCAGCCAAAAATGGCCCTGCTGCCATAGCACCTAGAAATTGGAAAGTTTATGAGGAGAAAACATGAAAGACAAAAGCAAAACAAGGACCCACAATGGACCAAACATCAAATGGATTACTAAGACAAGAATTCAAACCAAGGGAAACATGAGAGAAGAGTTGTCAGAATTAAACTCACCAGGAGAATGTCAGACTCCCGGACAAGAGAGGCTTGGTACCAAACTCCATTTTTTTATGATAGAATTTTAACTCATTCCTATCTTAGTTCAGTGATTCTTAAACCTGTATGATTACCACCATGACTGTTGTCTCTTAAACTACAAATCCAAATTTGTACACTTCCAAAGGCTTAGAATCAATAAATCTGTACTGAAAACAAACACATTAAAAGACAGATAAGGAAAGTCAGTCTAGTATTTTCAGCCTGTTTTTTTCTAGGCTGGAAACATGACACAATTAGGGTTAGCTCATGTGTTCCCCTTTGTTTCTCTCCATTTATCTCGAGCTTTTAATTTCATCAGTGTTTCTATTGAAAACTTTTCTCATTTGTAGTATCTCACCTGAATTCTTGATATTTTGTCCCTTGGATATCTTGCTCTAGGTGATGGGTTGTTTTATTTCTGTTTCAAGGAACAGTCCCAGGTGTCTGAAGATGTGTTTTCTTCCACTTTCCCAATAGTTCTCGCCTCAAATCCCTGTTTGTAAGTAAGCTAGTATCTTTGGTTTTATTTCACTAGCACCAAGACTCTTCTTGACTCAACAGCTTCTACCCTCACATTTTTATCAACAGATTCATCAAGAATATTTGCAATTAATACGCTTATGCTAGTTTTAATGGTATGGTTTCAAAACTATAATTAACACTTCAGTATATAATTAATACTAACATTTCAACCATATATTAGAGCTGACAAATTTCTGATTAAATGAACGAACTGAATAAGTATTCAGCAAACATTTACCTACAACATTACAGCTGACAAATTTCTGACTAAATGAACGAACTGAATAAGTATTCAACAAACATTTATCTACAACTACTGTCTGAACCATAGTAATTAGATGAAGACTGGGGGACAATGACAAATCAATTCCAAAAGCAAATTTACAATCTCTTGAAAATGAAAAAAGAAAGCCATAATGGAGCTCTGTTTTGATTTTAATGATTGTAAAATACTACCACATATGTTAAATGCAGACCATGTATAAAGGGGTGTGTTATTATACCCAATTATATTTTAATGCAGAATAGGGCATTTTTTCTAGTAAAGAGTTACATAATAAATGTTTTCAGATTTGTGGGTCATATTCTGTTGAAGCTATTCAAACCTTCCATTATAATGTGAAAGCAGCCATGAACAAAATATAAAAGAATGGGTGTGGTTGTGCTTCGACAAACTTTGTTTACAAAAACCAGACAGGTGACTGAATTTGATCCCCTATATTATACTTTATTAGTGCCTGTTTTAGTGGACATGATTTGTCCATGGTATGTCACATATTGGTGCAATAAAATACTAAAAGATTCTCTTTTTTTAAAAACCCTCCTATATAATATGTACTGAAGATATGACAAACTTTGTATAGAATGTAGCAAGTTATTTCACAATATAAAAGTTCTAGAATTCATATCATCAAATATTTATTACATCCTCTATGCTGCATGATACAAGGAGAAAGGAAAGGGTTTATTAGTATGAAAATCTTCCTAACAAGTTGTTATGACTTTGTTAAATTCACATTTGTCAAGTGGAGCAAAAGGTGCTGGATGGTTAGGTCGTAGGCTAACAACAGACCACAAAAGAAACTGAAATAGAGAAGTTAATTACTCACAAGTCCAGAAGAAAGCACACAGCACACCTTGAAAGGCTACCACGTAATTATTAGAAACTAGAAGAGGGAAGGAAGGATCCTTCCGTACGGCTTTCAGAGGAGCACAGCACTGTCAACAGTTTGGTTTTAGATTTCTAGCCTCCATAACTATGGAGGAATAAGTTTTTGTTGTTTCAAACCACCACGTTTGTGGTGATTTGTTATTGCAGCCCTAGGTGGGATAATACTCAAATACATCAAATATATCTCTCAAAGCTGTGCTGAAGGGATTGTTCTCTGGATCCTCTCAGGTGATCTAGTTAGGCAGTAAGAAAACGGGTGACGTACAAAATCCGCTCCAGCATTCCTATCTCCTTAAGTCTTGGACCCCAAGGACCTTCTGTTATCTCAAATATTTTTATAAATATTGACCTTCATTGTATCATAAATACCACACTGGCAATAGGATCATTAATCTCTTTAAATCTAATTGATCAGATTCCCAACCTTAAGTCTGTCCCCACAGAAACACTGCTGGCATCAAAAAACTTATTAATTTTGATATACTCAAGGGGAACAAAAAGCCACTACAATTTTTCAGGGAAGAGTTTAATAGAGGAATGTGAAGTCCATGTTGGAGAAAGGTCTGGAGTGGTCTTCAAACCGGAGCAGGTGAAGAAGGTGGAGCTCGTGGAGAAGGCTAAGAAGCTGCTACATTTGGGTGCTGCTACCACAAAGAGGGAGATTTCTGGAGGGTTCCTTGGCTACTAGTGTCTTGGCTTCCAGTCGTAATGGCTTCTAAATTTCATCTAAACTCTTCTCGTTGACAAACCCTAACCCAACACCATACATTGAAAAGGAATTTGAGGAAACTAGTTCCCAGTTCTGTCAGCAAGTGATGAGCAGAAGTTAAAGGTGGCTATGACACAGGAACCTTCGATTCCAGTCTAATAACTCTCAAATATGCTTTTGCTCGTATCTTTTTCCTTAAAAACTGAGATAAGACACTCCCTTAAAATGTTTCCTTAAATTGTAGTTCTGTTTTGGATGTTTATTGACTCAAGTTAGTTTCTAAGTTTTATATGCCTGTAAGTAGGCAGGAAATTATTAACTTTCTCTAGAGTTGAATTTAGTATCAAGAAGAAATACAGGATTTTAGCAGCCATGTTGATGAGGTTTCAGTGAAACTGGCATTGAGACATCTAACTTAAACATCATGACAAAAACAATATGTTCCAATAGAGATCTCTCATACTTCAAGAAAGTTGATTAGTTTATATTCAATTGATAGCATCACATGACAGAATGTTTCATGTTTTTTTTTAAGTGTATTTATTTATTTTGAGAGAGACAGAAACGGCGCAAGGGGGGGAGGGGCAGAGAGAGAGGGAGACAGAGAATTCCAAGCAGGCTCCACACTGTCAGCATGGAGCCAGATATGGGCTGGAACTCACAAAACCATGAGATCATGACCTGAGCTGAAACCAAGAGCTGGATGCTTAACTGAGTGAGCCACCCAGCCCCCCCTAGAATGTTTCATGTTTAAGCACAGATTCAATTGTGCATTGTAGTTATTATTTTTCTAATAACAGGCCGGGCCACAAGATAAGGCAATGAGGTAGTATTATATTTTTAGTTACGCCCTTAAAAAGGCAATATACTTCTTACTGATTCTCCTATTTTCAAGAAAATAATATGATGGCATAAAAAATTGATTAATAATTGCAAAATACTCCTAAAATCTTCCACTAATAATTATTTATCCACTTCTGATTATTTTTCTAGCTTTACTGAGAAATAATTAATATATAACATTGTGTGGTGTACAATGTATTAATTTGATACATTTATATATATTACAAAATGATTGCCACCATAGCATTAACTAACACTTCCACCCTCATACCTTTTGTGTGTGTGTGTGTGTGTGTGTGTGTGTATGTGTGTTGAGAACAATTAAGATATATTCTCTTAGCAACTGTCAAGTATATAGGACAGTATTACTAGCTATAATCACCATGCTGCATATTAGAATCCCAGAACTTGTTAATCTTATAACTGGAAGTTGGTACCTTTTGACCAGTATCTCTCACTTTCCCCTATCACTATGCCCCTGATAACCACTTTTCTACTTTGTTTCTCTAAGTTCAGCTTTTTCAATTCCACATAGTCATGAAATCATACAGTATTTGTCTTTATCTGTCTGACTTACCTCACTTATCATAATGCCATCAAGGTTCATCCAAGCAAAATGCAGCATTTCTCATAACGAAACAATATTCCACATTATATATGCATCTTCTTTATCCATTCATCATTGATGGACCCTTTGGTTGTTTCTCAATCTTGGCTATTGTGTATGATGCTGCAATGAACATAGTGCCGCAGATATCTCTTTAAGATCCTGTTTTCATTTCCTTTGGATATGTACCCAGAAGTGGGATTGCTGGATTTTATGGTAGTTCTATTTTTAATTTTTTTAAGAACCTCCATACTATTTTCCATAGTGGGTGCACCAATTTACATTCCCATCAACACCACTATAGGCATTCCCTTTTCTCCACACCCTCTACAACACTCTCCACACCCTCGACCATAAGGACATTTCTTATCTTTTTGATGATTGGCACTCTGACACATGTGAAGTGATATCTCATTGTGGTTTGGATTTGCTTCCTAATGATTAGTGACGTCAAGCATCTTTTCATGTAGCTGTTTGGGAAAATGTCCATTCAGTTCCATTGCCCATTTAAAAAAAAATTTTTTTTTGGTTTGTTTTGTTTTGCTATGGAACTATATGAGTTCTTTATGTATTTTGGATATTGACCCTTTATCAGATATAATTTGCAAGTATCTCTTCCCATTCCATAGGTTGTCTTTTAATTTTGTTGGTTTCTTTTGCTGTGCAGAGATTTTCAGTTTCATGTAGTCACAATTGTTTATTTTTTCATTTGTTGCTTGTGTTATTGGTATCATATCCTGAAAATTGTCAAGGGGCTTTTTCCCTATGTTATTTTCTAGGAGTTTTATGGTTTTAGGTCTTAGGTTTTAAGACTTTAATCCAGGTCTCTGTTAACTGCAATAGCTCCTGCTGTGTGTCTTCTAGTAACAGCCTCTACCATTCTTCCTTGTTCCTAGCTCTAGACATCTTAGTTTTGCTGATCTGGGTGGGGTGAAAACAAAGCGAGATCTTCATGCAGTGCCCCAAGAGGCTGGAGAAGGTGGTTGATCACTCTGTTTTTCCTTTCCTGGCAAGAAGAACTCATTCCACCTGGCAAGTAAGTTCCTTCTTGTTGTCCAACATTCCTGGCTTCAGGGATGAGATGCTACAGGCAAAACTGAAGTCTTCCTTCTCTTCTATGTGATATTTTCAGTTTTTCCCACTGTATGGATAACACTTTCTGAGTGGACTCTACAGGTCTCCCAGAGTTGTTTATGTTCATGGATAGTTGATCTTTTCTGGAGAACAGGAAAACTGGGTTCTCCCACATTGCCATGTTTTTGCAACCCTTCCACTAATTTTCAGATGAATGAGATTATTTCATAAAGCAATGGTGTTTAATATGTTTAAGTTAGCAACTAATCAACTTTTTTTCTTCCTCACTATTATAAAAAATATAACTCTCTTTTCCTGGTTGTAACAGAATTTCAAAGAGTGAAATTCGGTTTGCTCAAATATTCATACACTGACCATCCATCTTCTTGCTATTTCCTGCAAAGAAGATCAACAGAAACCAAACAAGCCTGGGATTTTGACTATAAGGAGTCCTAGAGTCTCAAAAGAAGAGAAATTAATACCTTAAAAAGAAACGGAGGACCCAAGTTAGAATAAAGGGACTTGTATCCCATATTTGGAGGAACATGTATGTTTGGTAGTTACAGATGTGGTCTCTTCTGATGACCCTTAGGGTTACTGCCACCTCTTCCATAATATGTCCCATGTCTCTATTGTTAGAGACAAACTACAGAATGAAAGAATCATGAGAAAGTACTCTCTTAGGTTCATACATTATTAGTGTATCTTGAGGGTAGCTAACACTGTATGAAATCAGAATTCAGCTTTCACAGGTGGAAAATTCTCAAATCCAGTCATTCAGCAATTATTCTTTTTGATTATCTCCTATTCAGGATACTCTATTAGAAAAAAACAGATAATAGTCAAATTTAAATGCTACCATGATTCTTCTACAACATAATATTCATGTATATTTGGAGAACTTTGGTCTGTCACATTATTTTCAACACATTAGGTTTTAGAATAAGTATCATTTAGGAGAAAAGCCTAAGTAATTACACCTGAATTACATCAAATTTTAAGCTGTCAGGTCACTGAGGAGTAGAGATGTAGCATTTTTACGTTTGTGTGCCTGCTGTAATGATATATTCCAGTTAAAGCCGTGAAAGGAGGTCAGTGAAGCTAAAAGGAACATAATTTCCAGAACAATATCATAGCAGTAAAGAGCACAAGGTCTAGCATTAAATGGCTTGATTTGAGACCAGTCTCTAATTGTCCTCAAAAATTCCTCCCATTGAGAACTTTGGGAATTTATATAATTTTGCAGGGCTTGATTTTCTTTTTATAAAAATAATGGTAATAGTAATTCCATCCTCATACATAAAATATGTAAACATTTAAAGTCACAGTATGCCCATGGTAGACATGCAACAGGGTAATTAGTATGGCTTGTTAAAATTTCAAATATATTTAGTCCAATTAAATGGAAACATGGAATATGCATTTTGGCCTTTAGATATCGAGGTTTCCTCAAGTGCAGGGTCAATTGCTGTATGATTCAGCTGTAGACGTTCTTGCATTTGTAACCTGGATGTGTCGTATTTTTTCAGGGTTTAAAGTAAAGCTTCCTACTTACGCCTTACCGCAAAAGTAAAGTTTTTGGTTACCTATGTATTTTTTTTTTCCTCTCCTTCCTTTCTTTCTTCCCTCCTTTTGTCCTGCCTTCTTCTCTTTTCCTTCCTTCCTTTTTTTTTTTGTTTTCACTGCATTTATTACTAACAATAATGGTGTTTTTCTTTTATTCTGGTCATTCTCAAAAACCATGTTCATTGTTTGATGGATAACCTATTCTGGAATTTATCAATCTTGAAATTTCAAAATCGATTTAGCACTAACAATATAAAAATATAATAGTAAAAGTAGATGTGCTAATTTATGAATCTCTGTTAAATTATCAAAAAATACATGCTTTTTTAAAAAAGATACATGTTATGTTTTTAGCTTTTGAAATTAAACATTATAAATAGCATCAAATGTTTAAAACATCTTATTGAAAGCTTTTGGTAGTTGAAACCTGATTTTAACTTAAGTAACATATAATTTTAATTATTTATGTTTCCCCCTTAACCTTTCACTATCACTGCCATCCTTTTCCTCCCATAAGCACATAATCTTCAGATTTTGTTACATCTTTGTTTACATAGTATCATCTCACTGAAAGGAAATCTAGAACAAAATGCCAAGATCAAAGTGAGGATGCAGTGAAGGATCGTGACTGTCACTGTACTTCACAAAGGCCCCTTATTTAAAGTGTTTTCTCAAAACTAAAAACAACAATAATGAAATAGTCAAACCACAAGTATCACTACTTTCAAATCTTTTGCATTTACTACTTTAAGGCAATAGAAAAAAGTTAAAGTGTATATCCTATTCCCCAGAAATAACTGTTCAAAACAGATTTTTCCCATAAGGTTTACATTACTGGTTGAAATTTCTTCCCAACCTTACATTACAGTCCATAAATTTTTATTTGTTTAAATGACAATATAGATGTGAGGGACTTTACTATGAGCTGTAGAGGATCTGAATCATAATTATATGATTTTAAGAGGCACAGAAAAACTGACAGCTACTGGTTTACTATAGCTGCCTCTATTTGCCTCAGATTTGAATATAGTAAGAGATTACAATGGATGATGGAGAGGGACACAGCGTGAGAGATAAAAATACTCTTCTATATTAATTATAAATTGATGGTGCAAAAACAATGGAGACCCTATTCTCAGTTTTTGACAGAATGCAAAAGTGCCGGTTTTCTTGAGATGGCAGAAGATGGGTGGGAAAAGGGGCGCTGGGACTCCTACATACAATCGCATTCACTACAAATCAATGCCTTATAATCAAATGACAACTGGGATCCCTGCTACACGGGATCAGTTCTGTTTATATAACGAGCAAAACATACTACCTAAAAAAAATAAATTCTACTCTTGTTTTTAACTGCTTTTTCCACATTGGTTTTCCACATTTTTTCTAATATTCTAGCATTTCTGCAGATGGTGATGGCAGCAGTGAAGTAACACTGTAACTCTGATAGAGTGAAAGAATCGAATTAGTTATTCCAAATTCTTGAAAGCAAGCATCATGCCCTGAACTTGCTTTACATTAATGATGGCTCTTTGCAAGAGAGCACGCAAACTGGAGAACAGTAAGTCTCTATTATGCAATTTTTGATACAAAATCAATTTGTTTGCTTTAGATTAGTAACGACCCTCTCTTTTATATTCATAAACTCATGAGTATAGCTCTCAGTTATAAGATGAGTTGATGAGAATGAAGGATGGACTTAGCAAAAGTCAATTTTCACCAGACAGCAATAAAGAGACCGTGCACCAAAACTGTACTCTACTGAAACAGAGGACACTAAAATGAGAAATAAAAGTAAGAAGACATAGAAAGTAAAGGTACAATATAAGTTTACAAGTATTTGCAGCCAGAGTTGTCCAAGTCCTAATGAGAAAGGCAGTAACTGGACATTCATCCAGTATCACAGGCAGTCCACAAGTCAGCAAAATATGTGTGGTAATGAAGCAGAGAAAGTAACAAACAGGTGTAACAGCTGAAGAAGAAAACAATCAGTGAATATTTTATAAGCCCATTAAAACCAGGACATTTTGAAATGGGAAGAATGGTACATTGACGTCAAATGGACAAGATAATTTGTGACAGATTTGTTATTAGATACCTCTAATACTAATCACCACCGCATCATCATCATAGCTACAAGTCATTGAGTACCTACCATGAGTCAATCAGCTCCTCCAGGAGCTGTAAGAGTTCCCATAGCCTTACTATGAGATCAAATAATTTGCCTTAAGTTACATAGAATTAGTTTCAAATCTCAGTTTTTCTACTTCATTCATCAGTAGAACTTTGGCAAATAGTTTAACCCTTTAACCCTTTGCTTAATCATGACATATTCCATTAGATCAGTTTTGCTGTTTAAAAAAAACGTAATTTGCTGTACATCATTTGCATCATTGATGCAGTATTTTACTCTTAAATAAAAGAACACGGTGTTTGCTTATGAATGTTTAAATATAATATCCTTTTATTGAGTTTACTTCTTCTTTGACATTTCTTTTAGGGTTTACATGCAACAGTCATTGTTTATTCTTTCCTAAATACTAAATATTTTACCTCAAATTCACACTTAGCATATCAGTTCTACAAAGAAATGCCTACAAACTGATCTACTGGCTTATGTATAGGATATAGTTGTTGGGTTTTTTCTAGGATGATTTCTAAAAATATTTTGGCAGTATATCACTAATTTGACAAGCTATCAAGTTGTAAAACTCTGGTAAAAGCAAAATACTATATGGTTTTATTTGCCCATGTTAAAGACTGAAGTCCAGCATATCTCTATAATAAAAAAAAAACCCAGAAAATATACATTAAGCATCTATATAGCTTACTTCTCATTCCCAAGATTATGTTGGAGTATATAAAATACCCCCAACTTTATACATTTTTCTAACAAAGAGGATACTCATATAGCAAATTTAAATCATAATTTTAATCTTTTATTTCAGCTGTAGAACAAATAATTTAATTTTAAAGCAGATTTATCTTCCTAAATAGGCTAAAATTTTTGAAATATGATCAATTGATTAATCAGGTTATTGGATGATTTAAAAGTGCCTAAAACAGAAAAATAATCCTACTCCACCATTCCATGAGGTAGAATTGGAACAAAAGTCTTTAAAACTGTATATAATTGTCAGATATAAAAAAAAATGGAAAACTTATAGGATATAATATAGAAAACTTATAGAATATAGCATCTAGATTCAGTTATTCATTCTAGTAACTATTACCTAGTTCAGGGAACTTGTATTAATATTGATATTCCTTCCACTCATTGCAGCCTCTTGGATATCAAAGTCATGATACATGGATGCAAAGAGGTTCCCCTACTCCATTTATTCTGAACAGCTTGTTTTTCTCCTTGGTAGTTTTTACAATGAGGGAAAAAGAAGATGACATATTAGATCTCTCATTCAGTGAAATTTCTGTTTAGCCTACTACTAAAAATTTTACTTTTTTAATAAATTTCTTCTTCCATCCAGCTTCAAGATACATGTTTATCTGCATTTTTCAATTTTGGTACTTTGTTATTCTGATAACAGAGAAAGGTGTGTATTTTAAAGCTGTCATCTGGAAATGAGTCTGTCTATCTATATTTTCTGTATCACTGGCAGGTAGGCCAAAGAGTTTTTCTACCAAATTATATTCCCAGCAGGAGTAGATGTAGACACTCTAACAAACTCTGGGCACAGTGTCATCTGTATCTGTGAAAGGGACCAATCTGCATGCCATCTGGCACCAGAGACTTGAACTACTTGAAGTCATATTGGAGACATTTTGGTTCTGGCAATCAGGGTTACAGCTATGTGGTAAGTTAAATGCTTCCCATAGAGCTTCTGACAGGAGTATTATAACCCTAAAAAAGACAAACTGGGTGGTATCATTGGGCTGGCTAGAATTATGGTAAAAAAAATAAAGACAACTAAGTTGGGAATTTCTCTTTTTGTGAAAAATCCAGAAGGGCCTATGTGTCATAATAATTCACAATATTTAAGTTCATCCTTCAAAAATAGACTACTTTTAAAAATAAAGGTATTACCCTTCAGACTCAATAAAAAAGGATAAGAACGTTCTTTTCAAGGTGCAGCATACTGTGTCTGTAAGTAACAGCTTGAGAGAAAATTACAGTCATTAGGGTGCAATGGTAAAGAGTTTTATTTCTATTTAATTCAAATTAAATCTGATTCAAAATACACGGGGAACAGGGGTGGTTACTGCCAGGGATGCTATTAAAGCTTCTGTTCAGCACTTCTGCAGTCTCTTTTTAAAAATGAGACTGACAGTATCATCCCTACCATTGCCCTTCTGTTTACTCTCCCTTCACTACTACCCTAAACACAACTGCTTTTGGTTGGAAGTAGAATCAGGGAGACAAGATGAAAGGCAAGAGAAGGAAGGAATGAGTGGAGACAATTAAATATCACTGCTGAGAGAATAAGTTTAAAAAATTTTACTCACCATTTCCAAGACTGGCTGTATTTTTTTTTAATGTTTGTTTGTTTGTTTGTTTATTTATTTATTTAAAAAAATTTTTAATGCTTATTTATTTTTGAGACAGAGAGAGACAGAGCATGAACGGGGGAGGGGCAGAGAGAGAGGGAGACACAGAATCGGAAGCAGGCTCCAGGCTCCGGCCCATCAGCCCAGAGCCCGACGCAGGGCTCGAACTCACGGACCGCGAGATTGTGACCTGAGCTGAAGTCGGACGCTTAACTGACTGAGCCACCCAGGCGCCCCTGTTTATTTATTTTTGAGAGAGAGAGAATGTAAGCAAGAGAAGGGTTGAGACAAGGACAGAGAGAATCCCAGGTAGGCTCTGCCACTGTTAGAGTTGAGCCCAATGTTGGGCTTGATCTCACGAACCATGAGAACATGACCTGAGCCAAAATCAAGAGTCACATACTTAACCAACTGAGCCTCCCAGATGCCTCCCCACTCAAGACTTTTTTTTTTTAAATTTTTTAAAACTTTGTTTTTAATGGGGGCGCCTGGGTGGCTCAGTTGGTTAGGTGTCCAACTTCGGCTCAGGTCACGATCTCATGGTTTGTGAGTTGGAGCCCCGCATCAGGCTCTGTGCTGAGAGCTCAGGGCCTGGAGCCTGCTTTGGACTCTGTGTCTCCCTCTGTCTCTGCCCCTCTCCTGCTTGCACTCTGTCTCTCTCTCTCTCTCAAAAATAAATAAAACATTAAAATTTTTTTTTAAATTTGTTTTTAATGTTTGTTTATTTTTGAGAGAGAGACAGAGAGAGAGAGAGAGACAGAGTGCAAGCAGGGGAGGGGCAGAAAGAGAGGGAGACACAGATTCTGAAACAGGCTCCAGGCCCTGAGCTGTCAGTACAGAGCCCGATGTGGGGCCTGAACCTACAAACCTGAGATCATGACCTGAGCTGAAGTTGGATGCTTAACTGTCTGAGCCACCCAGTGTCCCTAAGACTGGGTTTTTAAAAGAAGCTCTGTACTTGGTTTGTGATGCCATCATTTTTAAATGAATTTAGGTATTAATGTAATATTTTTTTTTCTTACAATAACTTGCTCGTGATAAAGTAATTTTCATATAAATGTCTACCAACTTTCAATAAAATAATTAATGTATTTGTTTGAAATTTTGTTCCCAACATTTCAGCTTAGTTTCTGCCCACGATAATTTGCTTAATTCTCTCTATTTAGTTTTTGGCCCTTTTATTCATATCAGCCACAGAAATGTTATCTCTAGTAAAGCATTCCTCCTCTTTCCTTCCTTCATTTCTTCCTTCTTCCCTTATTACTATCTTTGTTTCATTATCTTTCACTCATGGAAATAGATTTTATTAGTTTCCTGTGGCTGCTATAACCACAAACTTCGTGATTTAAAATAACACAAACTTAATATAACAAAATTTGACTGACAGTTCTGGAAGTAAGAAGTCTTGAAAATGACCTGTCAGCAGGGCTGTATTCTTTTTGGAGATTCTAAGGGAAAATCCATTCCTTTCCTGTCCTAGCTTCTAAAAGCTATCCATATCTCCTGGCTCATGCTCCCCCCTCCCCATCCCTAATAATGGCACCACAATGACCTCTGCCTCCATTGTCTCCATCTTATAAGGACACTTGTGATTATACTGGGCTCACTTGGAAAATCCAGAATAATTTCTCTATCTCAAAATTCTTAATTTAGTCACATCTGCAGTGTTCTCTTTGCCCAGTCAAGTAATGTATCCATAGATTCTGGGGATCAGGACACAGACAACTTTGTAGGGATATTGTTTTGCCTACCACATACATAGAGGGCACCAAGTGATCATATCAGAAGGTAACAATTTCTACCAGTGTTAACTGCCATGTCAGTGTGACAAATGGTGTAATGGTGCTATAATCATCAGTGTGAAAATAAAAGAAATTTCATTTACAATGGATTTGAGAAGGGGTGCCTGGGTGGCTCAGTCAGTTAAGCATCCAACTCTTGATTTTTGGGTTAGATCATGATCTCATGGTCAATGAGATCATGCCCTGTGTCAGGTTCTATGCTAATGGCGCAGAGCCTGCTTTGGATTCTCTCTCTCCCTCTCTCTCTCTCTCTCTCAAAATGAAAAAATAAAATGGATTTGAGAAGTGCTGAAGGGGGAGCTCTCATGCAGGTTCCATTGCTGTAGCCTGCATAACCAGCAGGAAGAAAGGTAAGAATTATCTTGACAAGGGACGACATTTTTCACATAGAAATTTCATCTACTGCTTTTTGGAAAAAGTAGGAAGATCCCTCTCTGTTACAGCAACAACTCACTAACCACTGCTTACAGCCAACCAGAGATTGCCATACCTCAAACTCTTGTTCTTCTCCAGTGACCTTGTGTTCAAAGCAACCCTCTCCAATTTCCTCCTAAAACCTAATAAAAGCTGACCTCCCCTTTGTCTATTTGTGCTTGCCTATGGTTCACCACAGCTTGCATGTCCCTAACTGCAATTTCTCTGCTATTCCCAAACAAAATCATTCTGCTAGTAAAATAACTGGCCATATTATTTTTAAGGTTGACATCAGCAATATTCTCTCAGATGGAAGGAAATGGAAGGAAATCACTTGCCTGGCTCTAGAGAATCATTGATTCACTTATATAGGAGTCTTATTGAACAGTCCTGAGGCAATACAAGAAATAATCTCTCTTCTCAAGAAGCTTAAAACCTACTATCAGTAAAAAGGTATGCAAGTAGATAATTATAAGAGTAGGCAAAGTGGTTAGTGCCTTAAGACATGAACAAACACATCAGCAAACAGAGAAAATACTTCCAATTAGGCTTACTGGTGAAGGCTTTATTTTCATTTATTTATTTAGCAAATAGTTATACAGCTCTTACTTTGTCCTAGACATTATTCTACATATTTTTCACATCTTACTCATTTCAGTCTTATAGCAATCCTCTGTGAAACACATTAGTATCATCCTAATTTTACAGATGAGAAAGCTCAGACACAAATAGGTTAAGAAAGTTAAGTAAAATCACATACTTAGAAAGAAGTCTGAACCCAGGCAGTCTGGCTCCAGATTCCCTTTCTTAACCATTACACTAAGCTACCGTCTAGAGTGAGCCAACAGACCCTCATAAGTTTTGTATTAAAAAGTCTGGGTGGCTCAGTTGGTTAAGCGACTTTGACTCAGGTCACGATTTTGTGGTTCCTGAGTTTGAGCCCCGCATGGGGATCCTTGCTGTCAGTGCAGAGCCTGGGTGATAAAACAGGAAAGCAAAGGACACACCAATTCAGTTGAGTATCATAGCTCAATTATCTAGAGTAGTATGAAATATGTAGCTATATATAATTCTGTACCCATACATTTATAGATGAGCAAAATTCCAAACTATTGGATCATTCTAGCTATCTAAGAGCATCTTAAAACTCTGAAATTTCCTTAGTCTGAACCTTGAGTTGGGCACAAACATGAAGTCCATAGAATTTTGGTTTGAAGAATTTTGGTTTAGTAGCAATTACCTGTCACGTTATTTAGATTATTTCAAGTCTGAAAAGTTCTGAAAAGTTCTTACAATATATTTTTCTCATCATAAGAATTATTAAATTATATGTAACTTCATATAAACATTATACTGGTAAATAGTTTAGAATCAGACATACCTGGGTTTGGATCACATCTCTGCTACTGCCAGTTGTGTGTAACATATGTGTCTCCTGAGAGCTTCGTTTTTTCGTCTGTAATGTGGGTACAGAAACAATTACTTACTTCTTCGAATGGAAGTTAAATAGTGCATATTGAAACACATAGTGCAGAACCTGGCTGGTACCTATTAATTGCTCAGTAACTTTTAACTGCTATTACTACTATAGCCAATTTTTTATAATTTTTATAATGACATAATATGGGAAGGATTGCATTTTAATGTACTAACAGAGCAAACTGAAAATTTTCAATGTTTAAGAAAGTGTATTTTTGAACAATGCTAAAGGAAGTGGCAAAGTACAGAAGTTAGTTAATTTATGAATAAGATACACTGGGCCTGAACTCTATCTTAATGACTTACTATACTTACATCTGTGTGACTCTGAGTATGCCAATTAGCTTTCTCAGTCTAATCTTGGCATTCAAACAAGATATGAATAATACCATACATTTAATAAATAATACATATGAAAAATTAATACACTGCCAGAAATATAGCAGATACTCAGTAAATACTAAATTTTTGTTTAACAATTCTAATTGGACTCCTATTATTTCTTTCTAAGTGTTATTTGTGATAAAATATTCAAAAGTGATAACAGAAAGGTAGAAAGATAGCAAATTTTTGGCACATCAGTGTTTGATCAAGAATTTACTAATGATTTTAAGATAACATATTATTTACATCATTTACATTACATATGACCCATATTTTACATTGGGTCATAATAGATTTTGACAAAGATAAATTGTATCTTTATGTTTTTTTTTTCCCCCACTACATAGGTGTATGCCTAAATTAACCCATTTTTTTAATAAAAGCAGTCAAATTCATCACTGTTTTAGGACAACTGTGTTTCCAAAAAATACAAGCTGAAAGTAGTATAGTATCCAATTTTGTTGACATTAGATTTTTAGAATTTATTTACACAGTCTAATTAGTAGTTGCTGACTGAATCAAAGAAATCAGTTTGGAAAAATCAGTACATTCCCTGGCATCTGTTCTTGGGTCATTATTTACTGAATCTTCACTTTTACAGCAGGAAGGGCAATTATTATAAAGTTAATTGATAAACTAAGTGTTTCCATCAGCAAGAAAGAGTTGATTTTACAACTGCAATGGGTCTAAAAATTTTAAAGAACATATTTAGGCAGTCTCAGATTTATATATAGATCTCCCTCAATTTATGATGGGGTTACATCCTGGTAAGCCTATCATAAATTGGAAATACCATAAATCAAAAATGCATTTAAGACATCTAATGTAGCAAACATCATGGCGTAGCTTAGCCTACCTTACACATGCTCAGAACACTTATATTAGCCTACTAGTTGGGCAAAATCACCTAACACAAAACCTATTTTCTAATAAAGTATTGAATATTTCATGTAACTTACTGAATACTGTGCTGAAAGTGAAAAATAGAATGGTTGTACAGGCACAGAATGGTTTAAGTATAATTGTTATTTACCCTCGTGATCACATGGCTGACCGAGAGCTGTGGCTGCCATTGTCCAGCATCACGAGAGAGGACTCTCCCACATAACACTAGCACAGGAAAAGGTCAAAATTCAAAGTACAGTTCCTACTGAATGCTTATTGCTTTTGCACCATCACGAAGACAAATAAATCATAGGTTAAATTATCATAAGTTGGGGTTCATCTGTATACAGCCTCCTTAATACCAATAATTTTGGCTAGCACTTCCTGAGAATTTCTAGGGCCACTTTACAAGTACCACATTATCTGACACATTAAAATTTATGTATAGATAATTTACTCCCCACCCTTATTTTTCAGATGAGTAAACTGAGGTTTACCTGAGTTAAAAATTTTGCTCAAGTCCTATCATTGATAAGTGGAAGATCTGGGACTTGAATTCAGGTATGGCCACTTCTAAATCTCATATTTCTAACTATTATATTTTTAATATCTTTACAGATAATCACAGAAAATAATAACTCTAAAGATAATAACAAGAAATATCTGCTTTGGTATGCTGTCAATAAATAATACTCTTATCTTCCAAAGCACATCATACAATGTTCTTTACTTCTATCCTTGCCACCTTCTTCATCATTAGGATTCCCTCATCATTGTTGTTGGCTGGGGCCCCTGCATTCCTCTCAACTCCCCACCCTCTCAGCAATGGCAGACCCATCCCATTTATCCTCTAGCCTGACCCCCTTTACTCTTTGACTGCTTCTCTGCTGTCCTAAATGTCTGGAGTAAGATGTCCTGGGAGAGAACACCAGAATAGGTAATTCCCACTTTCTCCATTGCAAGCGTCGAAACACTAATTTTGGATGCTACATAACAACTTTGATAAAATGATTAGTATGTTCAGTCTGATCATATTAATGGGATTTTCTGTGAAAAGTAGAGTAAAATAGATTTCTGTAAAAAGTAGATTAAAAATACATTTATTTCATATATTTACATACTCAAAAAAATCTCTGCTTTTTAAGAAATTATTGTTTTTTTAAAAAAAATTTTTAACGTTTATTTATTTTTGAGAGAGAGAGAGAGAGAGAGAGAGAGAGAGAGAGAGAGAAAGAGAGAGCATGAACGGGGGAGGGTCAGAGAGAGAGGGAGACACAGAATCTGAAACAGGCTCCAGGCTCTGAGCTGTCAGCACAGAGCCCGACATGGGGCTTGAACTCACGGACCGCGAGATCATGACCTGAGTCAAAGTCGGATGCCTAACCGACTGAGCCACCCAGGTGCCCCAAGAAATTCTTTTTTAATGCTTATTTATTTATTTTTGAGAGAGAGAGCATGCACACATGAGCTGGGGAGGGGCAGAGAGAGAGGGTGGCAGAGAATCCCAACCAGGCTCCGTGTTATCAGCACAGAGCCCCACGTGGGGCTAGAACTCACAAACTGTGAGATCATGACCTGAGCGAAAACCATGAGCCAGACCCTAAACTAAGCCACCCTGGCCTCTTTAATAAATTCTTATCACTTTCGAGGTTAATTCCAACAGATAATTAAAGTCAAATCAAAGGAGGGAGATTTTAAAATTCTAGCCAGAGTTTTAATATTGAATACAATGTATTTGTAACATATGGATGGAGAGGTTTTAGTGTCAGGCTAGCCTCAAGTTAGCTATTAATCCTGAAAAAAATTGATTAATCTTTTTGGATTTTTAAATCCTTATCAGTAGAATGAGATATTTTTGCAATGGAACAATTAAGTAGTCTTCTGTTACCTATATTTGGTATATCTAGAATAAGTCAATTTTCAAGATGGAGCAGGAAACAACTCCTAGATAAAAAAATCAAAACTAAAACAGAACAAAGAAAATACTTGCAAATAAAAATCAGAAAGAACAAAATAAAAATTTTAGATTCAGATCATCGCTGTGCCACAAAGACTCTCCAAACTTTGAAAAAATAAAACTTACCAGATTTGGCCACATATTTAAAACTCATTGAATATGGTGACTGACAATCAGATAGGCATACAGAACAATAGATTAGATCAGCAGTTCTCAACTAGGGCCTATTTAAACCTCCAGGGACATTTGGCAATGTCTTGAGACACTTTTAGGGTGTCATCACTGAGAGTTAGAGTGCTAATAGAATCTAGTGGATAGAAGCCAGGGTGCTGCTACACATCTAATAATGCCCAGGACAGTCTTTTCCCACCTAAAATGAATTACACAGCCCCAAATATTAATTGTGCCAAGGATGAGAAATCTTGATAAATATCAAGATAAAATATCCAAATGAGTAAACAGTTTACAAAAAATAGAACTTCTACCAGCCAGTGCAATGCAATAAAACCAAGGGCTCCCAAAAGGTTAAAACAGCTAATATTATTTTTTAATTTAATTTTAATTTTAAATTATTATTATTATTATTATTATTATTATTATCTGAGAGTGAGTGAGTGAACAAGCAGGAGAGGGGAAGAGGGAAAGGGAGAGAGGGAATATTAGGTAGGCTCCATGCCCAGCACAGGGCTCAATGTCACAATTGTGGTATCATGAGCTGAGCCAAAACCAAGAGTCAGATGCTCAACCAACTGAGCCTCCCCTGCCCACCTGCCAAGCTTCCCTATTTTTTAAATTACTTTCCTCTTAGATGGATATAAATTATTTAGGTTACCTGTAGAATTATAATCAAATTGGATTTATCAAACACTTCCACCCCCGTCCTCATCAAGTATTTGTAAGTATGGTTTCATTATATATTTTGTTATGAAAGATCAATGACTAAATGGTGGTGGCACAATAAGATGAGATAATAAATTGAATTGTGTGAGGAAGGATAGATGTGGAGAAATAAAGAGGAAAAAGAAACAAATTAAAGACTAACTGAGGTAAGCAATATGAGAGGCATTGACATTTCAAACAGAAAGAGTAGGGTATCTCTGAGTTTGATTTGTGTGTGTTTACTATTATTAAGTTGCTACTACTTATCCAAATATTTACATATATATTTGGGCCAAGATATTTTTATTATGACTATGAACACTAAATAGTAATAGCATGAGCCTCAAGTAGAACTAGTCTCAATATTGTAAGTGCTATTCATTATTATTAGCTATCATGTCATTGTGTCAAATTCTTAATTTACTCAACAGTAACATAGTGCAAATAATATTATGTATTTCATAGGGTTTTTCAGGAATAAATTATATAGTATACAAAAGGTGTTTATTTTAATATTTATCTTATTCTTCATGCTCATTAAATATTAGATAAGTTTAGACAATGGTGTTTATGATAATGACCTATGAGGATGTGGGAGGTATGACACTAAGATGAGCAGAAATGGCCAGTAGGAAGAATGAGTCCAATCTGACCAGGAAAGCATGTTATATGAAATAGAGAGTGGGCTAGGCTAGAGAAATAGATGGTTATGACAAGATCGGTATGATATCAAACTTGCAGCAAGTCCAGGAGTCTTCTAAGAAATATTATTAGTTGCTTACCAAAGGACTAGTACCTAAGAGACTATATAATTACGGACTTCATGAGCAAAAATCTCCAGGTCAGGTCTAAAGAAAAAAAAATGCAAGTTTCCTTTATCTTCCCATTGCAACCTCTGCAAACCTATGTGTTAAGGGGATCAAAACACAACTGGTTTACCTTGTTGCTGATTAAAGAACCATCAGAGGAGCCAATGCAATGATCTTTAGGGACAAAGGAAACATTAGATCTTACTTGTAGGCTAAGAATACTCACACTCATTCTAGAATTACTAGTGGAAAAGAGATATTGAGACATAGAGTGCTGGAGAAAGAACAGGGCCCTCGATCATAAAAGAAAGCAAAATAAATTGTTCTATAGTTATTAAAATACTTTTCTATTATGTGATTTAAAAAGGAATTCATGTGTGTGTTGGCAGGAGGTATATGGGAATTCTCTGTACTTTCTGTTCAATTTTGCTATGAACCTAAAACTGCTATAAAAATAAAATCTATTTAAGAAAATGAATTGGTATGATAATATCTATCTGAGAAACCACTTAGGAAGGTTTTTTTTTAATTTTTATAAGTTATTTATTTTTTAAAGATTTTTTAAAAGTAATCTCTATACCCAATGTGGGGCTCAAACCCACAACCCAGAGATCAAGTTGCATGTCCCATTGACTGAGCCAGCTAGGCACCCCAGAAACTGTTTTTTTAATATAGAAGAAAAAAGAAACTATCTGTCCCATTCATTACTGAAAGTTATCATTACATTGTATGTCTACTATGTGACATTAATTCTACATACCTTATCCTTAACTTTCACAAAAATCTTGAAATATTGCTAGTATTTCCTTTAACTGATGAAAAACTGGGGATTAAATAGGTTATGTTGACAAAGTTCACATTACTAATATATGTCAGAGCTATAATTAGAACCCAGGTCTCCAAATGCTTTGTTTAATACTTTACTTTAATACTAGACTGTGTTATCTCAATTGGGTCCAATTAATACATCATTTTCTTCAGAAGATGGCAGCAACAGATACATATAGAAAGGGAAGGCTGTTTTCATCTTTTTTTCAATACCCAAAGAACAGAGACAATAGAAAAAGCTCTCTAAGTTTAATAAAGTTGAAAGCACACTAGTATTTTTAATGGAATTTTATATTCTTTATTTTCTTTCAACCATTTAAAAATGTAAAAGCCTTTCTTAGCTCCAAGGCTGTGCAAAAACAGGTGGTGAGCTTGATTTGGCATAAGCACTATAGTTTTCCCACTCCTGAATTAAAATATTATGCCAGTACTGACAGTTCTTTAATCCCTCTTATAGTTTTTTTCACATAATTTACTGAGTTGAAACTTATATAACATAAAATCAATCACTTTAAAGTGGACAAATCAATGGCAGTTAGTATATACATGATGTTGTGCAACCACCACCTCTATCTAGTTCCAAAACATTTCCATTACAACAAAGTAAAACCCTTTACCCATCAAGTAATTTCTCCCAATTCCCCTTCTACTTAGTCCCTGCCTACCACCAATCTGTGTTCCATCTCTACATATTTTTCTATTCTGGATAGTGCCTATAAGTAGAATCACACAATATGTGACATTTTATGTCTGGTTCTTTCACTTTGCAAATGTTTTCAAGGTTCATCCATATTGTAGAATGTATCTGAATTTCAGTCTTTCTTTATGGCTGAATAATATTCAATTGTATGTATATACACTATATTATTTACCCATTCATCTGTTGATTCATCTGGGCTGTCTCTACCTTTTTGGCTATTGTGAATAGCACTGCTATGAACATGCATTTACATTTATTTGTCTGAGTGCCTGTTTTCAATTATTTTGGTATATACCTAGGAGCAAAATTGCAGGGTGAAGTGGAAGTTCTAAATTTAACTTTTGGGAGAACCATTAAACTTTTTCAAAGCAGCTGAATCATTTTCAATTCCAACCAGCAACATACAAAGGCTTTAATTTCTCCATATGCTCATCAACTGCTGTCATTTTCTATTTTTACAATTATTGCATACTAGTGAGTGTGAAGTGATGCCTCATTGCAGTTTTGATTTGCATTTCTCTAACGACTAATGATGTTGAGCACCTTTTAGTGTACTTGCTGGTCATTTATATACCTTCTTTTGAAAAATGGCTATTCAAGTCTTTTGCCCATTTTTTAATTAGGTAGTTTGTTTTTTTGTTGTTCTAAGTGTTCTTTATATATTTTGAATACTTGTTCTTTAACAGGTATGTGAATTGATGTTATTTTCTCTTATTCTGCATACTGTCTTTTCACCTGCTTGGTAATGTCATTTGATACACAAAGGTTTTAATTTTGACGAAGTCTCAGGTATCTATTTTGTCTTCTATTGCTCATGCCTTTGGTGTTCTAGCTAAGAATCCATTGTCAAGTGCAAGATCATGATTTACCCCTGTATTTTCTTTAAAGAGTTTCATGGATTTAACTTTTATATTTAGGTCTTTGATTAAGTTTGAATTAATTTTTGTAAATAGTATGGAGGAATTTAACTTCATTATTATGCAAGCGAATATCCAATTGTCCCAGAAGCATTGTTGAAGAAACTATTCTTTCCTCCTCAAATAGTCTTCTCATCCATGTAAAAAAAAATTAATCTATTGATCACACATACAGGTTTACACTTGTAATCTAAATTCTATTCCACTGGCCTACATGTCTATATTCACACATTGTTTTGGTTATTGTAAATTTATAGTGAGTTTTGAAATTGGAAAGGGTGACATGTTTGTTATTCTTTGCCAAGTTTTGTTTGGCTATTAAGGGTCCCTAGAAATACAAAAGAATTTGAAGAGTTTTTCAATTTCTACAGGAAAAGGCTATTGTAATTTTGATGGAAACTGCATTGAACCTGTAGATCACTTTGGGTAGTACTGACATCTTAACAATATTAAGTCATGCAATTCATGAACAGAGAATGGATTTTTATTATTTAAGTCTTTCATTTCTTTCAATAATATTTTTTGGTTTTCATTTAATACGTCTTTCACCTACTTAGTAAATTTTTTCTAAATATTTTATTATTTGGATGTACTATAAATTGTTTTCTTAATTTCCTTTTGGACTAGTCATTGCTGATGTAGAAAAACAATTGACTTTTGTGTGTTGATCTTGTACCCTGCAATTTTGCTGTATTTGTTTATTAGCTCTATTTGCTTTCTTTCTTGGGATTTTCTACATATAGAATCATGTCATCTGTGGATACAGGTAGTTTTATTGATTCCTTTCAACTATGGATGCCTTATATTTCCTTTTAATATCTAATCATTCTAGATAGAACTTCCAGTATAATACTGAATTGCAATGGTGCAAAGTGGGCATCTTTTCTCTTGTTAAAATATTAGGGAAGAGCTGCTCTTGCTCCTACACAGTTCTGTACCCTCTTTACGCTGTCATAAATTATATCTGGCTCAACAACATAGATTTATTTTTATGCATTATTTTTATGCATTTATTTCTTAACTCATGTAGGAAATATAAAGTGGATTTAACAGCCAAAAACATTGTCAGTAATACTGGGTTTTATGTATGCCAATGTAGTTACCTTTACTAGAGATTTTTCTATTTTTATTCAGCTTCCAGGGACCCTCTAGTGTCCTTTGATATGAACCCAAAGTACTCCCTTTAGCATTTCATATAGGGCTGCACTGCTCTGGTAATGAACTCTGCCAGATTTTGTTTATATGAAATATCTTAATTTATCCTTGATTAAAAAAATATCCTTGATTTTTGACAGACAATTTTTCCAGACATAGAATTCTTGGTTGACAGTTATTTTTCCTTTCAGCACTTTAAATAACCATCCCATTGCCTTTTGTTCCCCATGGTTTCTAATAAGAAATCAGCTGTTAACCTTACTGAGGATCCCTTGTACATAATGAATTTTCACTTGCTTTCAAAATTATTTTCCTTACCTTTCTACAGTTTGATTATGATGTGTCTTGGTATGAATCTTTGAATTTATCCTATTCAGAGTTTATTGAGTCTTGGATGTGTATATTCATGTACTACATCAAATTTGGAAAGTTTTCAGCCATTATTTCTTCAAATAAACTTTCTGTCACTTTCTCTCTTCTCCTTTTGGGACTCCACAATGCTTTTGTTGATTGGTTTAATAGTATTTAACATTTCCTTAGGCTTTGTTCATTTGTTTCATTCTTTTTTTTTTTTCCTCCTCAGAACTCAATAATTTCAATTGTCCTATTTTTAAAATGACTGATTCTGTCTTATTTCTGTTCAAATCTACTGTTGAATACCTCTAGTGAATTTTTCTTTTCAGATAATTATATCTTCATCTTTAGAATTTCCGTTTAGTTCTTTTATAGTTTTTATGATATTCTCATATTTTCTTTATGATTTCACATCACTTTTTCCTAGTTACCTTTTATTCTTTATAGATGGTATCCTTTAGATTTTTGAGTATATTTAAGGCAAATGATGTAAAGTCTTTGTCCAACTTGGGTATGGTTTCTGTTAATTTGCTTTTTTTCCTGTGAATGGGTCACAATTCCCTGTTTGTTTGCAGGCTATATGATTCTTTATTGTTGAAAACTGGGTATTTAAATATCATAATATGGATGTTTCAACCATATCTTTTGCACCAGGAGGCTGTGGATTTTTCTTTTTTTTTTAATTTTATTTTTTTTAACATTTATTTATCTTTTGAGACAGAGAGAGAAGGAGCAGGGGAGGGGCAGAGAGAGAGGGAGTCACAGATTCTGAAGCAGGTTCCAGGCTCTGAGCTGTCAGCACAGACCCGACACAGGGCTCGAACCCATGGACTATGAGATCACAACCCGAGCCGAAGTTGTACGCTTAACTGACTGAGCCACGCAGGCACCCCTGTGGATTTTTCATTCACTTTAAATTTTTTTTCAAGCAATTTCTGCCACTTTTATACCTGACTAAATTCCATATTAGGCGGAAGAAAGATAACTGCCTTACATAAATCCTTCAGGTATCCCTGCCAGCAGGTTAGAATGGGCAAACACAATAATTTGTAAATAAATTTTACGTGGTGAGCACTGGGTTTATATGTAAATGATGAATCACTAAATTCTACACCTGAAACCAATGTAACCATATATGTAAACTAACCAGAATGTAAATAAAAACTTGAAAAAAAGTCTTTTCTGCTTTTTCCAGAACCAGGGACCAGGGTCCCACACCGGGAATGTGGACCATGGTCTTCAGGACCACTGCTGAGCCATGCAGGGGGTGGAGTAAAGGCAATTAAAAACACCACAAACTTTCCTGCCATTTTCTAAGTTGTTTTTTATCCAGTATTAGCCTGGGTGATATAAACCTTTGCTTTCCAGAGTTCTAAAAAACTTGATTTTGACCTTTTCTGCATAGTTTTCTATGTTTCTGTGGAAGATGGTAGTTTGAAGGAGCTTCTTACTCTGCCATGTTGCTGGCATCACTCTTCTAGACTTGGTGTTCAGAAAATAAATTCTCATATACTGCAATCAGGGTAAGATTATATCATTTCTTTTTTTATTGTTTTCCAAATTCTCTTAAGAGAGCTAGGAACATTGTGGGTAACACTATATACTTATTAATTTATCATATTTGCCAATACAGATGAGCATAAACATAATTATGTTTACATCAACAATAATTATATAGTATTAAACATGACGTGACTTTCGGTATAATTCTCTTTATGAAAAAACTTTTTGGCTTTAAATTTTGAATAAACTCCTCATTGTAGTACTCAGCATGGTTTTTCTATGTTCTTCAATTATAGTGCAAAGAACATACCAGAACATAATTTTATTTAATTAATAATTTTCCCAAGCATGATCATCTCTGACCTCCATCTGTTTTTATAAATATTACTAAGAAGTCTTTATTACCTATTTCTCCTAAGAATAAGAGCTGCTTTAGAGGAGCCTGGGTTGCTCAGTTGGTTGAGCATCCAACTTCGGCTCAGGTCATGATCTTGCAGTTTGTGGTTCAAGCCCCTGGTTGGGCTCTGTGCTGACAGCTCAGAGCCCGGAGCCTGCTTCAAATTCTGTCTCTCTCTCTCTCTCTCTCTCTCTCTTTCTCTGCTCCTCCCCCACTTGTACTCTGGCTCAAAAACAAATAAACATTAAAAAAAAAGCTGCTTTAAATGAAGCAAACAAAAAGATACACTGAAAAAACATATGATGTTTAGGTATTAATCTAGATATGATTTAATCTGTCTGAATGTTTATAAATGGCATAGTCTTTCCCACCACATCTACATGACCCTATAGCAAAGTTCTAATCAGTCGTTTGAATGATCTGCCACAACTCCAAATCAATTCTTCTGAAAAGCACTAGTAGGAAAGTGGCATATTAGAGCTTAGAGAATAGCAATGCCGATGGTGATGTTAAGTCAGCACATCTTGGGACAAGTGGTTGGGAGAAAGACTAATAAACTTCTTTTTCACACAGGTAAATACATCAGCGTGAACAAAGAAGAGCAAAATCATTTTTTTTCTCTAAGCAATTATAAGACTAAATTTTTGTGAGATTTTAAGTTTACTAAGTTAGAGTATTCAATATTGAGTTTAGTAGATAGAATTGTAGCTTCAAAATGTTATTTTTAGTTTTGGTTCAAAATTAGAATAAAGTTCCAAGAGCACATTTGTATGCAGATGAATGTCCCATAGAAGTGTATCACATTTATAAATGTCATTATCCTTATATTTTGATATTACACTTTTGAATTTGTCTTTTCAAGAAATTTTCTGAGAAATTTTACAATACTAAAAAGCCACTTATTGCTATGGGGATATTACCACTTTCTTCTGCCTTGTGTCTCTCAAAAGTGTTTTTGACTTTCCTAATCATTTAAACAAGAAATTATATTTTTAAGGATTTCTGTATAGATTTATATATGTACATTGGAGCTTTAATCTATATTTAATGGTTTTAATAAAAAGAATTTAATTTTTATAAAGTTTGATTGAGAAGACAGTAAAGCCATTATTTCAGTTCTCATTCCCAGGAGTGTTATTTTCTCTATTTAAGACCTGACAAAATAGTTACAGACTATACATACTTCCCAATTCTATGTGTCTGTGAACACACAGTGACCCATGTTAAGCAGGAGGTAAGTGATGGAATATCTGTCAAAGGCAGCTGTTATGCTTCATGATGGAAAATATCATGTTCTGTAATATTGGAGGAAACTTTTTAACAGACTGATACTTAAACTATTTTGAGAGGGCCAGAGTGGTCTAAATGCCTGGATGTTCATTCTTATATAGGTGAGGCTCTCAAGGGCTGGGTCAGGCGCATGTTATTTAATCATAATTGGTATTTAGACATCCAGTGTAGAAAGTAAACTGTCCTTAGGAGCTGGAGCTTCAAAAGTGTAATTCAAGGATAATAGAATTTCACCCCTTGTTGCTACAGCTGTTTTTCTGTGTTTTGAAAAAAAACTACTCTTACGGGGGCACCTGGGTGGCTCAGTCGGTTAAGCATCTAGATGACTCTTGATTTCAGCTCAGGTCATGATCTCATGGTTTGGTTCATGAGATCAAGCCCCACATCTCTTGGGATACTCTCTCTCCTTCTCTCTATGCCCTTCCCCTGCATGCTCTCTTGTTCTCTCTAAAAATAAACTTAAAAATTTTTTTTAAATTAAAAAAATAACTCTATCTGATTGTACAAAGGTTTTGAGTTACCCTGAAATATGAATTCTATTTACATTTAATATAAACATATAAGTACTTATACATAAAAAACTTACGATATCTATATATATATATGCAGCTTAATTTATATAAAATACAAAAAATACCTCAAAGAAGTACAACACCAAATCTGGATAAATTTAGTAAATTGCTGTGGGAAAGAGCTAGAAAAAAAAAGATAGTATATATATACACACAGGGGTGCATGTGCCCCTATGAATCAACACTTTTGTATCCTTTGGATAAATACCTAGTAGTGCAATTACGATGAACCACTGGATTCTATTCCTGAAGCCAAGACTACACTGAATGTTAACTAACTTGAATTTAAATTAAAATAAAAAATAGAAAAAAATGATAGTACATAAGGCTTCCTTTTTCTAGGATGACAAGTTTACCTCAAATAGTATTTTTAAAAAGTAGAACTGAGAAACAAGAAAACTAGTAGAGCAAAAGTATGAGGAGGAAGACAGAGCATATTGCAGAAAAACAGCTGTAGCACCAAGACAAAACATAAGAGAACTTAAAAAATTTTCAAATTCAGGGCGCCTGGGTGGCTCTGTTGGTTAAATGTACAACTTTGGCTCAGTTCATGATCTCACAATTCACGGGTTCAAGCCTTGTGTCGGGCTCTATGTTGACAGCTTGGAGCCTGGAGCCTGGTTCGGATTCTGTGTCTTTCTCTCTCTCTGCCTCTCTCCCACTCGCACTCTGTCTCTCTCTCTTTCAAGAATAAATAAGTATTTTAAAAAATTAAAAAAAAATTCAAGTTCACAAAATGGATGAAAGACCTAAACAGAAGACAGGAAGCTATCAAAATCCTAGAGGAGAAAGCAGGCAAAAACTTCTTTGACCTCGCCTGCAGCAACTTCTTACTCAACATGTCTCCAGAGGCAAAGGAAACAAAAGCAAAAATGAACCATTGGGATCTCATCAGAATAAAAAGCTTCTGCACAGTGAAGGAAACAATCAGCAAAACTAAAAGTCAAACAACGGAATGGGAGAAGATATTTGCAAACGACATATCAGATAAAGGGCTAGTATCCAAAATCTATAAAGAATTTATCAATCTCAACACCCAAAATACAAATAATCCAGTGCAGAAATGGGCAAAAGACATGAACAGACATTTTTCTAAAGAAGACATCCAGATGGCCAACTGACAGAAGAAAAAATGCTCAACATCACTCATCATCAGGGAAATACAAATCAAAACCACAATGAGATACCACCTCATACCTGTTAGAATGGCTAACATTAACAACACAGACAACAACAGATGTTGGTGAGGATGCGGAGAAAGAGGATCTCTTTTGCACTGCTGGTAGGAATGCAAACTTGTGCAGCCACTATGGAAAACGGTATGGAGGTTCTTCAAGAAATCAAAAACAGAACTATCCTATGACCCAGCAATTGCACAGTATTTATCCAAGGGGCATTTATAGGTACTTATACAGCTGTGCTGTTTCGAAGTGGTACATGCACCCCAATGTTTATAGCATTACTATTGACAGTATAGCAGTACTATTGACAATAGCCCAAGTATGGAAAGAGCCCAAATGTCCATCAATGGATGAATGAATAAAGAAGATGTGGTGTATATATATATATATATATATATATATATATACACACACACACACACACAGACATATATATATACACAGACATGTGTGTGTGTGTGTGTGTGTGTATGTATACACATACACACACACACACACACATATATATACACACACACACATACATACACTGGAGTATTACTTGGCAATCAAAAAGAATGAAATCTTGCCATTTGCAACCACATGGATGGAACTAGAGGGTATTATGCTAAGCAAAATGAGTCAGTCAGAGAAAGACAAATATATGACTTCACTCATATGAGTACCTAAGATATAAAACAGATGAACATAAGGGAAGGGAAGCAAAAATAATACAAAAATAGGGAGATGGAGAAAACCTATTTATTTATATTATTATATATTAATAATATAATAATTATATTAGCATACATTATATTTATATTATAGTTATATATTACATTATTGTATTATTTATATTGTACTATATTATTTGTTGAAAATATATTATACTGTTCTCTCTAAAATATAGAGAACAAACAGAGGGTTACTGGAGGGGTTGTGGGGGGGGATGGGCTAAATGGGTAAGGTGCATTAAGGAATCTACTCCTGAAATCATTGTTGCACTATATGCTGATTAACCTGGATGTAAATTAAAAAAATAAATAAATTATTAAAAAATTTCAAGTTCAAAATCTATGGAAAAACACTCTTCCCTCCCCCAGTTCTCTGAATTTTCCTTTTTCCACTAACTGCTCCTCTAATTGCTGGGTATTAAAAAAAAATATTGACTTTTGAATTCACTTTTAAATTCCAACACAGTTTATGATTAAAACAGAAGCAAAACACAAACAAGCCCTTTGTTTGCAGTGGATTATAATTTGTGTAGGCAGCCCGTTGCTATTTTAAGCAGCAGAGATGGACTATAGAGTTAAATTGTTCCCTAAAAAAAGTCCAACAATATAAATCTTTGTTTATAGTTTCATGATTGGTTGTTTATGAGTGTCAAGTGGATTCATATAAAATATCAATTTAATCTTACTCTCCCATCTCTCTTGCCAATCATAGACTAATATATTGTAGTTTAATTATATTCCTCATGGAGCATATAGTAAGTTTTAGATGTGATGATAATACTTCATGTCCATTGCAAGACCCAACAGCTATAAATTTATAGAAAAGAATACAGGCTGTAGAAACAATGAGATCTATTCCTGACTTTTTAAGTAACTAACTCTGATTGATGCTTTTGTATAATTGATTTAACCCCTTAACCCCAACATATTTCTTTTGTAGTCCCTGTCCTTTCTGAAGATTTCATGGGTCCACAGTGTACTGAGTAACATGAGGGCAATATGGTGATATTTTCATAAACTGCAACAGAATACTGACATTTATCTTTCTAATATTTGTTTTGAGTCAGCCTCTGTCTTACAAAACATTAATGATGATAATAGTTGGTAGGATATTTTTTGCTATTAATGTGCTTTCTTGATACATTTTTGTTTTAAATTTGAGAGACAGAGAGAGAGAGAGAGAGAGAGAGAGAGAGAGAGAATCTCAGCATGGGGCCCAATCCTACAACCCTGGGATCATGATTCAAGCTGAAATCAAGAGTTGGATGCTCAGTGAAGCCACTGAAGTGCCCCTCTTGATACAATTTTAAAAATATGTGAATATTATGTTAGTTTCTCTTTTTACATTCATAAATGTAAACATTTATTCACCTTTATATATACATAAGCATTTCATTTAAACACATGTACCCATCTATATGTGTATGTATATATTTTGTTATATATTTTTGTTTCAGATATATGTATTTATTTTGTTATCATCAAATTCTTGCCACAAATATCTTAGGAAGTCTTTTCACCTTCATTTTGTAAATAAGGAAACTTCTGGTTGGTTTATTAACTTATTTTAGATTTCATTACTTCTACTTTAAATGTTCTTTACATCATAGTACATCTGCCCCTGACTTAAGGCAAATAACTTGAAAAATAATAATTTTTTTAGGCAATGAGACTTTGAAAACTATACAGAAATATTTACTAGATTAACAGATTTTATTCTCAATCACCAATTACCCATTTTCATGGATAATAACACGATGGTTCTAGAAATAATTTGATGATTGATCCCTTCCAGTGTATCAATTCCCCTTGTAACAACATGAATTTTAAAAGGTCACCACCATTCTCGTGAAATAACAGAAGTGCCAGGTAAAGCATATAAATACGGTGGATCATAACAAAAAGGTTTCAGTCTCAAGTTCCCAAGATTTTTCCATTGTTTAGTTTAATTCTGATCATACATCTGCTTCCCTTTAAAGGTTTAGTTGGTAGAATCGATTCTGTAAACCAACAGGAGAATGATCAAGTCAATTGCATCCAGAGATGCCTGCCCCTCATTTCTTCTCTGTATTCAAAATTAGGCAATGAATAATCACAATATAAATTGGAGGGTCAGATTTTGCAAAACTGCAACCCTAGTATGGTGTCAATATATCCAACAATCTTTGCAGTTACTTCAGGAACACCATGAAATGTAAATACTTGAAGAAACCCAAATGACCAGAAAATATCTATTTCATATATTCCATTGTTTATTGGAATATTCCATCATTCCAAGGAAGAGAACTGAAAATACAGTTCATAGAAAATTCAGCTATATCTCTGAAGGTTAAGCAGTGACTAAAGGCGATATAATTATTTTGAAGAATATTGTTCTTGATATTTGATATGCTTCTCTTCTCATACATTTCAAAACACAGCTATTTACAATGCTTCTAATCTTATAGGTGCAGTAAAGTGTGACCTTGAAATATTGTCAGTTTCAACAAATGTATAAACAAATAAGTTAATGTTTATTGGTATTGAGAGCATCAGTAGCTCACTGTGGGTGTGCTTATATTTCCACAAATTATAAAAGGTGTCAAAAAGGTCATATATATAATAAAAACATTTCATACACATTACCCAGCTCATATTATTGTTGAACATCTCTATTTCCTGTTAATTTGCTACTTTTTTTTTTATAACTGTTTTGCATGGCAGTCTTGAGGATAAAATAAATTATTTCTAATCAGGACTTCCAGACCCCCGAGAAGTAAAGTAACTGAAAGGTAATAACAAGAGTTAGAAAAAAATGGCATTGTTGGACTTTGATTTCGTTAGTATGTTAATAATGAACATAAATTATTTGTTACTCTTCCTTATGAGAGGTACAGTTTAATTCTGAACTGCCCTTTATTACTTCCTTGGCCAATATAGTCAGACAATGTGATAATGTAACAATGTGATATTCTGAGACTCCTAAAGCTAGGTTATAAAAAGCCTTAGATCTGAGTCTCTTGAGCATTTGTTCTGGAGAAAGCTAACAACCATGTAAGAAGTCTGAAAACTTTATGTTTGACAAGCCAAGGCACGTGAAAAGGGACCTTGGATAATGTGATGTCAGAAGAAGAGAAAAAGATGGAAAGGGAGCAGATCTTTAAAGTGCCAGATGAGTGAGTGAAGAAGTCATCTTTGAAGTGGAAATTCTAGCCCTATTCACTCCCGCTGGTCACACAGATCCCGCTCCCTCACATACCAGCTGAGGCCTTCCAAAATTTTGAATCCAAAAATTTGTTAGCAAAATTAAGTGATTATTTTAAGCCACTAGTAGTTTGTTTTGCAGCAATAGGTAACCAGAACAGGCTTCATAATCAAAACCTTATTTGGGTTTCATCCTGGCCTTGCAAACTTGCCAACCCTATGGGAGTCATATAAAGTTATATAAAAGGGTGTTTAATGTTCATGTTGTTCAATACTTTATAGATAAGAATGAGATCAAGATAAGTGAAGTGACTTAAAGATGTCCACACATTTGGTGACTAACAGAGCTGGAGCTAAAACCACAGATTCCTGGGTCTGGCAGACCTACTTCCATTCACTTTATAGAATATCAGATTATTCCTCAAAAAAAAAAAAGTTCCAGAGTTTTAATGTCTTTTCCCTTCTGAGGACTTCCTGAGAAAACATGTGCAGATTTGAAAAATTACTTTTTTTTTTTAAATGATGGGAACTGAATTGGTAAAGTTATATCAACCAGTTTTACTAGTACTTCATTTTAGAGTCACTGTATTTATATTGAAATATTTAGTTATTTTGAAGCAAATCATATGTGCAGGATAATTTTGATAATTAGTGATTAATAATGTGATAAGTAATATTTAAGATGTGACTGTAGAATAAAGAAGGAATTAGTAAATTATCTGTATGGAGGCACCTATGACTCTTTGGAGTAAGGAATATAACTAGGTTTAGTGAAACCACCAGAAGATAGATGAGAGTGGGCTTGGGGCATCCCTGGCTGACAGAATGGCATATATGAAAGGCAGTCACAAGTCACTAGCTTGGTGTATTCAGAAAATTATAAGACATTTAATATTACTATCTCATATAGTTTAAATAAGGAGAATGGCAAGGTGGGAAGAGGATGGATAATAGATGAGTAGCCTGAAAAGTTTTTAAGCAAAGGACATACAGAATTGGGCTACACTGAGAGACCAACTTTGTGATTAGGTGGAGGAACAGGTAGGAAAAAGGCAAGAGTGGAGAACGGTACTCGACTAGGTAGGTATCAACAGACCGCATTCAAGAGATAATAAAGACCTGAAATGAGGTATGATGATGGGCTACAGAAAGAGAAAATATTTGAAAAATAAGAGGTAGAAATTACAAAATGACGGTGACCAACCAGGATCAGGAAAAGGAATAAGTTTAGCATGATGCCCAGACTTCTGGTTTAGAAGCTTTGCTGGATGACTGGTTCCCTGAATACTCCTAGAGAATGTAGGAAGGAAGGAAGGAAAGAAGGAAAGAAGTGAGGAAGGAAAGAAGGAAGGAAGCAAGGAAAGAAGGAATGAATGAATATTTAGAAGTAGTTCAGTTTCAGATCTGATTTTTATTTATCTATGGAATAATCATATGGCTATGTTAACTATCACTCCACTCTGAAACCTTTTCTCAATTCTCATCCTCTAAATGGAGCCAAATGCTTCCTCCCTTATACCATCTCTATTTCTCTGCAAACTTCTATTTGTATCCATTAACAATTTTCATGATATATTTTAATTATATTTACATATCAATATTTCCTCGTATATTACCAGTTATTAGATATTACAGATTATGTCTCATAGTAGGTAATTTTATAAATCTCTCAGCCTTGGGCTAAAGTAATGCTACACAATAATAGCAAAGTAAATTTTTTCTGGTTTCTCCCCCTACCACTTACGTGGCTCCAACTAGAGGCCTCTAGCTATAAAAATGGGTTTCCGAAACATCTCATAAAAGGCAACCTTTTTCCATTTCCATATGGCCCAGTATGCTCCCAGCATATTTCCATATGCTCCAGGATTTTGCCAGTCATTCTATTTTCTGCCAAGTATCCCATTCATCTTTACAGCTGCTACCTAGCTACATTTTCTGGGTTACTGGGAAAGATCCACAAGACTAATTCACCTGATTCTCCCTCCACATATATCTCTTGCATTCTCTCTTGCTATCTCAGAGTGAAGGCTTCTCCTGGGAAGAGAGAGCATTATTAGGCTACAGCATATCACTCTTTTGGAATATCCTGGTATAGGAGTTTGATCCTATTTGTTCACAACAGTATAAATAAAGTCCTAACACAGACAAGCTGTAGAATGTGTAAAAGTTGTATCATACATTTTTACCTCTCAAGTTCAAGTTATGGGCAATTTTTATATATCTTTTCTCAAGAGAAAGTTGTTTCAATTGTTACCTAATTAAGTCTATACCTTTAACAGCTACTTCCTATTTCCTGTGCCTATGTAGACATGAGCAAAACTAGCAGAAGCTGCTCATTTCAGAGTAGCAAGGCTCTAAGGAGGCTTTGCTCTCACGTGATATCTACACGTCACATGATATCTACAAGGTCCATTACTTAACATATGCATTAAACTCTTTTCATTCTTATTATGCGCCTAGTTTATAACCCATTTGGATATTCTCTCTCTCTCTCTTCATTCCATTTACATTTATGACTTGGGCTACCAACAATTAATTCCTATTTGATTACAAGATGACGCCTCTCATACAAATACCCACAGTTTCACATTTGATGACAACTCATGGACCAGTCCCATTACAACAATTATTTTCAATTTACTTCAAAAAATATCATTGTACCAACCATTCCCAATCACTGGTCATTCCTCCCTTATCTCCTCTCCACACTCTGATTTTCCATCTTCAGAAGGTTGCAGGCATATTTTCTGACTTTCTTCATCCATCAATTCCAAAAGAGAATATGGAGGTGTATTTTAAGAGTTTCTTATTATTCATTGTTATACCCTTAGTTCTAATGCATGTTTAACATTAAACTAAATGCTCAACAAATCCTAAGTAAATGCTTCATCATCAGGTCAGTCTAACTAGTGGGTCAGCCTGGACTAGATTCTAAAACTGGGCCATTTTCCTTGCCATGTGTCTCAAGGGCTCCACTTTTTACCTTTGTCTTAGATGCTTTCTCTACTTTTCCTGTATCTCTGGATACATATCATTTTCCAGTACTAAACCCTCTTCCACGTAGCAGATATGTTGCTGAATTTACCTGTCTTGACTGGATTTCTTCTTGTCTGCCCCAATCTGAATGTCTGCTTATATTCCTCCAACTATAAACAATCAGAAGTCATAATTCATCATACTGGAAGAGCCCTCCTATTGTCAGGTACTTGAATGCTTTCTATTTGGCTATCCCACCACAGGAAAGTTGTCACTGTTTCGAACTTCTGTTATTTCCTCCCCATACCATGTCCTGCCTCAATTTATGCCAAATCTTCTAACAACACAGACTCTTACCCTTTGATTTTGAAAATCAGATTTTCAGATAAAAGTCTTACGATCAAACAACAATAATCTTAGAAGAAAGTTATGGACATGTTTTGGGAGATAGTAATTTCCTTTGGATACAATGGGTCAGTGTTCAATCTTTTAACTTTTCCATCTCTCAGCTTCCATAAGGGTAGTTAGTTCATGGACACACAGAAACATCATACATACACATTTTACTTCAAAGCAGAAACAAGGAATCAGTCTGATTGATTCAATGGGTCCTGACTTTGAAAAACACTGTCAATTTTCAGGGTCAAAGGATGGTCTGACTTCCTTGGGCAGTGCTGACTCACAGACGACAGATATTAACTTCTATGACCTCTGAAATTTGAACAAAACACAAATTTTTCATTGGTAAACCTTATGAAATGTTTCTCAGCAAACAATGGGGGATACACACAACAGGCTGGTTTAGACGCTCCAATCTATTCCATTCTATTTTCACTTTGTTATTGCAGTGCTCCAAATTTAGATAGATTTTCCACAAACTAAACTTAATTATTTGGTAATTGCATATGGACTAATTTTTTAATGAATTGTGAATCTGGGTAAATCATGCAACAATAAAGCCTTTGTTTCCTTGTAAAATTAGGGAGTGACACTGCCTAAAGTGCGGTGGTGGGGGGGGAGGGGGGAGTGAAGAAACTCCAGAGGCTATGTTTGAGAAGGTTGGGCAAGGAACCAGGGATTTCTGGAGGAAGTGCCCAAGTTTACATCATGTACTTAATAAACAACTTGGGTCACTTAAGCTAACGTTTTCTACTATACTGGTTTGTTTTTTTCTCATTTTTTGTTTTCTTATTTTGTTATTTTATTTTTCTTATTTTGTTTATAACTTCCAAAACGATAGGGGAGGATAAGATTGAGATGTAGTAGGCACCCAGAGGATTGCCTCATGTAAATCATTTCCTGTTTGCTTTTTATGTACGCCACAAAACCCAGATGGAATCATGTTGCTGCCAGAAAGGCAAGGGACATGGACGAGCAGCATGAGCTCTCTTGGCTCCCAAGGCTGGTGAGAGCAGCTGCACAGTAAGTGAACACCGAGCCACATCCCCCTGCCTGGAGCCCCACAAAAGAGCAAACCATCCCCTGAAACCCAGACCCTGTTGGGTTGAGAAAGTGCCAGGAAAGGAAGGACCTGACTAGAAAACGGGGAGAAGCAGAAACGCAGCCAAGACTACATTTAAAGAAGACCAAAGTCCAAGTAAAGCAAAGACCACGACCCCGGAGACCGAAAGCTTACCTTCCCGACACAAGTCCGAGAAACTAAGCCGCGGGGCCGCACCCAGCGCCTGTCACGTGACTGCCACGTGAAGGGCGTTTCCGGAAAAGCCAGAGCAACAGCGGCAGCTCCTCACAGCTGCGCGCCTTCGGTGCCCGCCCTTCGGCCGCCTGTGACCGCGCTCCGGTGCGCCCGCACGTGGCGTTGGGTCCGAGCGAGGGCAGCAGGCGCCAGGCGACCGTGACGGAGCCCCTGCAGCTGGAGCCAGACAGGAGGAAAGTAGGTGCCCAGCTAAGGTCACACCGTGAGCGCAACCCTGGGCCAGCCGACTCCTGGCACCTCCCCTGTGGCCATTTGGTTTAGCCCCTATCCCTGGTCTCTCTGGCCCTGCATTTAGGATTATGAGCTTTTGTTCCATTTTGGTGGAATGCTGCTTTAGAGAACCGGTGAGGTTTGGAGGCCCTCAAGCCGGAGATCTGTGTTAGCCTTTATTGAATGACTGCTCCGTGCCTGGCACCGTGGTGACTGGAATGTTTATTACGATTCCTTTTTCCAATTGAAGGGACCTCAAGTGGCCTGGGGGGGGGGGGGAAGACCTACAGGTCTTTTCTTTGCCTATAAAGAACATCTAAAATTGTTTGGGTTACTTGGGTGGCTTAGTCAGCTAAGCCTCAGACTTCAGCTCAGATCATGATCTTGTGGTTTGTGGGTTCCAGGCCAGCGTCGGGTTTGGTGCTGAAGGCTCAGAGCCTGGAGCCTGCTTGGGATTCTGAGTCTCCCTCTCTCTCTGCTGGTTCCCACCTCGTGCTCTGACACACACACACACACACACACACACACACACACACTCTCTCTCTCTCTCTCTCTCTCTCTCTCTCTCTCTCAAAAATAAATAAAAATTAAAATAAGTAAATAAACGTTAAAACATTTTAAAATAAAATTATTTTAATTTGACAACATCACATAGGGACTCATGTATGCTTGTGGAGAAAAAATGTTTTGTTTTGAATTTTAGTACAAGTTTTTTTCGTGCAGAGTTCACAAGAAAGTATACTTCTTTTGGCTTGTTACATATTTTGAAATGAATATAGCTTTATTGAAAATGGAGGCCACTGTTACATGTTTAGATGTCAGACTTTCTTTACTTCTGGGTATATTTATGTCAGTAAACAAACTTAATTAGACTTGGAATATTGTTCTAGATCCAATTTTAACTAAATGTAAAATTTCTAGAAGTATTACCGAGACACAATTATCCAACATCCAATACTAAACAAGCTGCAGCATGCGGAACTTAAGCCAAATAAATAAAAAAAATCATCAGTTATATGTTAATTTAATCTATTGTGTTTTGGCTATAATGTTAGTTAACAATAGTCATTTAAGTATGACAAACCATGTGAATCAGCATTAGGCAGTCTGATCAATAGCTTGGTTACTAGTCTCAATTAATCTGAGAAGAAATATGTTTTATGTCACAGGGATGCCTTGGGTATGCCAATCAAGCTATGAGCTAGCAGATAAATGTTTATTTTAGCTGAAGTTCCTTGATGGATAACATTATCAACTCAAGAACCATTCTAGAAAAGGAAATGAAGAAAAATATAAATTAATTTTTTTACTTCTCAATATATAATCTGGTTACTATGGAAACTGACAGCCTGTCCCGGAAGCAATTAATTTTTCAGAAACACATTCCCCAGTCTGGTGGTACATTATCTTTAACAATCATAGTGCCCTAATATTTAGTCATTCATTTAAAATGATTTTTTAAAAATTACCATTTCATAGTATATTTTTTCTAACCTAATATTGTTATGCTAGGTATAGAATATAATTCAGAACCCAGATGAGCTAGACAGTTCAGTGAGAAAACAAACCATTTCTTACCATAATTAAGGCTACACATAACTTAGGTAAATTAAGGAAAAATTAAGCCTTATGGCCACAAAGAGATGCCCTTCAGTGTCATGATTACTTTAAAATTAAGCTTGGAGTGGGACACAGGAAAACTGACCATTCTCTTCTAGTAAATTATTTGTTTATATTACTAATCAATAATATCAATATGAGTAATGCACATATTATGTGATTCATATGAGCTACATAACAACCTTGTCATATAGTTCCAAGGTATGATGGTGATGACCTTCATTTAAAAAAAAATTAATGTTTATTTATTTTTGAGACAGAGAGAGACAGAGCATGAGCAGGGGAGGGGCAGAGAGAGAATGGGAGACACAAGCTCTAGGCTCTGAGCTGTCAGCACAGAGTCTGACGCAGGGCTTGAACTCAGTGACTGCGAGATCATACCTGAGCTGAAGTCGGATGCTTAACCAACTGAAGCACCCAGGTGCCTCACCTTCATTTTAAAAGTAGTAAAATATGGGGAACCTGGGTGGCTCAGTCAAATGAGCATCCAACTTCTGCTCAGGTCATGATCTTGTGGTTCGTGGGTTCAAGCCCCGCAACGGGCTCTGTGCTGACAGCTCAGCCTGGAGCCTGCCTGGGATTCTGTGTCTCCCTCTCTCTCTGCCCCTCCCCTGCTCACGTTCTCTCTCTCAACAATAAATAAACGTTAAAAAATTTTTCTTAAAGTAATAAAATACATTAAATACTTTAAGGTATTTTACCACAAAGTACAACAATGTGTTTAGGAAGAAGCCTAAATACGAAAGTGTCAGAGATAAATTCAATCTGTTTCCTCCTTCCCCATCCCCAACTTCAGTGTATATTCAAGAGTGACAGAAACACAGTCTAAACACATTCTATGTGCCTGGAATTGCTTTTGACATTTTTATCTATCTGATTTAATCTTGGGGTAAAAAAGCCTTTAAAGCAATTAAATTCAAAGTATAAAATATGTGCAGGTAGTTTTTACTATTTTTCGATAATTGGTAATAGAAAGGGGCAAAATAAAAAAAGGGAATGAAATGCCATAATAATTAATAATAAGCTTGAATTGGGACTTTATATTACATATTGAAAAATTAAAAGTAACAGCCTCACATACAATGTAGGTTATAAATAACTTGTACTTTATATTATTAAACTGTGTGTATAACAAATACATATTTAATAATATAGGTCTTATTTATGTATTTAACTTGGGGCATAATTGTTATGAAGAAATATTTCATGCTGAGATATGTTTAATATCATGATTGATTTGCAAAATAAGACCATAAAGAGAACCTGTTTGCAAAAATATACATAGGAATGTTTTCAGTTTCCTCAAAGTCCTTCCTTAATCCTATGATTTTAAGATAATCTTGTTTTGAAGCACTTATACTATTGTTATTTTTGAGCTGTTTTCTTTTTCAAAATTTATTGTATCCAATGCTGAGACATCCTTCTTTTAATACCTTTGGGTTTAATTTGAGTAGTTCTCAGCTTAATTTTAATCAGATTTATTTTATCCTATAATTTCGGGATCATTGGAAGATTTTCTTTGCAAATTATTTGAATGGATTTTTTTTATTGCAAGTTACTCAACAACTATTGAATTCTTACTGCAAACTATATATCTGGCACTGTTCTAGGTTCAGGAATGAAAAGCATAGTGTCCTTTAACCAGGTGAAGTATATATTTTATTTGGGGAAAGCAAATAAGAAATACATGAATTAATTAATCAGTTTACAAGACAAATTTAAATAATGATGATTGCTAGGCAAATGTATTATGGTAATATGATAGAAATTGACTATGGGGTCACTGCTTTAGCTGGCATGTTTAGGAAAGATTTATTGAGTTTACACTAAAATGATGTGAAGGGTCATAGAGGCTATTAAGAGTATTCTGAATGTAGAAACTAGCAGATGGAAAAGTGTTGGATGGGAGGAGTCATGGTGTTTGATGAGCAGGATAAAGATGTGTACGTTGAGAGTGCAGAAGGGAGGTTGGAGAGATTAGGTTGGAGAGTGTAGGCACCTGGTTAGGTAGAGTATGATTGGCCATAATAAAGAGTTTGAATTGTATGCTGATTCAAATTAAAAAAAAAAGTTTTGGGGGATTTTTATAGGGAAAAGATGCAGTCTATTTTTAAAAGGATTACTTTGGCTGATATGTAGGAGAAAATAATGGTAGCAGGAATGGTAATCAGACGACTGTTGTATTAGATTAGAAGTGAGATTATAGCAAAATGGGTAATTGTTGATGCAGGATACATCACATGATTTGGTTATGATCAGGACATAGTTGAAAAGTAGAGCAAATAGGATATAATAATAGATTATACAGAATGAAAGACATAGAAAAATTGAAGAATATTCCTAGGTTTATGGGAAGAGTAACTCAATGCCTGATATTTTCATTTACTGAGGTGAGAAGACTTGGTTATAGGTTAAATCCAGGGCTTAATATTTCTGTTTGACAAAGTTATCTTGGACATATGTATTACACCTCCAAGCAGAGATGGTTTGCAGATAGTTGGTTATGAATGAAGAAGGCTAGAGCTATAAATATGAAATCAGTTACCAGCATGTAGATAACATGTAGATAATGGGAATAAATGATAAGAAATGATCTTCAATGACTGCTAAAATCACTGAGTGATAAGGTTGATTGATAGAGAACCTTTATAATGAATGGATAAGATCTGAAGTTGATCAGTTTTAACTGCCTAAAAAGATAGACATGATGTATCTCTTTATTTGAAATGAATAGCAACTAAAAATAAATGGTACCATCTATGAGATATTCCTGTCTAAAAGTTTAACGTGAATCTCATCATATCTTTGGGTCTAATTAAGTTTACAGAAAGAACTGAGGTTGAGTACATATTGGTACCATGCGGGTGCAGTTAGCCAATTTGGAGATGTTAGAAATTCGACAGAACCAAAGACTAGTTTCCTTAAGAAGTGAATTTGAGGGGGAAAAAGATCTGTTCTAGATTAAAAGAAATTTAAAAGAAATTGAAAAACCATGTAAAAAAATCTCAATCCATAGGATTTATTAGGATCCTTATTTTAAAAAAGCAATTTTAAAAAGACAATTATTAAAATGGAACAATTAAAGAGATTTTAAGACTAATTGGGTACAAGAAAAATAAATAATTGTTTTATGACTATACTTAAAAACTTATGGATTATTGAAAGGAGAAATGATACATGCCTAGTTTAAAATGGTCCAGCTTTGGGTGGGCATTATAAATGAACCATGATTCATCATATATTGGTCATTATGAGGCTGGATTATAAAAATATTTATGAATATTTTATCTGTTTGGAAATTCCCATGATAAACATGTTTATACATAAACAAACAAAAGAATAAATACATAAAATATTAAAATATAAAGCTGTGGAAAATCTAAGGAGAGCATAGAGGAGAGGGTTGAGAAGACAACCTTAGAGGAGCTCCAGTATTTAAGAATTGAAGAGGAGAGTCACAAAGAAGCTGGGGACTGTTCAGGGTTGTTGGAGGAAAGCCAGATAATGCCACATTGTGGGGCGTCTAGAGGTGTGTGTGTGTGTGTGTGTGTGTGTGTGTGTGTGTGTGTGTGTGTTAAAGAAGATGAAGGTGGTAGTCAAGAATTCAAAATGCTGCTGAGATTTTTATTAAGATGAGAACTGAAATTTCGCCATTAGATCTAACAAGATATTGGTAATGTGTTATTTTTAAGACCAGTTTCAGTGTGTTGTAGAAATAAGAACATGAATGCAGTGGTTTGGAAGAGAATGGGAGATAAAAAAGGGGAGGCAGTAATATGGACAACTTTTTAAGGGAATTGAACTGAGAAATGAGGAGGCAACTGGATTGTGACATGTGATCAAGAATTTTTGTTTTTTTTAAATTTAGATGATATCAGAGCAAGCTTGCATACCCACAAAATACTGCTATCGAATAGGATGAAACTGCTGATACATTAAAGATGGGGAGAATTATAGGAAAGAGTTTGTTTAGAGGGAAAGGATGGGATCCTGCATATAAATAGTAGTAAGAGCAGAAATACTTACTATGGCTACAGAACAAAAAGGAAGACAGCATAAGTAGGTATAGATTTGGTGGTAGAAATAATAAAATTACTTGAGTCTAATAACAACTTTTTGTCTATGAAGTATGATTGAGCTGTAAACTAGACTTTTTAGGAGAAAAGATGGGAAATTGCTATATCAAAGAAATGAAAAAAATCGATTTATAGGTAGCAGTGTGATTGTCAGTATTTATTGTCTATTTGAGATTGTTGGCTATAAATTTGAAGCAAACCAGTATGGTCAGTATGGTTTTATTTTCTCCAGAAATACTCAATTGCTTGGTTATAAACATGGGGTAAGCCTGCAGTTTGGATCAAAGAGGTTTGACATTTTTGCCAGCTGACACAATAGTAGAAGAAAGAGGCAAGGAAGTTAGGGATATTTGCAAGGATGAAGTTACCATGTTATAATGGATTGATGGTGTGAGAGAGGATGGACAGCTGTTGGTATGAGCATACTGTAGTAAGTGAAGGATAGGAGATGGTGAATAGAAAATGGGATGTCAGAATGTGCAGCTTGAGGGATAGTGCTGCTATGAATATTATTTATATTAATATAAATATGTAATATATAAATAAAATATATAATATATTAATAATAATATATTGATTATAGAAGATAAACTCAATGTACTAAAGAGGTTGATTGAAATTAGATTGAGGAAAATTTGCTTGAGGAATAGGAAACCAAGAAATGAAGGAAACCAAAGAAACTGAAAAACCAGTGTTTTGAATTTATCATTTATGTGACTATTGATGTAACCGAAAAAGATGATAAAAGTGGTGGTCAAAGAGAAGACATTTTAGTTGAAGACAGCGACGTGTTTTCAAAGTCCTGAGCTTTTTGAAGGAGGAAGAAGAAGGTAAGAAAAGAAAAAAAAAATCTTAAAGTAGGAAAAAATAGGGGAACAAGAATGTCATATAACATATAAAACTTCTCTAGACCCTGAGGTAGTTGGAGAGAACAAGATTGCACTTTCCTTTAGCCTACATTTGAGTGGACTGCAAGGGAGCATTTTTTCCTCATTACATAGTAGGTGCTACTGGGAATGAGAAGATGAAGGGAAATCTAAACACAGTTTAGAGATTTTTGAGAATGTCCTGCAGGGGATTAATGAGGACAGTTTGAATTCCGGAGGGCTTGTTGAAGGAGATTGATAAAATGGGAAGTGTGGCAACTGGGATCAGATACATGTATTGAACAACATGGGGATGGCTGTCCTGGAAATTGGGAGTCACCCAGCATGATCATGCTTTTGATGGTAAATGAATTGAGACTGAAAGAAAGATATGATGGGATTGGGTCAAGAACTTTTTTTCTCCCCCAAGTGTTTATCCATTTATTTTTGAGAGGGTGAGAGACAGTGAGAGAGAGCACAAGTGGGGGAGGGGCAGAGAAAGAGAGAGAGAGAGAGAGAGAGCGAGAAGGAGAGAGGGAGACACAGAATCTGAAGCAGGCTCCAGGCTCCAAGCTGTCAGTGCAGAGCCCAACGTGGGGCTCAAATTCGTGAAACACAAGATTATGACCTGAACCAAAGTCAGATTGCCAACCGACTGAGCCACTGAGGCACCCCATAGGTCAAGAACTTTATAAAAAGAAAGAGAAATAGCCAAATATATATTGTTGACATGGCTTTTGGTAAAAATAACTTTAAGTAAAAAATAGAAGTTCTCAGGCAGCTGTTCAGTTTTGCAAGGTGTTTTTTTTTTTTTTGAGATTGAAAATGAAAGTAAATTTTTTCCTTTCAAGTTTTTATTTAAATTCAAGTTAGTTAACATACAGTGTAATATTGGTTTCAGGGGTAGAATTTAGTGATTCATCACTTACATGTAACACCCAGTGCTCATCCCAACAAGTGCCCTCCTTAATGCCCATCACCTATCTTCCCCCACCTCCCCTCTGGCAACCTTCTGTTTGTTCTCTATAGTTAAGAATCTCTCTTATGGTTTGCCTCCCTCTCTCTTTTTACCTTATTTTATTTTTCTTCCCCTTCCCCTGTGTCCATCTGTTTTGTTTCTTAAATTCCACATATGAATGAAATCATATGGTATTTGTCTTTCTCTGACTTATTTCATTTTGCATCCATGTCATTACAAATGGCAAGATTTCATTCTTTTTGATAGCTGAGTAATATTCCATTGTTTATATATAAGCCACATCTTTATCCATTCATTAGTCAATAGACATTTGGGCTCTTTCCATAATTTGGCTATAGTAGATAATGCTGCTAGAAATATTGGGGTGATGTGCCCCTTTGAATCAGTATTTTTGTATTCTTTAGATGAATACCTTATAGTCCAGTTGCTGAGTCATAGGGTAGTTCTATTTTTAACTTTTTGAGGAATCTCCATACTGTTTTCCAGAGTGGCTGCACCAGTTTGCATTCCCACCAACAGTATAAGAGGGTTCCCCTTTTTCTGCATCATTGCCAACATCTGTTGTTTTCTGTGTTGTTAATTTTAGCCACTCTGACAGGTGTGAGGTCGTAGCTTATCATGGTTTTGATTTCTATTTCCCTGATGATGAGTGATGTTGAGCATTTTTTCATGTGTCTATTGGCCATCTGCATGTCTTCTGCAAATTAATTTTTTGATTTCTGTATTCTTCATGGTAATTATACTACTAATCTCAGCGGAGCAGTTTATTTATTTGAAACATGTAATTCCTCATTGTTACTTCATTTCTTCTTTTTAGAATTCAATTCTGTTTTTTGTGTTTCACAGCACTGAATCTTGTTTACCTATTGCTTTTCCTTATTTGTCCTATCGCCAGCAAGGTTTTATCACAGCAGACACTGTGATAAACACTGATGTCTGTGTTGTTAAAAAATAGGATCAAATATAGCATCACTCCTATGCTGTTACCTCAGGAGAACTGTGTGATATTCAGTATAAAGGACAAAAGTGTCAAGTGGTAGACCAGGGAGTGTGGTAGGCAGATGTTTTCTAACTTTTGATTTGGCACTAATTCTGGAAGAGGTCCAGATAAATTTGTGCTTTTGATATATATGTATATCAAAATATGTAAATATATATATATAGAAATATAGAAATATATGCATATTTACTTATGTATATCACATAACTCCAAAAAAATATTTAAGTGACTACCAACAGCATTTACTACATAATAGGATAAAAATGAAATTTGAATCCAATAGTAAATAGTTATTAAATATGGATAAATATTTAGCTCTATACTTTATAACATAGAAAGTAGGGGCACCTGGGTGGCTCAGTCGGTTAAGCGGCCGACTTCAGCTTAGGTCATGATCTCGTGGTCTGTGAGTTTGAGCCCCGCGTTGGTCTCTGTGCTGACAGCTCAGAGCCTGGAGCCTGTTTCAGATGCTGTGTCCCCTCTCTCTCTGACCTTCCCCTGTTCATGCTTTGTCTCTCTCTGTCTCAAAAATAAATAAATTAAAAAAAAAATAAAAAAAAATAGTCAAGTGCATTTATTCATATTTATTCATATTATCCTCATAATATGCACTATAATGAATTTTCACCCCAATGGCTCTTTCTCCTACAAAGGACATAAAGTCACATCATAATTAAATGAAAGCAAAAATAATGAGGTTCAAGTATACATGGTTTTGATGGCCTCATATAATTTATCAATAAATTCTAGATGGTCTATATGAGTACTACAACTTGTTTAAATAGTACTTATATATTTAAGGTAGGTCATATATCCATTTGTAATGTATCTTTAACTTTTGATAAAAATTAAACTTGTCAAATTAAACTTGTCAATTAAATTAGTCATTAATGACTAAAAGACAAATAAAACTATAAATTTTGTAGTGGGTTCTTTATGTCAAAATAACCCTTTATAGTAAGTAAAACAATTATTTTACCTGTATGAGATTAAATTCATTAAAACACACTATTGTCAAACATACATTTTGAGTTATTTTTATCCATAGTCTTGTATCCAGTTCACCATGGATAAATTATATTGTATAATTGATAGTTTTAGTTTAGAGGTTGATTTTACAGTTATAAAAAGGGATTATGTTTTCTATTCAAAGATAAACAGTTTATATTTGGTTAAAACTATAATCCAGACTTCTGCTTCCATTTTCTACCCAATGTAGCTATCATGATCAGGCAAGTTCAGTGTCACATCAGTAAGGAAAGTCACCCAATATAATGTAAATTAGGTAAATAAAATATTTATACATAAATCTACTATGTTAAGAATTCAAAGGGGCGCCTGGGTGGCTCAGTCGGTTAAGCGTCCGACTTCGGCTCAGGTCATGATCTCACGGTCCGTGAGTTCGAGCCCCGCGTCGGGCTCTCTGCTGACAGCTCAGAGCCTGGAGCCTGTTTTGGAATCTGTGTCTCCCTCTCTCTCTGCCCCTCCCCCGTTCATGCTCTGTCTCTCTCTGTCTCAAAAATAAATAAACGTTAAAAAATTTTTTTTAAATGAAACAAAAAGAATTCAAAAAATATATATTTTATTGTATTATAGATGAAAGTAATTGCATCAGTCCAAACTAAAAAGTTGATACATTTTTTTAGTCTCTATAAATTGAGAGAAATATACTTTCTTTGAGCTATAATTATCTTATCGTAGAATAATAATAAAAATGATTTCTTCTTTCAAACTTTGGGAGGGGCTTGCTACAGTACAGAAACAAGGTAAAATGCCAAAATTTATTTAGATGTTATCACAATATTTCAGTTGCTTTTTTAATATTCTTTATAGGAGAACTAATGCCTTTTACGTTTCATTTTACAGAAATACTTTAGTGAAGCTAGCTCATTTTTAAATGAGCTTTGAGCATTCTAAATGTCGTGCTTTGATAGATATTTTTAAATAATTCCAAATATTTCTTAAACCATGTATTGAAATTCTATTACAAGTAATTTTAAATATTTAAAAATGTACTGAGAATACATAAAAGTTTAGATTTTCTTACATATAGCAATACAGACATATATCAATTTCAGAGTAAAATCAATAGCTTTAAGATTTTGCTTTCAAGAAAAGGATTTTGTTCTAAGATTGTAAGCAGCCTGTTTAAATCTAAAATGCCCTGAATTTAATGTCCCCAGAATCTTATGAGAATTATAAATAATTAATGAAATTACTTAAAGATTATCTGTTTCCAATATTTTTATGTTTAATCTTTTTTCTGAATGTGTATTTTTCCTCTGTAGACCAAAAGTATTTATGTGTATTGCAGTTCAGATGTAAAAGTAGGTCAGATAGTTCCCATATTATTCAAAAAATGCCTTCAAACTCTTGACAGCAGAAATATGAATGAGTACATGAAGTCACGGACTGCCTAATTTTTTTCCTATTAAGGTATTTAAAGTGGATTATTTGGGTTATTCCTTTTTCTTAACAGTTCCTGTAGCAACTTATATTCAGAAGGTCTGCACAAAGATTTCCTGGATGAATTATTTAATTCAGTAAACCAATTTTGCTAGATTACCTTAAGGAATATGTTTCCAGCTTTACAATAGACCCAGAGAAGTCATATAGAAGTCAGATGGTCTCTTAACACACTAACTGGAGCTACATACAAATGAAAAAAAAAAAAAAAAGATCAATTAAAATGTCTAAACACTGCTTGCTCCAACCACTGAATTAATACAGATTTTAAAACATTCCACTATTGAAGATAGGCTTTCTGGACAACGTCTGACCTGTGTTCAAATCCACATGTTCTGGATAGCCTGAAATTTTGACCTTAGGGCTCAGGCAAAATTAAAATGTCTGAGTTACACAAACTAGTTAGATTTGCTAACCATTCTTGTTAGATAATAGATCCTGAAAGCTTACCTGGAAACCAGGAAAGCTGTGGCTGGTTTTATTCCTTACTACCTTATATGAATTTGACTCTTGACATACAGTAGTTCTGAGCTTATTAGACTAAAGCTACATACATATTTTTCTTTAGTAGTCATTACAAAGGAATTGCACATTAATAATTTAGCACCTCTTCTAAATCTTGTCAATCAAAAGGGCACATCAATCTAACAGTTTCTGAAATCAGGTGTCTTTCTGTCTCTCTCTGTCTTTTTTAAAAAATGTTTTTTAACATTTATTTATTTTTGAGAGACAGAGCATGAGCAAGGGAGGAGCAGAAAGGCAGGGAAACACAGAATCTGAAGCAGGCTCCAGGCTCTGAGCTGTCCTTGTATCCTTCGCTATTATCTTAGTAACACTAACCAATTTGTTGTTTTTTAAATTATATTCTTCTTCTTGGGGCGCCTGGGTGGCGCAGTCGGTTAAGCATCCGACTTCAGCCAGGTCACGATCTCGCGGTCCGTGAGTTCGAGCCCCGCGTCAGGCTCTGGGCTGATGGCTCGGAGCCTGGAGCCTGTTTCCGATTCTGTGTCTCCCTCTCTCTCTGCCCCTCCCCCGTTCATGCTCTGTGTCTCTCTGTCCCAAAAATAAATAAACGTTGAAAAAAAATTAAAAAAAAAAATTCTTCTAAGTACTGTTTCTTTATACTCTGTTAATGTAAGTTAAATTCTCTGAAGCTAGTGTTCACATCATAATCATATTTTATTGAGTGCATATTAGGAATTAAAATATTTTCATTAATATTCTTACTCTCAACCACATTAAACCACATACTCCTAAAAGCTTATGTTATAACCTCTCCATTTAAGCAGTAATTCTTTTTTTTGCAAAAAAAATTTTTTTTAATGTTTAATTTTGAGAGAGAGTGAGAGACCGAGCTCGAGTTGGGGAGGGGCAGAGAGAGAGGGAGACACAGAATCTGAAGCAGACCCCAGGCCCCGAGCTGTCAGCACAGAGCCCAACTCAGTGCTCGAACTCATGAAACATGATATCATGACCCAAATCTAAGTCAGACACTTAACTGACTGAGCCACCCAGCCGCCCCTAAGCAGTAATTCTTGGAAGAAAAAATATTTGAGAATCAGTGATGAAACTTAGAAACTTAGATAATGAGGGAGTTATTTTAGAATTATGATTAGGGAGACATTTCTATGCAATAATTTTACATAAGTGGCCTCCTTTGGTTACATACTCATAAATACAGTCCAGGTACAATCAACGTATCTTATTAGGCTCTGTTTCAGGGTGTTCTTTAAGTTAGCTTTCTTATCAACTTCCTTTGGGCTTTCCTACAATATTTTTATCCCAACTCCCCTACCCCCCATTTTACTGTTGCCTACTATTAATACTTGCATAACATGACATTTAGGCATGAAAATCATTCTGACTTTCAGCACCCCAATTGCAAAAAGAAAGAAGGGGAATGGGAACATTATAGCAAATGAAAAATGGATTATTAGTGACTTATAATAAATGTTAAATCAGAATGCCCAGTACATGACCATCTTGCTAAAGGCCTTCTTCTAAGCGTAGTATAACTGACATTGAGTGGTGAAAGAAACTACGTGATGAGGATAAGACTATAGTAACTAAAAGAAAAGTCAAGTTTCCAGAAATCTGAAAGACCATTAGTAAAATTAGACTGAAAGGAGTCAAGGAATCAGTGATAAAAGAACCAGTAGCAAGAAAGGGGAAGTAGGCCTGAGAGAATTAGTTAGCATGACTGTTACTGGATTGTAATGTTCTGGAAACTTTTATGCACTCTAAATTCTTTCTCTGTGACTATGTAAATCTTAATGAAGTTAAGGCCCCTGGCTTTTCTAAGTACTAGTTAAAAAGAGCAAAATCAAAATCAAAATCAAAATATGCCTTTATGGTATCACTTTACCCTTCCTTGGTAAGACTCCTTGGATTACCTAACTCCAAACTGTATGTATAACTAAACAAGACCATATGTTTGGAATACCTCAACAGATTCGTTAATTTAAGGTCATGGCTTACATTCTACTATAAGTTAATATTTCGTGGGAGATTTAAGCGCAATACTTTGATAAAACCCACCATCTAATTAAGGAAGTAACAGTATATCTGAAGTAAACATTTCAGAATTTTTCTCAGGCTTTTCAGAAACTTCCAAGTGCATATATGTGGGGGTTTGTGTGTGTGGGAGTGGTTAACAAAATACTTCTTAGAATCAACGATTTGTATTTTATCCCTCTCATAATTCCTTGCAGAGAAGACTACTTGAAACAACCCTCCTCCCAACTCTAATTTAAAAATCTTCCTGGGGCGCCTGGGTGGGGTCAGTTGGTTAAGCTTCCCATTTCAGCTCAGGTCATATTCTTATACATCGGGCTCTAAGCCAACAGCTAGGGGCCTGGAGCCTGCTTCAGATTCTATGTCTCCCACTCTCTTTCTGTCCCTCCCCTGCTTGTGCTCTCTCTCACTTCCTCAAAAATAAATAAATAAACATTTTAAAAAATTAAAAAATAAAAGTCTTCTTGAAATTTCTTAGTTCTTCGCCCCATGACCCCCTCCCATTCTGTACTATATATCTACTGTTTGAAAAATGCTTTCACCTGCTCCAGTTATCATTGGTTTGGGTATCCAAAATCATTGGATTTTTTTTTTTGAAGCCACCAGCTTGATTGGCTTAATAAAATGCTCAGCAGTCAAAGGGGTTGATTTCTATTTGAAGGAGGGCATAGGAAGAGGGTACATGCCTGTAAATAATTATTCTTTATATTTTTCTTTTACACATATCAATTTAGAAGTATAAATTGCTATTCTGTGCTCAGGGTTCTAACTCATTTTAATTATTAAAACTTTTATACCAAGAAATCTTGAAGATATAAGCTAAATAAACTTCGGTTTAACAGCATTAAGTGTGACTTAAAAATTACTCTTTAAAATATATCTTAGTGTCAACTGTCAAAATATTAATTTGCGGATTATATTTTCCTCTGTAGATATTAACCAATTTTTGTCTTTTTTTTAAAACTACTTTCATAAAATACCTCAAAACTGTGGGTTTGATTATAAAGTTGTAATTTTTCATTAATATTTTAACATACATGAAAACAAACTGTGAACTTCCTTCTGGCACCCCAACATACCCCAAGCTCATATTGCATTTGCCCTGCCAGAGCTCTGTAATTAACCACTTCTCCAGTGAGTTCTGGCTCCTTTTGCTAGTAAATGGAATATAAAAACCAAGATCTGGGTACTAGGTGTGCCATAGGAGTTTTATAGGCCCTCTTAGTGGAGAGAACTAGGAAATGTATGTATATTAACTTATGCATATACACACATTTATATTTATTTCAGTGTCTGTAGATGTATCAATACTTTCCAGTAACACATAATGTGAGTTCATGTTGATGCCTGTAACTCAAATTCAGAATCAGAAGACTGACTTTAATGTATGTTAATTTTATTGCATATATTATAATATATAGATATAGATACAGACATACATTTTTAAGAATAATCACTGAAAGAACACAGACAAAGCTATAGTTTAAAAATGAATAGGGTAAAAAGTGTGGTGAGAGAGAGTAGAACATATAAAACCTTACTAGTTCAAATGAAGGAGGGAATGAGGAAAACTGAGGAACAAAATACATTTTTCAGAATATCCAATTTATTTTTCATTTTTAATGAAGATTAGAGATAATACCTGAATAAAACAATATCCACTAATGAAACTGAAAATATTTTGTGAGTTCTGCTTTTCCTCACAAAAAGGGATATGTAAGAAGCTCGGACAGTCATGCAGATGATTTTATTAACAATTAAAAGAGCAGATGGAGCTTCAGAGCTTCAAAATGTATCTTTTGTAAATAGAAAAAATGACATGTAATTACATGACGATAATATGACTTTGGCAACTAATCAAAACATACGCTGTAAATTAAATAAATGCATAAATCAGCCTCACATGGAAAGATTTACCACATCAAACTATAAAAGAGAAAACTAAAATCATATTAAAAGAGTGAAATCCTTTAAAATTCAACACTCATTCATTAAAACAAGCAAAATAAGCACTTAGGAAACAAATAAGAAATTAGAATTTGCCTAACCTTTTAAAAGGTTTGTAAAATAAATCTATAGTTTTAAGTCAGAGGACAGTCATGTGAAGCAAGAGTGGGACAGAGAAAGCTTGTTAAAATTAAATGACAGCAGAAAACAGTAAGCAAAATAAAAACATTTTACAAACAACAGGTTAACTTTTTTGAAAAAAAAATATTTTGGAAGAAGAGATGAAGTACCTAAATAGAGCTTAATGATAATACCATTCTGTCAGACATGAGAGATACATTTGAAATCCATAGCGATCCTATTCATCAGCAATAACCAGTTGGAAGATATAATTTGAAAAACATTCTTCCTTAAAGCAAAACAGATCTCTAAGATACTTAGAACTGAATCTATGAAAGAATATGCAATATTTCTAGGTAGGAAATTATAAAATATTATCGAATGTCATAAATAGAACCTATTATATAAATAATGATCTAAAGCTCGTGGATGCGAGGGTTTAATATCACAAAAAATATCAATTATTCATGAAATAATCTATAAATACTAAGAAATTCCAATGATAACCATACCATATTTTTAGCGTGTGTGCAGATTGAAAAGCTAACCCTAAATTTAAATTGTGTATGTTATATATAAGAATATTTAAGATGCTTGTGCAAAAGGAAAACAAATAGACACATACCAATATTTCTTACTTAATTTTAGCGATTAAGCAATGGTGTATTAATAATATCTTATATTTGCTGCACCAAATCTACTCTTGACTTCCCTTCACAATTCTTAAATTTATGAACTGCATTAATGCCTTCCTGGATTCTTTATTTTCCAGGTGAATGTAAACAACTGAAGAATTCGCAAGAGATGAGAGGGAGGACGGAGGGTGAGGTAAGGGTATTTATTTCTAGTTACTTTCCTATCAGATTGCCAAAGATTGGCTGTGTTGCTTTACCAAAAAGTGACTCCTCCTGTAACAGTAATTGTTCCTTCTGAAGCCAGAAGAGCCCTGGCATGCAAATGACTGCATGTTGCAAGCCCTCACTGTTTCTGCCCTTTGCTAATGCACATTGACTTTCTATGCAGATGAGAGATAAACATTTGCATTACCCCACTGAGAGGGGGTTGTATGTTATTGCAGTTAATCTGTAAAAATTCACTCCTTGTTTAATTGAACTTTCAGAACAATTGACACTGTTGATCACTCCCTCATTGTTAAAACAGTTTTGTTTCTTGGATTCTGGTGGTGATCACTGCTAGGGATCAATGCTGCTTCTGATTACTATCATACTCTTTCTGCCTTAGAAATGCCATAATGTCTCAGGGTTCCATGCACCCCCCTCTCCCATTTTATGATTTTATCCAGACCCATGGCTTTGAAAACCCTCTATAAACAGGTGACACAAATATTTATTAGAAATCGCATTCCTTTTATACCTTGCCATTATTCAGTTGTGGGACATACACATTTTTCTCTGGATATCTAATAAGCATTTCAGACTTCACATATCCAAGTCCAAACTGGTGATTCCCATGTCCTCTCTATGAATCTTTTTCATTGCCCTGTCTTTTCTAAGTGTATGGGACTACCAGTCCATGAGTTGCTCAGACAGAAGATACTGTAATCAGTTTTGACTCTTCTCTCAAATGCTATATCTAATACGTAAGGAAATTCTTTATACTTTATCTTTGAAGTATTCACCAAGCTGAACGTAACTATTTCAGCTGTAATCATTGATATTTTAAGCTGAGCCATTTTTATCTCTTGTTTGAACTAATCCAGAACTCTATCAACTGGTCTCTATGATTCCTTTCTTTGCACTTTTTCTCCACAGCCAGACTATTCCTTTAAAAAATAACTGTCATTCTGCTCAGAATCTCTGTATGGCTTTCCAACTGTATTTAGAACAACATCCATAGTACTTATCGAGGTCCTATGAGGCCCTAGTTGACTCTGGTCCCAGGACAACTCAGACCTCATGTCTGACTTTGCATATTCTTGTTCAAATATTCTGGACTTTTCTTGTCCAAAAATATGCCTATCACATTTCCTTCGGAAGTTTTACACCTGAGTTCCCCTCAGGTTAGAAAGCTCATGCCCAGATATTCATATGGCTGTACTTTCACTTCACTTAATTCTCTGCTCAAATATTATCTTCGTACTGGCCTTCCCTAACAACCGTATCCAGAAAAGGTATCCCTACTTTTCTAAATCTCTCTCCTTCCATTGTTAATTTTCCTCTGCAGCATGTTTTACTGCTAAAAATCATATAGTACAATTAGCTTTTTGGTTTTTGTTTTGTTTTGTTTTGTTTTCTCTCTTTCACTTGAATAAAAAATTCAATAAACTCAGGTGCTTTTTCTGTTTCATTCAGTATTCAATATTGGGTCCTCTAACACTTAGAGCAATGCCTGGGAGCATAAGGCACTAAAAATAAAACAAACAAAACAAAGAAATCCCAACTTTAACAAAATAAGGAGAAGGAAGTTTCCTCAGTTTAATATGGGATGCAAAATAGTAACTTGGGCCGATCTTAATTGAAGAGCTACCTCAAGTATCTGGATTGTCATTAAATAATGAAATCCTTTTCTACATTCATTCTGCTTTACTTGGCAGTGCTATATTTTTTAAGTTCCTCCAGGTTGAAAGTTTTACAGATTTAGAAACCATTTTAGTTCATGAGGAGATTCAGGTTATTTGTGGTGACAGCTAGCCTCTCTAATTCCATTCCCTCTATTACCAGACCATGAGTTGAGCATACATTGTCTTTCACCAGAATCAATATCTTATCTATTCAGCTCCCTGAAATGAGCTTTCATTATCCAGGTGGTTTTAGGTGGATGAGTTGCAACTTTTATCACCTTTAGGACTGCCTGCTAGGGTGTCTGGGGGACTTTGTGTAACGGTACAGGCATACATCAGACTGGGTCACCTTGATGTTAAAAAATCGATGGGGAAGAAAATAACAGTTGAGTACTTCTGAGTTTAGCACTCATTCTCAAAGCAACATAGTATATAACTGGTGACAAAAACAAACACGTGGTGAATTCTCTGAAGCACAGTCCTGAGGTATAGAGCTATGAGCTACACTGTTAGAACCCTTACTGGGATTAATTCATTTATGAGGCCCTTTAATAGTTATTTCTGCATCTTTGAAGCTTCTATGGAGTCTTGATGCTCAGTTACACACTTGGGAAAAATTACAGAGACATATCGCTGTTTAAATTTGTGAGTCTAAATTTAGCAAATCTTCACTAAAATAAGAAATCCTTAGTATACAATTACATGAATAATTCTATTAGTTACCCAGAAAAGGCAAATTAGAAAGTAGATTAGGGGCGCCTGGGTGGCTCAGTCGGTTAAGCATCTGACTTTGGCTCAGGTCATGATCTCACAGTGCTTGAGTTCAAGCCCCGCATCAGGCTCTGTGCCGACAGCTCGGAGCCTGGAGCCTGCTTCAGATTCTGTGTCTCCCTCTCCCTAACCCTCCCCCATTCATACTATGTCTCTCTCTGTCTCAAAAATAAATAAACATTAAAAAAATATATAATATTTGGCTAGGGCTGGAAATAAGAATACTAACTAAATGGAAATCTCAGTAAATTTATAAAAAATCATTGACTTGAAGTGGGTAAATTTTCTGCATGTAAATTGTACTACAGTACATTTAAAAATTATATAAATAAAGAAATTTTTGATAAAGAATCATGTGTAAAATAAAGGAAATAATAAAATATATTTTATTAAGATTATAAAATATTCTTCCAAAAATGGAACACTAGACTGGATATATTTAGAATCTTGTTAGTTTCTGATCTGTTGAGGGAAAGCTGTTATAGAAGGAAAGACCAAAGAAATATCCCAGCATCCTCCTAGTCACCCTCTAGTCCAAGACAGTAAATCAGAAAGAATATCTTTTCCCAGGAAGAATTGCAGAAGTTAGTGATGCTCTCAAAGTCAGAGGTGATTGTTTCCGTGATCTCTCCATTCAGTCCATCTGTATGGCCCTTTCAAAACACAGGTAAACTATGGTGGTTAATAGTGGATTATTATAAACCTAAATAGTGATACCACATTTGAAACAGTTTTGCTGGATGTGTTTCTAGAAAAGAAGAACATAAATTCTAGTATTTGGATGCCACTATTGTGCAAGATGCATTCTTTTCAGTATCTATCAATAAAGAGTATCAAAGTAACACCTTTTATTAAGGGAAGAGAACCACTATTCATTCACAGTTTTGTATCAGGGCTACTGTAACTCTCTTGCTCCTAGGACATTATACTTTTTTTTGATACCTTGGGCATCTTTTATAATTTGGGGCATCACAATAGTTTGCCATATTGATTTTATTATGCTTTGTAGTTAGTGTTCAACAAGTATTCTAGATACCCTCATAAGTTTTATGCATCCTAGAAATGGTAAGTTGACTCCTGGAAAGTTATACAGACCTACCACTTCAATGAGGATTTGCTTTCTGAAATAAAGGACAAGTTATTATCCCTCATACACCTACCACTAAGGTAGAGTCACAGGACTAAGTGGGTCTTTCACACTTGGAACTGTTGTATTGCAGTGCCATCTGATTTACTTGCTGGGCCATGTGAGTCTTAAATTCAGTGGTGTCGGAAGTATCCAGGTTAGCTAAACTTGTTGCATGTATCTCAGGGTCAGGTCATCTGTAGCAGATCGGTAGATCTGTAGCAACATGTTCTTTGAAAACCAGATCTTTATTTGCTACAGAGCCCAGTAGAAATTGAATGCCTCCATGAAGAACATGTGTTGACTGTGCAACCAGAGCATGTCTCTGCAGTGTGGTCACGCATTTGAAATATAATTTAGTGTATATTTGAAGTGGTGCATTTAGATTTGGGCCTCAGCCTAAATGTCCAGAAGAAACAGTACTTTACATGAAGAAGTATAGTTTTACTTACTCCCTGGAAGAATTGCTTCCCCCTTAGCCCTTAAATATGGCTTCATGGAAGTTTCCCTAAGTTGAGGAAACTAACCTCATGTGTTGGTGCAAATCAAACTGAACGTCTGCTTTACTGTATCCTAACTCATAGATGGCCCTAAAGATGTTGGTTAGAAGAAATTTCTCCAGTGTGGATAGCTGTGAACAACATGTAGGTAAATGTGGTCTGCTTTTATAAACACAGACACTTGAGCGGTCACAAATGGCTGGGCTGGTTGGCCAGGGGTCTGGAAAGAGCAAGACTGGGATGCAAAGGAGAAATAATTAGACCTTTACAGAAGAGGCACCTAGAGAGATCATTGGTGTAGGCGAAAAGCATGAGAATCTGGGTCTTACATTATTAACTACCTAAGCAATCAAACCTAGAGGAAACGTTAACAACAAGAGATTATAAGAGGACTTTTATTTTCGGTTGTTTTTTTTTTTTTTTTTAGGACAGGGAGCACCTGAGTGGGGGAGAGGGGCAAAGGAAGAGAGAGAGAATCTTAAGCAGGCTTTGTGCTCAGCATGGAGCCCAATGTGGGGCTCAATCCCACAACCCTGGGAACGTGACCCGAGCCAAAGTCAAGAGTCAGATACTCAACTGACTGAGCCACCCAGGTGCCCCAAGAGGGCTTTTCTTAAGGATAGTAGCCAGAATTTATCCTTACCACCGCTCCCCCACCCCCATGCCTGAGCCCCAGACTCATTTGGATAGTTAACTACCTAAGCACATTGAACCAAGAGGAAGCCCTTAACAACAGGAGAAATAAGAGGACTTTTCTTAAGGATATTGGCCAGAATTTGTTATTACTCCCTCCATCCCCCACTGCTTGAGCGCTGGGCCCATGAAGAGGATGGTCCAACAGCAGCGTTTCCCTTTCTCTATGTCAGGTCTAGGTACTGCCACTGCTGCATGTTCAATTTGCCACAAATGGCTGGGCTGGTTGGTCAGGGGTCTGGAAAGAGAAGATTGAATTGCAGTGAAGAAACCATAAGACCTTTACAGAAGAGGCACCTGGAGAGATCATCAGTGTAGTCAAAGAGCATGAGAATCTGGGTCTTACGTTATTAACTACCTACTGGTCTTTTCTAGGACTACCACCATACCAGGGCTTATATAATATCAGATTTACACCATGGCATGCTGTGTAACATTTCCTTAAACCAAAGTGTCTGTATTCTGATCGCAAATACATGAATGTTTTTATTATTTAAACTATTATACATTCATCAATTTCATTCATTCATTCATTTCACAAACATGTATTAACCCCTTGTATACTATTCTGTGTTAAGGCCTTGGAAGCACAAAAATGAATAAACAGTCTGTGCATTTGAGGAATCTCCAGTACCAATAAAGAGACACATAATCTGAAACGAAAATACAACGTAACAGTGTTATTGCACAAATATTTAGTAGGTATTTGTGGTTATACAGTATTGAGTAATGATATCAGGGGAGGTATAAAAGAAAATTTGAGAGGAAAATATAGTTCTGTTAGTATTGATTCTTCAACTGAAAATGGTATTCCAGAAAAATGAATAATATGAAAAGACAAGAGGTGTTAGAAGCCATGGTGGATTCAAACAATGATATGTTTGTTGTTAGCACCAGAGAAGTTTTTTTAGGAGATAACACATGTAAGGTAATTTAGATTCAGATTTTAATAGGCCATGAAGATAATGTCACCAAGTTTGATTTGGATTTTATCCCGTAGACGACGTGGTGCCACTGAAAGCTTTTAAGCTGGGAAGTTATAGAACACAATCTATATTTTAGAAACATCAGTCTGCCAGCAGTGTTGAGAACGCATTAAAGGGATATGAGATTAAGTTTTGGTGGTTACTTGAGAGGATATTGACACAGACTTGTTGAAGGAAGGGTTGTTTTAAGAGAGTTAGAATTAAGGTTTTATAAAAACTGGTACAAAAAGCACTAGCAATAAAAGTACCATGTATCCTTATGTGTACACTATATAGATATTTTAACATTTTCCTCAAATGAATACAGTCTTTGATATTAGGAATTGTAACTTACTAGTCTTTGTATTCTATATGTAATGGGGCATTGGGAATTAAAAAGACATTTATAACAAGTTTGATTAAAAAATTTTACAAGATACTGCAGGAATATTTATTCCAGTCAAGAGTTGATATCATGGAACTTCTTTTTCCCTCTATTCAAGAAGCCAACCAAGTGAAAAGGGAATAAGATGATTCCAGGTAGAGTAAAGTTATGGAGATGTTCAAGAGTATGATGAATTCAGGACACTTTAATAAATTTAGCATGTATGAAATGTGAGGCACATTTGATGTTGAAAGAAAAAAGGGCACATTTTGAGCATGTTTTGTATGCCATGATAAGGACTTTGCATTTTATCCCAAGAGCAGTAAAAAATTATTAAAATGAATGCAACCATCCATTTGATATTTTTTAAAAGATTATTCTGGCAGAAGTGTGATACATTGATAGATGGGACTACAATGGAGAGAGAGAGAGAGAGAAGTAGAGGGGGAGGGAGGGGGGATCAGTTGCAATATTGTAATAATAACCTAGAGCAAGACATAATGAGAATCTGAAATAGTTTAAAAGGAGAGAGAAATGTTTATTGAGAAGGAAGAGCTAATGTATCTCGATGAAAATTGGACATTAACAGAGGGACAAGAAGACTTCAAGAGAGTCTCCAGGCTTCTGACCTGGGCAACGGGGTTTTTGTTCCATGATTAAAAAACAGGGGTGCCTGGGTGGCTCGGTCGGTTGAGCGTCCGACTTCGGCTCAGGTCATGATCTCACGGTCCGTGAGTTCGAGCCCCGTGTCGGGCTCTGTGCTGACCGCTCAGAGCCTGGAGCCTGTTTCGGATTCTGTGTCTCCCTCTCTCTCTGCCCCTCCCCTGTTCATGCTCTGTCTCTCTCTGTCTCAAAAATAAATAAACGTTAAAAAAAAATTAAAAAACAAAAAACAAAAAACAAAAAACAAAACAGGACAAAAAACACAATATATTTTACATTTATGTGTGTGTGTGTGTGTGTTTTGAAAGGAAGGAAGGTCAGATGTTAAAGGTACTGAATTCAACTTAATATATATTGAATGTGAATGAAGTACGTGTGAGATAGTAAAATGGGAAGTCCAGATACCTCAAATAACTGTTCTCTAGTCTTCTCACTGTTTCCCAAACATTCTGTGTTTCTTAATACCCTCCCCTCAGTATAGCAGATAACACCACTTATTGAATTCTGTGCATCAGCGTTTAATCTAATATATCTGTATGTATGTATTTTCCAAAATTGGTATATGGACTATAAATCCAAGCTCCTAATTTTTAAACACCCTTATAATATTTCTCAAAAGTCATACATTGCAAAATAGTTTCCTTGGTGTTTTGATGGAAATATAGATAATGAAAGATTTTGTCCATAGATGTCCAATTTATAGAGGTGGAGTGTGCTAGCAACCTGATTCTAGAACATGGGTAAGGGTTTTTTTGGTTCAATGGACTGAATTGTTGGTTTCTTAACTACAGATTGAGGCAATACCAGATTAGAAGACTTTGGTCTGTTTTGTGGACAGAATCTTCTAGTTCCTCTTCCAACATTTCTGAAATTCTACATATATCAACTGTAGTGAATGGTTACCAAACTTTTGTTGTTTACTTCCCAGTAATTTTTATACTGCTGAAACCCAGGTCTAATAAGAATCTAATGAAATAACTATTATATGCATCTACATCTTCTCATGGATGTCTGACTTCATGGTTGAATTTGGAGAGTTTTATGAAATTGTTCTTCTGGAGCAACAAGTTTATTAGTATTATAGAGAAATATATGGAAGGCATTTTCTTATGGGCTCAATTACATCTTGGAATACTCAACTGGCATCATAAGCACACATTTTATATACATTTCAGAACATAATGACCATTATTGCAATAATAGCATTCAGATATTGAGTATTATTGATGCATGTTTCAGTAAGAGTGATACTTTAGAGACATATCACTAATAACATTATTCAAATATTATTATTACAAGATTATTTTAAGTAATTTACATTGTGTGTGCCTACTAAGTACCTTCTGGAGGAAGGCAGGCAGCAGATGGACAGGCAGACAGGAAGGAAGGAAGCAACGAAGATGGCTGGCATTTCCTTCCTCTTTCTTCCCTCTCTCCCTTCCTCTCTCTCTGTCTCTGTCTCTGTCTCTGTCTCTCTCTCTCTCTCTCTCTCTTACTCTCTTCTTCCCCTTTCCTTCCTTTCTCCCTTCCTGGACAAGGAATCTGGCTGAGATCATAGCTGCACTTGTTTGTAACAGATTAGTGTTTTGAGCACATGGAGACTCTTCCACTTTCAGGAAGGTTAACATAATGGTTCAGCTTTGAATTTGAAACCCAATATGCCACACATTAAGGCTGGCAGCTAATTAACTGTTACAACTTGAAACCAGAGTATTTAAGGACACCAGCAGATACATCTACAGCAAAGAATAATAAGAAATGAAATTTAAACAAACCACAATTGCTAAAGCAGTCTGTGAGCAAACATCCCTTCACTGCTAATCCCCAGGGACAGAACAGGCATGAGTGGAGAAGGAGCAGTGGGATAGGCCAACTAGACTTCAGGTTACCTTGCTCTCCACCACAAGTGGCTCTTGGTTGTAGCAAGCAAGTCTAGACTTGAGATTTGTTTCTCTGTTTCCCTTTGCATTAGCAGGCAGTCAACCTGTGTAGGGTGACACCACAATAAGTAACTCAGTTCCATACATGTACATTCAGGGGTGAGCACGTGACTTCATACACAAATTTAGGAGCTCTCTTTTTCCATCTCCCTTCTCTCCTTAGGATTCCTCACATCCTGTGGTTCCTAGACTACTTTTTATGGCTCTCTGGCTAAAAGTATGGTGTTTTAACCTCCTTGTGTTGTCACACATTCCTTTAAATGGGTATGCTTTGGGGGCCAAGCAAAGAGAGAAGGATAACAAAAATTTCCCACACAAATTTCAGATCATAGGGACATCCATTTTCTAGTTCCTCTGCCCAAACAGAAATATTTTATCTAAAATTTTAGGCACCTTTTTGGCCTTTGCCATTACTTGCCAGCGGCAAGGAGGGCAAAAACAAACAAACAAACAAACAAACAAACAAAACAGAATTACTCCCACACAGCCTCCCTTCCTGGACCTCTGTCAAGAAAGAAATAGGATTTCTCTTGAAGACTTTTTGTCTGTGCTTGCTGCTGTTTTGGAATAGCAGCCATCATAGGGTCTAAACCTGAATGAATGAAACAGCAACAACAAAAAAGCTAGTGTCATCATATCACCTATTATCTGGGTTTAGATTTCCCTTCCAATCCACCTGCCGTTGTATGTATTTTAGAGTCTGAACAGATAGATCTTTATTTTTTTCCAGGGATTTTAGTTGTGATCAGTGGAAGCTTTAGAACTGGAATGAGTAATCCATTTTAGCCAGACCTGAAAACTGTCTTGGAATTTAAAAAATTATCTTGCTAATTAGAGAATTTTGAATTGATAGTTGTGTGTGTGTATGTGCACGAGTGAGTGAGTGTGCATGTGCATGTGTGTTTATTTTAGTATTTTAGCATTATAAGTCATTGCCCTGTGGCTTCAGACTCACGTGGTTTCTGATGAAAAATCTGTAGTTCCTATCTGTGTGTTCCTGCCCATGTAATGTGTCATTTTCACCTGCTTTCAAGATTTTCTCTTTATATTTTGTTTTCCACAGTTTGCATATGATACACCTAGGCGTTAATGTTTGTTGGTTTAAAGGAAACTTTTTTAAGGGCCCCTGGAGTCAGTCAGTTAAGTGTCTGACTCTTGATTTCAAGTCAGGATATGATCTCATGTTTCATGGGACCAAGTCCCACGTCAGGCTCTGAGCCTCTCAAAATGAATGAACTTAAAAAAAAAGAAACCTTTTCTATTTTAGAAATGTTTAGGTTTACAGAAAAATTGTAGGGATAATATAGTTTCCATATATCCCACTCCCATTTTTCCCTGTTATCAATAATTTAAATTAGGGTGGTACGTAAGTTGCAATTAATAAACAAATATTCATACATCATTTTTAACTAGGGTCCATACTTTATTCAGATTTCCTTACTTTGTACATAATATCCCTTTGGAGGTTCCCATCCAGCGGACATTATATTTACTAGTTTCCTTAGCCTCCTCTTGGATAGACTTGGAGGTCTGAATTTCTATATTATTTTTCTTCTGCCTGAAGGACCTCTTTTATTATTTCTTGCAGGTCAGATCTGCTGGTCATGAAATTGCTTTGTTTTTATTTATCTGAGAAAGTTGTTATATCACCTTCATTTTTATTTAAAAAATTTTTTTTAATATTTATTTTTGAGAGAGAGAGAGAGACAGAGCACGAGTGGAGGAAGGGCAGAGAGAGACAGAGACGCCAAATCTGAAGCAGGCTTCAGGCTCTGAGCTGTCAGCACAGAGCCCAAGGCAGGGTTCGAACCTCTGAACTGTGAGATTATGACCTGAGCTGAAGTCAGACGCTTAACCGACTGAGCCACCTGGACGCCCCTCACCTTCACTTTTAAAGGATAATTCACTAGACATGGAAGTCTAAGTTACTGGTTATTTTTTTCCAACATTTCAAATATTTTACTTTATTTTCTTCTTGCTTGTATGGATTCTGATGAGGTGTCTGTTGTAAATCTTATCCTTTATTCCTCTATAGGTAAGATTAAATAAGATTTTTTTGCTGCTTCTTCTGGCTTCTTTTATGATGTTCTGTTTGTCTTTGATACGGTTTGAATATTATATGCCTGCGTGTTAGGGTTTTGTTTTGTTTTGTTATCCTTATCCTGCTTGGTATTCTCTGGAGTTTCTAAATCTGTGGTTTGGTATCTCTGTCAGTGTTTTCAGAAGGTCTTGGCCAGTGTTATTTTATGTATTTCTTCTATTCTCTTACTCTTTTTCTAGTATTTCAGTCTCACTTATGTTAGAATGTTTGAAATTGTCCCATATTTCATGGATAGTCTGTTCTGATGTGCATGTGTGTGGTGGGGTGTTTACTTTTTTTTTTTTTTTTGCATTTCAGTTTGAGAAGTTTCAAGTTCATAGATTTTTTACCTAGCCATGTCCAGTCTGCTGATGAACTCATCAAGGCTCTCTTCATTTCTGTCACAGGGTGTTTTATGTCTAACATTTTAATTCTTTCTTAGAGTTTCTAGCTGTCTGTTTACCTACTCACTTATTCTTATATGACGTTTAATTCTTTAACCAATGTAGTCCACAACATAGTAACCCCATTTACTTTGAATTCCCAACATCTGTGTTGTATGAGTCTAATGTTAATGCTTTCTTTGTATCTTTAGACTGTATTTTTACTTGCCTTTTGGCATGGCTTATAACTTTTAATTGAAAGCCAGATATGGGTTATTGGGTAATGTTTATCTGACTAGAAGTTGGCTGTGTTTACTGTTTGATACCAGGGGCCTCAAATTCATCTAGTGTCTGTTTTTGTCTCCTCTCTTAAGTTTGGGCCTCCGTAAAAAGGTGTGGGGGAAGGGAAGCATTCTGTAATATATTATTAAATTTCAGTCTTTTAGTGAGCAGAAGACTTGGGGCCTTGGCCTTCACCCATATTTCCCAGTGGTGTAGCTTCCTCCTCATACAACCTTAGGTGAGACAAGAATGCTAGAGGGCACTGGAGTGCAGTAAATGTCCACCTTGGATAAGGCTTCGCTAAAATCTCCACTCCCCTTCCCGCCACCCCTGAAAACCTAACAGGAGTCCGGGAGGAGGTAAAACCCATGACAATTTTATACAAGTTTACCCTTAAGACTGTGGCCCCCAGAAGTTTCTTACTTTCATACTAGCACACACTGAGCCACCCACAGTGTATCAGTTACCTTTGAAATATCTTTACCAGTTTTTGGCTGCAGCGGCTTCTTTTTCAGGTAACTAAATCTCAACTGTGACTCTCGATTTGCCTGTCTTTCCAGGAAACAGGGTGCCAGTTTGCCCCACAACCTTAGTTCTCTGGTGTATTGATTTTTAGTTCTCTGAGCATTTTCTTGCTCTAAGGATAGGAGTGGCAACTTCTAAGCTCTCCAGATGTTAAAGCTGAAACTGCAAGTCCCAAATGTTATTTTGTGGGTATTCGTTCTTCTTTGGGTTCTCTGAGCTTTTTTTGGATATGTGTTTGCTGTCTGTTATTAATTTAAAAAATACTGAGTCGCTGTTTCTTAAAATATTTCTTCCACCACATTCTTTAACTCTTCTTCTGGGATTTCAATTACACTTATAGTAGACCATTGGATATTGTACCACAGCTCTTGGATGCTCTGTTCTGTTTTATTTGCTTTTTTGTCTCTTTATGTTTCAGTCTGGGTAATTTGCATTAACCTATGTGAAATTTGCTGATTCTACTCACAGGTGTATTTAAACTTGCTGGCAAGCCTTTCAAAGGCCTTCTTCATTTTGCTTTTTATTCCTAGCATTTGATTCTATTTGATAGTTTTTATATTTCTGCTAAAATTACTCATCTGATGCTGCATGTTTTCTGCCTTTTCCTTTAGAGTCTTTTGCATACTAATCATAGTTACTTTCAGTTCCCTGTGAGATAGATCCAACCTTCCTGTCATATCTCATTCTGGCTCTGTTAATTTTTTGTTTCTTGGCAGTGTGTTGTTTCTTTCTTGCTTCTTAGATACCTCATACTTTCTTTTGTTGAAAGCCATACATGTTACATAAAACAGTGGAGAATGGAGTAGAGTTTATGCCTGGAAATGGGCCTACCTTTTCTTCTGCTAGACCTTTAGTGTGGGATTTACATTAATGTTCTCAGAAGTTGAGTTGGACTTAGATTTTTAGTTTGCTGTGATTGCCCTAAGTGCACCACACATTTCAAATTCCTTTATAATACCTTGTTTTTGTGGTCTGGATGGTCTGATAGGAGGTTTGTATCGTGTCTGCTCTCCTCTCAGTGTAGGCCTTCCCTTTGTGCTTTGCCTCAGTTAGGGTCTGTCTCTACACTCTTCCCACTCTCCCAGCATTTTTCCCATTAAGGTGTCACAGGACACTTGTTAGCCTGGTGGTGGCCGAGCAGAGGAGTATTCTCCGTTGTGCCTGTGTAGCCTCAGCCTTAGCCACTGTCTCTCTTTGTCCCAGAGGTGTAACCTTTTTGCTGACCCTGCACCCTTTCACCTCTGGTTCTGCACCCAAAATATATTTCCGCCTCTCCCGAAGGGATTTTTCTTTTCGGTTACCCCATCTGCGGTGGGGTTTTCTCCAGTGCGCTAAGAGTGGCAGTGTTCATTCCCCTTCTTTTCACAGAATAAGGCTTTAATTGTATAATGGAGATAAGGAAGTTTCAGGTGGACTTTCCTATTCCTCCTACACAGACTCTTCTCCTCCCCCAGTCACGCATCATGAAAGAGACTTTCTCAGGGCTCTCACCAGTGTCTTGGTCTTCATCTTTGTCTTCTTTTCTTCTTCCCCCTTTCCTTCCCTTTCTCCTTCCCCTCCTTCTTCCTCACCTTCTTCTTTATGGTTGTATAGTGTGGATAGTGGATAATAGCCTACAAAAGGATGTAAAATCTCCCTATTTCTGAGACCCCCAGGGGCTCCTCCACACCCTTGCCAGTCCTCATTCAGCATCTGGTAATTCATGAACTTTTGTAGCTAATTTAGTTTGTCTCAGGTTAGCAAGTGCTTATGTCCCATCTTTCCCTGCCGGAGTCTGTCTCATTAGGTTTGTAGGTAGTTGCCCTGTGCCCTCAGCTCTCTGAGAGTGAAATAGGATTCATAAACTTGCATTTTGTCCAAGATTTGGTGTTATCATAAGTCTAGGAGGAATGTTTTTTTCCAGTTATCTACATCTTGGGCAGAATCCAAAAGTTGATTTCTTTATTTTTGATTAATTTATCTAATTTGTTGAGTTTGAATTGTCTTAGGTAAGAGCCAACTACTTATTTACTTTAATGGCATTTCTTATATTACAAAAACCCCAAAGCTTTTGTGGAATTAAGTATTGTTGTTGTTGTTGTTGTTGTGAAGCTGAACTAAAACATTTTTAAAAGCAAAGCAAGAGCAAAGAAGAATGAAAAGACAGAGAACAGAGTTTTGTGTTCACATGAGATTTACAAACAGTTGGAAACTAGATGAGACTGAGAGATAGAGAAAGAATTACCTTTAATCAAAGGGTTTCCCCTTTGGTTGTATTCTAAGTCCCATGATGAATGTTATGGCAGTTTCTCTATTACCAAAATCTAGTTTACAGGTTCACATATCACAGTTTGCCTTGTTTTCACTAGACACTACTTAAATAACTCTCATATTTGTTCTTAGACTTCCTCATAGATCATTTTCCTTTGTCTTTCAAGATGCGTTAGGTACTAAAATTACATTCTGTGTGAGTTAAAAGCCCAATTCATAACCTCCTTTACTTTCAATAGTGATTAAACTGAATGTACTATCTTCCCTTTTCAATTATTGGAATGTTTTTTGCCCCATGGCACTTTCCTTTAGAAAATCTAGTTTCTTTTGCTTCATCACAGCAAATTACTTTAATTCAAGCTGATCCAATGTCTTTCTTCTGTATTCATTTTAACCTATAATATGTTTGCATTACAACCAGCTTTTCCACGTGCATTTTTATTAAATAAAAATCCAGATAATTTATTGAATGATTAGTATGTATTGGTTGATATAGTAACCCAGGCTTGGTCCTCAACTTTTATCAATTCCCATGAATACTTTACCCCTTGTTTTACAGCTGCCCTTACTTTGGGTTGACTGATAAATCTAAATACACAGTTATAACTGTGTATCTTGACTGAAAAAAAATCAGCTGGTGTGGTGATTTGCTCACAACTCAAGTTTTGTATGTTTAATTGATTTTTTTTTTACGCATGTGACCAGAAACTCCCTGTTCCATTCTTTTGGGAGAGGAAAGTTGACTCGTCATGAAAGAACTAATATTTTGCTCCTTGGATCCCAGAACATACAAGGCTTTGTGGTTTTTTTTAATTTCAAAGGCTTCATTAATGCTAGCAAAGGAAGATAAACCATAATATGAATGACACTTTCTTGATGGGTCAAACATTCCTATTTTACATAAAGCAAACAAAATGAGCTTTCTTTTATTAATTAAAGGAATAGAGGAAAGGTCATAACTCAGAGAAGAGAAATTATGAGAAGAAAAAAAAAGTTAGTTGGAGTTAGAAATTCAAATGCTATAGATCAAATCTGACAGCTTGAGGCCACTTGTTTTGCATTCTGATATTTGTGGCCCCGGAAACACTGAAGTTAGTATTTAGGGGAAGGACTATTTTGCATAGACTTGAAGGCTTATCCTGCACTGAAGGTCAACAGTGACCTTCCAGGGAAGGCCAACCTGTTGTTCTACTGCCCAGTAACTCCCAAATAAATCCTAAATTCAAGGACTTTTGGACATCTAATGGATGGAGGACCTCTGATGCCTGTATTCTAGGGAACAGATAAGGTGTCTCTGTACACATTGAGTCTAATTCAAAGGAAATACTAACCCTATTACAAAATATATTGTAAAGACTCTATAAAATGGACTAGTTAACAGTATGTGATATCTTTCTGAGGTAGATAGGAAGGAGTAAAATGGAATTCTATATATGATTATTTTTTATTGAAGGTCTCCTTTTTAAAATCTCCAAAATATCAGGTGATGAAAAAATTATTGCTGAAGACCAAATTCAAACAGCTTTGATTATTTAAATTCTGTCATTTTAACTATAAAATGTACTAAATTCTGCTACAGAGTTTTTATATAAAATTATAAACTATTGCAGCTTTTAAAAAGAATTTTAGAATTTTTTTAATTTAAAGCATTAATTTTTTACCTGATTAATTATACCTACATTCTGATAAACTCTCTGACACATTCCATGAAATCCATACATTCAAATTTTTTCTCTAGTTTTACTCAGTCTTTCAATTTTCTAATACTTCTAGTAAATTTTATATAACATATACAATATATTCACTCATGTAGATACCTGATTTTTCTTTATGTAGTACTGTGTTTATTTTAGTAAGGTTTCAATTCAATTTATTTTTTTTTGACTCCATATATTCTCATTATTAGAAAGCAAAAACAACTCTTATAGTTTCAGTGAGGCCACTGTATTGTATTGCCTGTGATTTTATTTTCTAGTCATAAGTAAGGAGACATTTCAGATATTTTAAGAATAGTAATTTATATTCTTCAGTGATAAACTAAAATATGCATTGTATTTAAATATTTATTCACATTACTCTTTGAAAGATATATTGTATGCAAAATCAACATTTCAGTTGATTTCACTATAATAAATTTTCTCTGAACAAATACGTAATGCCTACCTTGAGTTAGGCATAGTGGGGTTCAAAAGTGTATATTCCACAGGAATGATCTCAAATAGTTTAACAACATGTATTTATATTACAAAAGTCAATCTAGTTAAGCATGTTTTAGATATATGATAAAATTATATACTGTGTAGATAGATATTTGTGTATATGCATTACATAGCATATGCAGTCTCACAAAGAATCAACTAATTTAAAACAAATATGTGAATCTTTTCAAAATGTTGAAAAGGTTTTAATATTGCTTTTAAAATGTGACTTAAACTACCCTAAAAGTGTGTATACACTCCAGTTCTGAAACAGAGACAGTTATGAATTAATAAAAATATTTCAAAACATATATTATTGGTCTCTAATATTAGAAATTCATGGAGTTCTTTCCTTAATTTTATTTTTTATGATTGAAGAACAGTTGGATTACAGTGACGTATGGCTTGCAAAATAGGTTAGATTTATTTTATCATGCATTCCCTTACAAATTCTATTATTACTATATATTACTTAGCTAAATTCTTTTTGCTACTTGTTTTCCTGTGATTACTTAATGGTTGCCTTAATTTTAGGAAAAAAATTGTGTTGATGGGGGTTTGAATTTATGATACAAAACATTTGTCCATTACCTGGGAAGTTATGAGGTCCTGAATCTACCATATTCTTTCATTTTGTACATGTATTACAAATATCTAAACAGAATCCTTCCATTAATTAGGTAAAGTGAATCAAGTGGAGTAGATGACATTCTGAGGTAAAAGATGTGTATGTTTCGTTTTTGATTCAGTAAATAATTAACTGTGCCATCTGGTTGAACATTAAGTAGTATATGCCACAGATTTATTTTCTTTACAAAACCTGTGATAGGATAGCTTTTCCAGAATATTTATAAAATCCTCCAATTCTTGACCAGGACATGACCTTCACTAAGAGATTTGCTGATGCTTTGGGAGGAGTATTGTGTGAATAGAAATCTTTGTAAATATGTCTTTAATAGACCTTAAAACCAGAGGCCAGAATAAAGAAAACAAACATAGTGTCTTCAAAAGGAAAACAAAAAGTAGATCAATCCTTGCCAAAGTACTGTAGTAATTATCTGTCTGCAATAGGTCTTACTGTACCTTTTTTGGGAAAAAAGTAAGTACAATTTAGACTAAACAATGACAAAAATTAATTGGTTTTTAAAGGAAGAGAATTCCTAAGGTAAGTAATGAAACTGCCAATCTCCATTTTATGCAGCTGAACAACAGGGCACATTGCCCTTTTTAAGAGATGAATCATTCTAACTTTATTAACCCTGATGTTTTGCATTGTAAGCCTAGCACTTGCACATCAGCACACATTTAAAAAGCATCCAAATGTACAGCCAACTAATCTTCCACAAGGCAGGAAAGAATATCTAATGGAAAAAAGACAGTCTTTTCAGCAAATGGTGTTGGGAAAACTGGACATGCAGAAGAATGAATCTTGACCACTTTCTTACACCGTACACAAAAATAACTCAAAATGGATGGAGCACCCAAATGTAAGCTGGAAACCATCAAAATCCTAGAGGAAAAGACCGGCAGCAACCTTTTTGACCTTGGCTGCAGCAACTTCTTACTAGACATGTCTCAGGAGGCAAGGGAAACAAAAGCAAAAATGAACTATTGGGACCTCATGAAGATAAAAAGATTCTGGACAGTGAAGGAAACAATCAACAAAACTAAAAGGCAACTGACAGAAATGGAAGAAGATATTTGAAAATGACCTATCAGATAAAGGAATAGTATCTAAAACCTATAAAGCACTCCTTAAACTCAACACCCAAAAAACAAATTATCCAGTGAAGAAATGGGTAAAAGACAGAACAGACATTTTTCTAAAGAAGACATGCAGATGGCTAACAGACACATGAAAAGATGTTCCACATCACTCATCATCAGGGAAATACAAATCAAAACCACAATGAGATACCACCTCACACCTGTCAGAGTGACTAATCTCAACTCAGGTAACAACAGATGTTGGTGAGGATACGGAGAAAGAAAACCCTTTTGCACTGCTGGTGAGAATGCAGACTGGTGCAGCCACTGTGGAAAACAGTATGGAGGTTCTGCAAAAAATTAAAAATAGAACTACCCTGTGACCCAGCAACTGCACTACAAGGTATTTATCCAAAATATAAACATGCTGATTTGAAGGGGCACATGCACCCTAATATTTTTAGCAGTGCTATCAACAATAGCCAAATTATGGAAAGAGCTCAAATGTCCATCAGCCGAGGAGTGGATAAAGAATATGTGCAATGGAATATTACTCAGAGATCAAAAAGAATGAAATCTTGCCATTTGCAAAAATGTGGATGGAACTAGAAATAAGCAAAATAAGTCAGAGAAGGAAATATAATCATGTTACTTCACTAATATGTGGAATTTAAGAAACAAAATAGATGAACACAGGAGAAGGGAAGGAAAAATAAGATAAAAACAGAGAGGGAGGCAAACCATAAGAGACTCTTAATACAGAGAACAATCAGGGTTGCTGGAGCAGTGTTGGGTGGGGGGATGGGCTAAATGGGTGATGGGCATTAAGGAGGGCACTTGTTGGGAAGCACTGGGTGTTATATGTAAGTGATGAATCACTAAGTTCTACTCCTGAAGCCATTATTACACTGTATGTTAACTATGTATGGATTTAAATAAATTAAAAAAAATACATTGTGCCACTAAAAAAAATTATCCAAATTATCATATTACATGTCATATTTGGAGTACATAATCAGAGGAAAAAATAGCCAGCACTTTTATTCTAGTGGGATAGATGGAGAGATGATTCTGGTATTGATCTCCTATCTGGGAGTTCAAAGGAATCCTTCAGTAAGGCTTTATAGCAAAGGTAATAAGACAGGCCATGCTCAGTATGAGACTTGCACACATCTTGCAACCCACGATTTAATTCAGATTAGTCTGTTCATGTTATTTCATTATCTCATTCTAATTTCAGTACCACAGATGTTATCTTATAGTACAATGCATGAATCTTTTTTTTTCAAAGTACCTTCCATATAACATTGTGAGTCTTTGTGTGTGTGCTTTGTGTTTCTCCATTCTCACAATGAAGTAAAGGAAGCTTGATTTCTCTGTGGCAGAATTATAGATCCCTAAAACTGCTGCCAACAGAATATATTTCACTGTCAGTTTAAGTGATAAAGTGAGACCGAAGTATGAACTCTTTTTACGTTTGCCACCATCTGATTTAATGTGTATGATTTTTGTTGGTTTTGCTGTATACCCATGCTGTGGTCTAAATGTGTCTCTTCCAAATTTATGTGCTAACATCCTCACTCTCAAAAGTGATCATATTAGGATGTGGGGCTTTTGGGAGGTGCTAAGTTAGGAATGTGGAACCTCATGAATAGGATTAGTGCTTTATTAAAAGAGACTTTAGAGAGATCTGTGATTCCTCGTGCTATGTGAGGATACAATGAGAAGGCTAAGACTCAGAAGAGAGCTCTCACCCAGCCGTGCTAGCACCTGATCTCAGATTTCCATCCTTCAGAACTCTGTGCAGTAAGTTTCTGGTTTTTTTTTTTTTTTTTTTTTTTTTTTTTTGAGAGAGAAAGAGAGAACGGAGCATGTGTGCGCATGGAGGAGAGTCAGCAGGCTTAAAGCTGTCAGTGCAGGGGCGCCTGGGTGGCGCAGTCGGTTAAGCGTCCGACTTCAGCCAGGTCACGATCTCGCGGTCCGTGAGTTCGAGCCCCGCGTCAGGCTCTGGGCTGATGGCTCGGAGCCTGGAGCCTGTTTCCGATTCTGTGTCTCCCTCTCTCTCTGCCCCTCCCCCGTTCATGCTCTGTCTCTCTCTGTCCCCCCAAAAATAAATAAACGTTGAAAAAAAAATTAAAAAAAAAAAAGCTGTCAGTGCAGAGCCTGATACGAGGCTCAATCCCATGAAGCACGAGATCGTGACATGAGCCGAAATCAAGAGTTGGATGCTTAACCAACTGAGCCACCCAGGCACCCGAAGATTTCTGTTCTTTATAAGCTCGTCTGTGGTATTTAATTATTAGCAGCCCAGATGGATTCAGACAACCCATTTATGAAAATGCAGGTAGTCAATCTGACATCCTATAAAATTCAAGAGATGTGTCAATTAGAATGTGGTAGGGCACGTGAAACATGCTGAATTCTGTGTCAAATTAAAAAAAAAATGAATTCCAAACAACAAAATCTAATAAAATTGAATTCCATTAAATCTATCTCTGTTATAAAGCCTAAATAACAGATTCTCTGCCAGGCTATTACTCTTATGGAGAAGGAATTGCTTTTCATCAGCAGGTGAATTGTTTTATGCTTTGGAGTAAAAACAAAAAACAGAAACAACAAAACAAAACAAAACACTAGGTTTAAGGACAGACTCTAAGAGGTTTCAGAGAGTGATTGTAATCCTGTTCAACTTCTACATCGGTACATATATTTGGGTAACCGACGTCAAAGGAGAGACTGAAAACAGATGGTTATATTTAATTGTTCTTTACAATTACATGGCTTTTCCTGTTTATTTGACATAGTTTTTAATTCCTGATAACAAACATTCTGTGACTCTCAGAGAGAATGGCTGTTTGGTTACAGATCAATTAATTCAGAGACTGGATAGGACCAGGTCTAGGGAAAAGCAATGCACTTCCACAGAGGAGTTCTGCTATATTGTCCTATTTTCCATTGTATGCAGGAGTGGATATAATCCCATAAGATTTTACTGAAAGAAATCAGACCTATTTCTAATAATCAGGTAATAACCAGATTTCCTTTGCTAGATTTAAAACTGTTTCTAGCGCACAACATATTTTCAGAATATTTGAATATCTAAAATCACCAAATTTACATAAATTTACGCACCATTTGTGCCATTTCCACATATCCATTCATCAATTTTTTGGGTTTTAACATAATTATCATATAAGAATACATCAGAGGGGCGCCTGGGTGGCGCAGTCGGTTAAGCGTCCGACTTCAGCCAGGTCACGATCTCGCGGTCCGTGAGTTCGAGCCCCGCGTCTGGCTCTGGGCTGATGGCTCGGAGCCTGGAGCCTGTTTCTGATTCTGTGTCTCCCTCTCTCTCTGCCCCTCCCCCGTTCATGCTCTGTCTCTCTCTGTCCCAAAAATGAATAAACGTTGAAAAAAAAAAAAAAAAGAATACATCAGAAAAAAGTGAACCAAAGAGACTTGAATGATTTTAATAAAAAGCCCATAATCCAATTTAGCTTCTTCAATTGACATAAGGAAAATACCCCTCAACCTTGCCATATAAAATAATAGACAATCGAAATATTGTACAAGATAGAAGTTTTAAGTTTTTAAAATATTTTTATGAATATATTACTTACACAAAGTGATCCATGGGGGTGGGTCTTTCTTGAATGAATTGAAAGTAATGATTCATGTTTTTATTATTTTTTCAATTATTTCAGCAGTACCACATATGGAGTTTGAGGTAAGATGACTCTCTTGTTATTTAATTATTTTAGTTTATTTTTGTCTGTAGTAAACAAGAGATTTATAGCTTTCTCCCTCCCAGAGAAGACTTTGAGGTTAAGAAGAAAAGCTCTGCCCCAAAACAATTTTATCAGTGTTATCTATGTTGTAACAGTGCCTTGGAACTGAAAGATATTGCCTCTTCAGATATTGAATCTCTGCTTTTCTTTCCATGGATTGAAAAGTGATGGTCCAAGTTACTGTTACAATGTCCAAAGAGGAGAAGGAAAAGGAAAGAAAACCAGACTATCAGTAACAAATCCTGCAGGCTTACAGAATAATCTTGAACAAGAAAGGACAGTGTAGAGAAAATTGGCTCTACTTCAAAAGGGCCCCTTCCTTAGAAGCATAATAGAACCATTAGCATTAGAAAACAGAGAAGCAGACTCCATACAGTGTTACTTAAGAGAAATCTGAATACTACCATGTTCTCAAATAATCTTAAGAATAGTTTTACAAGCCTAATTCATCTTTGGGATAAGGCAATAAATTCCACTATTCAAATTCCAGTGGTCTCCTGGGAAAGTTAATTAATTCACTCTACAGTATATTTTTTAAAATTTGCTTTATTAAAAAATATTTCAATCTTACAGGAAATTACAGATTTAAAAATATGTTTTGTGAATAAATAATAAGTTTGGCAAGTAATTATTTGCTTCATGTTATGTACCAGGCAGTTTGTTAGCACCTGAACTTTCAGGGTTTGAAGAGGGACAGAACAGTCTTTACCTTCAATGGCCTTTAATTTTTATAATAGAGACTTGTGCACATAGCTCACTATAGTAAAAGATTGATGGTGGCAAATGCTATGGAATAATTATGCACACAATACCATAGGAAAATGAAAATATGTAATAATGTGAGAAGAAGGGGAAGCAGACTTTCAGTCCAAATCTGTTGAGATGATAGTATAGCACTAGTGAGCAGAAGAGTGTTGAGCAGAGGTTACATGAGAGTGGGTGCCTCCGTGTGCATTTCCGTTGTGCCCTCACACATATCAGCTGTCGTCTGTTAGGGGGAAATACGAGGAAATAGGAGTACTAGCAAATACAAATAAAAGGGATGGGAGACATTTTAGCAGTAAAGAAGGTGCTATTTATATAGGGTAGTCAGATAAAACTTGTCTGATAAAATTACATATGAGGGGGAAGCTAATGGAAAAGAGCTAGCTCTGTGAGTGGCTATCTGACCATGGGGGTGGGTTTTGAATCTTCCTGACAGAAAAGCAGTACAAAGGCTGAGTCTGGAGAGTAACTGCTGAATTACAGGAATGGGTGGGTGGCTAGAGCAGAGGGAGTAAAGGTATGGAGTGTGGGTAGTAAGACAAGTGAGCTAAGAGGTAGCAGATGGGTTGTACTGAAAATTCAGGAATGTTCCACAGACTTTCTAGAGTACCCAGAAGAGGTCAACACTGGAAAACAGTTTTGATTAATTTGCCTAATAATCTTTTAAATGATTAAGATTAGAAAGATGGCTATTTTTACCACACACTTTATCTCATGATTAATTATTTCTCTTTCCTCCCCTAAACTGACTTCCCCATAACCACGTGTGGAGCAATGGATCATTTGATAAATAATAGAAGACTTCAATTCTTAAAATTCTGAGACTTGGAAATTATTTTACCAGATGGACTGAAGTTTGTATCTTACCATAATATGTTTTTCCTTAATATTTGTTTATTTTGAGAGAGAGAGAGAGAGAGAAAGAGAGAGAATGCATGCACATGCACATGAGCAGGAGAGGGACAGAGAAAGACCAGGATAGAGAGAATCCCAAGCAGGCCCCTCACTGTCAGCACAGAGCAGGATGCTGGGCTCATGAGCTGCGAGATCATGACCTGAGCCTAAGTGAAGAATATGATGCTTAAATGATTGAGCCACCCAGGCGCCCCTGTATCTTGCCTTATTTTTTCTTAGGTGGTATTACCAATTAACTGCTGAGTAGAAGTGACAACTGGAAATTCCACTGAGAAAAAGATGGTAGTTTTTTTCCTTTTCCTTTTTGTACCTTTGGACATTGTATCAGTACCCTAGCCCAACACTTTTCTCTTATGGAAAGAGATCAGAAAAGATTCAACATCGGAAGAGGTAGTATCTTTCTTTCAATCCCAAGGCAGTGTTACAATATAGATAATATTAATAAAATTTCTCTTGGGGCAGAACTGTTTTTCTTAACCCTGAAGTTTTCTCCATGAGGGAAGAGAAATCTATAAATCACTTGTTTACTTCAGGGAAAAAAAAATAGCCAAAAGAATAAAATATATAACAAAAGATTTGTATTATCTTAAACTTCAAAGAAAGTGGATCTTTAATTTCAGTGGACTTGCTAGATATTTATATGTCTGCAGCTTGCCCTGAGAAAGGTAAAAATAGCAATGAAGATAATTAGAAAACTGTGATGTTACTTTTTTATAGTAAGCCAGGGAGGAGATTGTAAGGGCAAATACACATTAAAAGTAAGAAGCTTAATTCTCCCTGTTGAAAATAAGAGAAAATACTTTATCCCTTCATATTTCTTAGAGCATTTACTTCAGAAAATTTGTAATTTTAAGTTCTTTCTATCTCTTTGAAATGTATATAAATTTGTTAAAAAGCAAAATAGTCTCTTGCCAGCATTAAGCTCCAGGAATGTCTGTTTAAAGGTGTTGGGGATAATATCTGGTATGTAATCAAGGAAGATAGCCACCCTGTCTCCCAGTTTCTGTAGAAAGAAGGGTAGAGGCCTAACTTGGGCGAGCAGCCCTCCTGAAGTTGCAAAACTACCTTTTGTTATAAAGATACAAGTTTACTTTTCCTTTGGATAACCTAATTAGCAAACTCAAATGACCACTCCAATTACTGAGAATGAACCCTGGGTGACAGATGGTGCTATCTAGTCCTCTTACCTGAGACCCAGTTGTTGTTTACGAGAGCATGTTGTAATGGGTTGTATCTGCTTGTCTTTTTATAAAGGGTGAGATTTCTTTCTGTCTGTGCAGTGTTTTAACAGATTACCTGTGATGCACAACACATTCTGGTTTAATGTTTATTCAGTAGCAAAATTGTTTTCTTTCGTTTCTACCTTTGTGAGAAGTTTTCTGAATTAGGAGATTAAAAAAAAAATCTATTTCCCCAATGCATGTAATGTATTTAATATGCCTCGTTTTGCTAGACTCTAAGCTCCATGAGTGCAGGGCTTTATCTGGTGTTTTTCTGCATCTCTAGTATCTAGAATAAATAAATAATCAATAAATTAACTAGAATTTATCATGTAATTTTGTCACCAAATACTTCTTTGATAAAATGTCATTTCTACTTTCCAGTGGTTCCAAAGCCCTAGTTCCATGTTGTAAGTTAGTGCCTAAAGCATAAAGGCCCAAACTTTTAAAATATGAACATACTCAGTAATGGAGCCGTCGGTTACTCAGACATCTTTAAATCTTATTCAGGACAGTAGGAATGTAGGGATAAAACAAAAATTGCCTTAGTCTCCATTCCTGTCTGGTACCTTTTTCATTACATAAGGAAGGGAATAAACCATTGAACCCTGATATCAGAACTTCTTATGTTCTGGTATCAAAATTGCAATACATGTGCAGATTTAGCCATAATGTCCTTTTGCAAGTCATAAAATATTTTTTCTCTGGCTTACACAACATCATTAGGAACCTCAGATAGGACTGTTCTCTTTTTAGAATACTAACATAAATATTGTTCCCTTGTATAAGAGGATACTTAAAGACTTTTGTAAAAGATGTATATATATACCTATGTTCACAAAAACCTGAGACTTGAAATATACTAACATCCCAGTTTGTCTGAAGGAAAAAAGATATGTAACAGCTGCTATCCACAGGTCTCTGCACCCAGTGATAATGATATAATAGAGAGGAAGGTTGCAGAATTTAAATTAGGCATGATAGATACATTTTAGATGATGTTATATGGAGCAATCCAGCATTAGTAAGGTAATATATATGAATCCTTAATAGTTTATCCTACAGAATGACTTTTGTATATTTTATGCTGAGGAAAACATTGCTTAGATCCTCAAAAATAAACTCCCACAAAATTTCCCTATAAACTCCATGGTTCTGAGAATTACTTATTACTGCTTCTCTGTTGCAGATTAAGAATATGGGGAAGAAAAGTAGGAGAGTGTGATCATTTTAATACAGTGATGATAGCTTTAGTTTCAGGATATTCTGAAAATGAAAATGCTTAAAGCCTTTAGTGAGCCTTCGGGCAATTCAGCAGCTCTTTTCTCCTGCTGCTTCAAAAACCATTTATAAGACAAACCCTATTGGACTTCTTGACATCCTCCTTCCAGGAATCCACATTCAAATCTGATTGTACCTTAGAGGTGAGGGATGCCTCAGGCCTAAATTCCACTTGAGTAAACATTCAAAAGATCCACTGAAGCTATGCCGTGTCATTTGCATAGTTATGTCTGCACAGTCAAAGCTTCTACCAATTCCAGAAATAAAAGGAAGAATTATGGCAGAGGAAGGACTCCAGGTAATACAAGAACTTCTGTCTGCTATATTTGTTCTCATGAATTATGCCAACATATTAAACATATAATTTCTTGTTGTAATCAAGTGGACATCTTTAAAAAGTTAAGGAAAATGGGGTGCCTGGGTGGCTCAGTCAGTTAAGTATCTGACTTCAGCTCAGGTCATGACCTGATCTCAGGTCATGAACAGTTTGTGGGTTCGAGTCCCAAATCGGGCTCTGTGCTGAGAGCACAGAGCCTGGAGCCTGCTTCAGATTCTGTGTCTCCCTCTCTCTCTGCCCCTCCCTCGCTCACACTCTGTCTCTCTCTCTCAAAAATAAACTTAAAAAAAAAAAAGAATATAAAATTAAGGAAAAGTATTATTGTCTTAAGTATAAGAAAGAAAAGTTATTCCATTAGAATTAATTTATGTCTGAAAATTTCTCAGATCATTTTGGCACTTGTTGCAGCTGGAGTATATAATTTCATTGGGTATGGAAGTCTTTTTTTTTGTTTCTTTTTTTGCATAATGTTTCTCACAGAGGCAGATTTGCTTGACAATCCCCAGACTTACAGGAGGATTTCAGAAGAAATATTTTCATTTGCTGGGGGAAAAATCCGTTGCTAGCATTGACTTCCAGGAAGAGACTATGCTCTTAATGTAAAGAGCTTTATTATCACAATTAAACAGACATATGCCATTAACATAAACAATTCAGTGTATTTTATGCCATTTATGTCGTTATGGACCGAATGTGCCCCCCCCCCACCAATTAATATGTTGAAGCCCTAGCCCCGAACAAGATTATATTTGGAGACAAGGAATTTAAGGAGACAGTTAAGGTTAAATGAGGCATAGAATGAGGCCTAATCCAACAGGCCTGGTGGTCACAGGCAGACAGCAAGAGACACCAGGAGTGTTTGTGCCCAGAGGAAAGGCTGTGTGAGGACCGAGCAAGAAGGTACTGTCTGCAAGCCAAAAAGAGAGTTTTCGCCAGAAACCAACCCAGTCGGCAGCTTGATCTGGGACATCCAGCATCCAGAACTGTAAGAAAATAAATTTCTGTTGTTTAAGCCTCCCAGTTTGTGGTGTTTTGTTATGACAGCCCTCTCAGACTAATACATAATGCTAATGCCAATTTCTTCTTTTTTTTAGGTTTACTTTGAGAGCGAAACACTCTCATGAGTGGGGAAGGGCAGAAAGAGAGAGGGAGAGAGAGAGTCCCAAGCAAATTCTGGACTGTTAGTGTGCAGAGCCCAACATGGGGCTGGAACCCACGAACCATGAGATCATGACCTGAGCCGAAATCAAGAGTCAGATGCTTAACCAGCTGAGTTACCCAGGTGCTCTGCCAATTTCTTTTAGATACGGAATTCCAGAAATGGCAAAAGTGACTCAACCAGGGCTGCTATTGTGCCTTACTGTTCTTGAGGTGACAAATATGGTGAAATATTATGAGTTTTGGACGTACCAAAACCAGGCTCTAACTGTGGGAACAGATAGGGTTGGGCTGAATAAAATGATTGAACTTTCCTAGTAAGTCTTATTGTTGGGCATTTTATTCAATAATTGTCAACTGCAATAATGGACTAAGTGCAGAAGTACTTTATTTCCATTTCAATATAAAACTATGCTTATAGATTAATGTGTCCTTATGGGCTTTGATCCAATAACAAGTCTCAGACAAACTTTCAGAAACAGACTTAACAATTTTTTCAAACTCTAAGTTTATAAGTGGCTGATTTTGACAGGGCAGGTCACAGAAATGACCACTTTGGTCATATGAAGCTCCTTAGGGGCTTCAGCTGAAAACACTTTATATTGATTCCTAGGTAAATAATAGAATGACTTGAAGGGACTTTTCTCATCTGATTGTTTCAGCTCACTTATTTTGTATTTTTCTCATGCAAGTTTCCATTAATTTCTTATTGTTCCTCCCTAGCCAACTCACTCTCCCCCAAATTTAACAAATACTTTCTCTGGTCACCTTCTACCTGTATGCTGAATTCACTCTTTTACTTTTAGATAACTGGTTCCTTTCTGTCTAGCATTTATTTTTTTTTTTTCTTTTTAAAATTTATTTATTTATTTTTTTTTTATATGAAGTTTATTGACAAATTGGTTTCCATACAACACCCAGTGCTCATCCCAAAAGGTGCCCTCCTCAATACCCATCACCCACCCGCCCCTCCCTCCCACCCCCCATCAACCCTCAGTTTGTTCTCAGTTTTTAACAGTCTCTTATGCTTTGGCTCTCTCCCACTCTAACGTCCTTTTTTTTTTTTTTTACCTTCCCCTCCCCCATGGGTTCCTGTTAAGTTTCTCAGGATCCACATAAGAGTGAAACCATATGGTATCTGTCTTTCTCTGTATGGCTTATTTCACTTAGCATCACACTCTCCAGTTCCATCCACGTTGCTACAAAAGGCCATATTTCATTTTTTCTCATTGCCACGTAGTATTCCATTGTGTATATAGACCACAATTTCTTTATCCATTCATCAGTTGATGGACATTTAGGCTCTTTCCATAATTTGGCTATTGTTGAGAGTGCTGCTATGAACATTGGGGTACAAGTGCCCCTATGCATCAGTACTCCTGTATCCCTTGGGTAGATTCCTAGCAGTGCTATTGCTGGGTCATAGGGTAGGTCTATTTTTAATTTTCTGAGGAACCTCCACACTGCTTTCCAGAGCGGCTGCACCAATTTGCATTCCCACCAACAGTGCAAGAGGGTTCCCGTTTCTCCACATCCTCTCCAGCATCTATAGTCTCCTGATTTGTTCATTTTGGCCACTCTGACTGGCGTGAGGTGATACCTGAGTGTGGTTTTGATTTGTATTTCCCTGATAAGGAGCGACGCTGAACATCTTTTCATGTGCCTGTTGGCCATCTGGATGTCTTCTTTAGAGAAGTGTCTATTCATGTTTTCTGCCCATTTCTTCACTGGGTTATTTGTTTTTCGGGTGTGGAGTTTGGTGAGCTCTTTATAGATTTTAGATACTAGCCCTTTGTCCGATATGTCATTTGCAAATATCTTTTCCCATTCCGTTGGTTGCCTTTTAGTTTTGTTGGTTGTTTCCTTGGCTGTGCAGAAGCTTTTTATCTTCATAAGATCCCAGTAATTCACTTTTGCTTTTAATTCCCTTGCCTTTGGGGATGTGTCGAGTAAGAGATTGCTACGGCTGAGGTCAGAGAGGTCTTTTCCTGCTTTCTCCTCTAAGGTTCTGATGGTTTCCTGTCTCACATTTAGGTCCTTTATCCATTTTGAGTTTATTTTTGTGAATGGTGTGAGAAAGTGGTCTAGTTTCAATCTTCTGCATGTTGCTGTCCAGTTCTCCCAGCACCATTTGTTAAAGAGGCTGTCTTTTTTCCATTGGATGTTCTTTCCTGCTTTGTCAAAGATGAGTTGGCCATATGTTTGTGGGTCTAGTTCTGGGGTTTCTATTCTATTCCATTGGTCTGTGTGTCTGTTTTTGTGCCAATATCATGCTGTCTTGATGATGACAGCTTTGTAGTAGAGGCTAAAGTCTGGGATTGTGATGCCTCCTGCTTTGGTCTTCTTCTTCAAAATTCCTTTGGCTATTCGGGGCCTTTTGTGGTTCCATATGAATTTTAGGATTGCTTGTTCTAGTTTCGAGAAGAATGCTGGTGCAATTTTGATTGGGATTGCATTGAATGTGTAGATAGCTTTCGGTAGTATTGACATTTTGACAATATTTATTTTTCCAATCCATGAGCAGGGAATGTCTTTCCATTTCTTTAAATCTTCTTCAATTACCTTCATAAGCTTTCTATAGTTTTCAGCATACAGATCCTTTACATCTTTGGTTAGATTTATTCCTAGGTATTTTATGCTTCTTGGTGCAATTGTGAATGGGATCAGTTTCTTTATTTGTCTTTCTGTTGCTTCATTGTTAGTGTATAAGAATGCAACTGATTTCTGTACATTGATTTTGTATCCTGCAACTTTGCTGAATTCATATATCAGTTCTAGCAGACTTTTGGTGGAGTCTATCGGATTTTCCATGTATAATATCATGTCATCTGCAAAAAGCGAAAGCTTGACTTCATCTTTGCCAATTTTGATGCCTTTGATTTCCTTTTGTTGTCTGATTGCTGATGCTAGAACTTCCAGCACTATGTTAAACAACAACGGTGAGAGTGGGCATCCCTGTCGTGTTCCTGATCTCAGGGAAAAAGCTCTCAGTTTTTCCCCGTTGAGGATGATGTTAGCTGTGGGCTTTTCATAAATGGCTTTTATGATCTTTAAGTATGTTCCTTCTATCCTGACTTTCTCAAGGGTTTTTATTAAGAAAGGGTGCTGGATTTTGTCAAAGGCCTTTTCTGCATCGATTGACAGGATCATATGGTTCTTCTCTTTTTTTTTGTTAATGTGATGTATCACGTTGATTGATTTGCGAATGTTGAACCAGCCCTGCATCCCAGGAATGAATCCCACTTGATCATGGTGAATAATTCTTTTTATATGCTGTTGAATTCGATTTGCTAGTATCTTATTGAGAATTTTGGCATCCATATTCATCAGGGATATTGGCCTGTAGTTCTCTTTTTTTACTGGGTCTCTGTCTGGTTTAGGAATCAAAGTAATACTGGCTTCATAGAATGAGTCTGGAAGTTTTCCTTCCCTTTCTATTTCTTGGAATAGCTTGAGAAGGATAGGTATTATCTCTGCTTTAAACGTCTGGTAGAACTCCCCTGGGAAGTCTGTCTAGCATTTATGATGCATTTCTCTCAATTGGTTCTCCTCTTAAATAATCTCATCTCCCCAAATATAGCACTTCCCCAATAGTCTCACTGTAATTTACTGTGAATTTCATCTTCTGTCCAATTTCTCTTCTGCTTTTGTGTTTAAATTTACTGATTACATAGACTTTATTTACCTGTTGTACATCTATCCTTAGCACCCTTAATGGCATATACCCCCTTGACGTCCACAGAAGACTGAGATGGTTTTTTTGAGAGTGTTATATCAGCAGACACACTTGCAGCTTGGACTGAAGGAGGAGGGGCAGAGAGAGGGCAAAATGAAGGAAAACTGACAGACTTCTGGGATTCCATAGGCAGGAAATGGACTGATGCCAGAATTACTCAGCTGCAAACATGTACTATTCTAGAAAAGAAGGACATCTGGGTGGCTCAGTTGTGAAGCATCTGACTTCAGCTCAGGTCTTGATCTCACGGCTTGTGAGTTTGAGCCCTGCATTGGTTGAACTGAAGCCCTGCTTCAGGTGAGAGTGAGCCCCATCTGTCTGTCTCTCTTTTTCTCTCTCCCTCTCTCTCCTGCCCCTCCTGGATTCGCTCTATCTGCACTTGCTCACTTTTGCCCTCTCTCTCTCTCTCTCTCTCAAAAACAAAAAAACAAAGAAGACAAAAACAAAAACAAAAACGGAATGATTTCTGGGTCAAAGCGCAGATGCAGACTCAGAGGCTAACACAGCCCAGAGGTTGGGCCTGCAGGGCTACCACAGGCCTATAAGGCAGATCAAGCCACAAAGAATTATACGCAGGTCTTGAAACCTATTGGAAATTGCCCTGCTTCAGAGCCTTCAAAGGGAGCTTGACCCTGCCAGCACTTCCATTTCAAACCTCTGGCCTCCAGAACCAGGAGAGAGTTTATTTCTGTTGTCTTAAGTCATCTCATTTGTGGTAACTTGTTATGATATCCGTATGAGACCAGTAGAGCTTACGGAACAGTTGACAACTAAATACTTACTTAATTGTGTTATTTGTAACTTACACTTCCTCTAATGCTAAACAAATACTACTTACATAAGTCAAGGTGTATGTGGACTTCAAACACTGACTTGCTCACTATACTAGGTTGTAAACGAAGTGAGGTATGCCTAAAAGTTATAACCTGTTTCAAAGTAAAAGTAATACGTGCAACATTACACTGAGAAAAGAATCCTAACTTTTTATTATATTTATTATATTTATTATATTTATTTATTTATTATATTTATTATATTTATTATTTATTATATTGTTAAAGAGCAGCTATTATGAATTTAGCATGTCTTTTTGGCAATTTCTTTTTTCCTCACCTCACTTCACCCCCTCCTCTTCCTCCTCTCTTTTCTTCTCCTTTAATTCCTCCCAACTTGATACTTCTAATATATCAGTAAGTTATCATTTTCTTTAAAGTAATTGAAATGTATTTAAAGTCTCTTTAATGATGAAATGAAAAAAAATTCTAGTTCTGGACCAAAGAGAGCTTGATTTTAGTTGGCTAATACTTACAACTCCATATTATTGCTTATATATATGAGCATTTATAATTTATAAGTCACAATATGAGCATATAGAATAGGAAAGTTCTAATCTCATTAGGATTTTTAACAGCCTGGTGGTAAAAATAGTTGTAGTTGTTTGAAATAGAGTCACAAGATTTACTTAGGAGATCCTAATAGTTTTAATGATGTTTGAAAATGTATTGTAATTTTAGTCAACCAGAACAATTGTCTTAATCTATAAGTTACAAATATATTCACTGTTCAAATGAAAAAAAATCATCAATTAATTACTTACCATGCACTTTTTATCCTTATGAAAAATTCATAGGATAAAAGCCCCACTGCAGGTAATTAGAGCACATTATGTATAATCACTTGCCAAATTCCATGTTTTAAATCAATCATTTTTTGTGTTCATATGTTTGAAGTAATTTCAGAAGTAAATAATCACAGAGCCCAACAAATGAGATAAAATGGTAAAACAAATATAGCAAAGTATATTAAGAAAGCAATGGAATGAAGCAGAATCTCTTCTGTGAGCAAGCAACCAGGCGTCTTTATAGCAGCTGTAGGTATTGGGAAAACAGAATTTGAGAGGGGTGATCTCCTCTGAGCCCACCGGTGTGAAATAAACTTCCTCCTGCCTTCCAAGATGTCTGAGTGCCACTTGGTTTTTCCACCAGTGATCCAGCCTGTTTCCGTAACATTGCCATGGAAATATCTTTCTCTCCTGACTGAAAAGATGTGGTTTAGTGGATAGAGTTCAGATGAAGTCAAACGTATACCTTGTGGCTAGTTTATAGAGTAGTTTATTTCAGGTTATTAAATGGCTTACAGGATTATTTGAAAAAGTAAATAAACCTTAAGGAACTTTTCAGAAGAATTCTAAAAGCTGCATTTCAAAAGTAACCACCAGGGAGTTGTTCCCTCTTTTAAAATTAGGATGTTGGGGGCGCCTGAGTGGCTCAGTCGGTTGGGCGGGTGACTTCAGCTCAGGTCATGATCTCACGGTTTGTAAGTTCGAGCCCCACGCTGGGCTCTGTGCTGACAGCTCGGAGCCTGGAGCCTGCTTCCTATTCTGTGTCTCCCCCTCTCTCTGCCCCTCCCCTGCTCATGGTCTGTCTCTCTCTCTCAATAACGAATAAACGTTAAAAAAAATTGAATATCCAGTTGCCTTTCCCACAGGACCACTTCACACAACTGAAGCTCAACATGACCCAAACTCGAAAACCTGCTTTAAAAATAAATAAATAAATAAAATAAAATTAGGATGTTGTCTTCTGCAAAGGAAAGCTTTGATAAATTCCACACTGCTATTGTTGCAATTATTAGGAAGCCACCACATTCAAGAAATTGCCACATCAGAACTTTGTACTGCTTCAGATTCTAAAACCTTGCCATATCAGCTCTGATCACGTAAATGGTCACATAAATACAGTGGAATCCCTCAACCATATGCTCTTAGTAGTCAGAATGGTCAAGATCAAGTATTGCTTCTTTCAATAAATTTCTACAGTTTTCAGAAAAATCAGTTCCACTCAGTATCTCTATTGAATTCTATATATAACACCATATTAGCATGCCTTCCAATACCCTGTGATTATTTATGTGTCTGATTTTCATTGCTACTTCTGACTTAGAACAATAGTTCCTGTTTTTAATTAAAAAAATTTTTTTTGTTTTATTTATTTTTGAGAGAGACAGAGACAGAGTGCGAGCGGAGGCTGTCAGCACTGAGTCTGCTGTGGGGCCTGAACCCACAAACTGTGAGATCATGACCTGAGCCAAAGTCGGACACTTAACTGACGGAGCCACCCAGGTGCCCCTAGAACAATAGTTCTCAACTTTTTGCTCTAAAGTTGCCTTTCCAGTCTTAAAATTATCAAATCCTTCAAACAGGTTTTGTTTATGCAGTAATGCCTATTGGTACTTATCACTTTAAAAATTAAAACTGAAAAAATTTAAGGCATAAGAATTCACAACCACTTATTAGCCATCAAAGCAGTAATGTCATCAAACGTATGTCGCCTCTGTAGACACTCATAAGAGAATGAGAGTAAAACAGGTGCAAATATCTTAATAGTATGAAAATAGCTTTGACTACATTGATCCCAGAGAAGGTCCCCAGAACTCCCAGGGGTCCTGAGAACCTGTTTTAAGGAAGTAGTAGTTTAGAGGACTTTGAACTCTCCTTGCAGTGTCATAGGCTCAGACCATGAAATGTTATGTGAATAAGAAACATAGTCATTAGTGTTTGGGGAACCAAGTTGGAGATTAATGTGGAAGCTCTGAATTTAAGACTTTATTTTCTGGAGAAAATAAACTGTTTACATGATTATATTTCTATCTGTCTATAAGGCAGAAATATATGAGGTTATTACTTTCAGATATGAAACACTAAACACTAGAAATATGGTCCTAACTACACAGGGTACTCTTTAATTAAGTGAAAAAGTGAAAATATAATATAGATACACTTTTACTTATAGTACACTTCACTGTTACCTAAACTGGATATGCCATGGATCACATATTCAAATCTATTTCTACCATGATGGAAATCTGTGTATCATGTTTATTTTTGAGTAGAGGTTTGTCTTATTTCCACACTAGTGTTACAAATAAATTTATGTCTGTTTTGGAGTTTTCAAAGCTAACAAATACCTCTAATCAAATATGGGAGAAGTTTTGCCAACTTTCAGTCTTGGAACTCATGGACAGTGAGTTCTAATCCCGATTTTGTCAGTGACTCATTCTGTGGCATTGAACATGTCATTTTACTTTTCTGTCTCAGTTCTGTCATCTGTGAAGTAGAGATAATATTGTTCAGTTGAGCACATTGTTCTAGCCTGTATCCTCTGGATGACTTCACAAAAGAAATTCTGCATATGAATTTGAATATATGCCAAGAAAATTATAACAAGTTATCTACCTCAAAAACATGCAAGAAAGAGCCAATGGAAATAATTTTAAAAATACACCATATGCATTTTTAAAAGTAGAACAGATATCATCCTAGGAAATCCATTGCCATATTTGTACAAATTTAAGAGATAATTGTTTTTTTCTCTTATTATAGAAGAAAGTCAGACATCACAGTACAACTTGTCTTTTTTGGAACGGTTGTAATCTCATCACAATCATTTAACTATACCTATTAATCACAGTTGGTGCTAGCTGATTTACTGGAAAAACTGTTCAAACAATGACAGAAAAATGGAGAAAAATAAATCTTTTTGCTCTTTGTACAGTTAAGTAATCAGCCCTTTCAGCCTCATGAAACTTCTGTGTTGCTAGTTTAAAAAATAAGGTTACTGAGGTATAATGTCCATTTTTCTTGAAACTAGTAGCCATGACAGAGAAAAAGGAATGTTGAAAAAAAATTTTAAAACTTATATACATGTCTTTACATTCGTAAGACATGTTATGTACATTCATAACTGAATTACTTTCAGTTTACTTTTGGACATCCCTGACACTTTACATTGTTGGTAATATTAATTGCTTGCTGCTTTTCCAATAATCATGCATAGTATCTTCCAGGTGCACTTTAATTAATAATTATGATCATAGGGTCTGGAATCAAAGAGACTTGGGATTGAATTCACTTTTTCCATTTACAAGTTATAGAGATTTTTTAATTTATAATTTCAAAAGTTACTTATTGCAGTGAATGTATAATTGTACCGAACATTAAACTATATGCTTGGTTATAAATGAATAAACACTTGCTTTAGAAAATTAAAAGAGAATCTATTATGTGAGAAACACTTTTTGAATAGCATGAACTCTGATTTATATTATAAATGTTAAGAGTTGTATTTTCTTGGGGCACCTGGGTGGCTCAGTAGGTTAAGCATCTGATTTCAGCTCAGGTCATGATCTCACGGCTCTTGTGTTCAAGCCCCACCTCGGGCTCTGTGCTGACAGCCCAGAGGGTGGAGCCTGCTTCACATTCTGTGTCTCCCTGTCTCTCTGCCCCTCTCCTGCTCATGCTCTCTCTCCTTCAAAAATAAATAAACCTTAAAAAAAAATTTTTTTTAAAGAGTTGCATTATCTTGCAGATATATAAATTCAATATAACAATATCTTAAAGAAGTTTGGAGGAAAACAGGCAAATATGAATAGTGGTCATATTTACTCCTGGAGCATAGAGCTCGTATGTTAAATATTTCTTTAGACCATTCTGGATTTTCTGAATGTTCTGTGATTAGTATGTCTAACTTCTACAGTGCTTTCTGTTTATCCTATTGGCAAGTTTTGTTCCATTCTTGGGTTTTGGTTTTCTTATCATTAAAACAAAAAATAGTAGTGGTGTTATCTTTCATAAATAATGACATATAAACACAGAATTGATGAAAAAATACTATACCACTTTTCAGATCCATTGAGATCACTGTATCTCCTCCAAACCTTCTCCCATATAACTTTTTCCATTTTTCAGATTTGTACCTTTAATCCTAACTATGAGAACAGAATCCAGCAACTTTAAAACAAATCTAGATATATAAAAAAATGTTTTTTTAAAATTTATATATATATATATATATATATTTTTTTTTTTTTGAGACAGAGAGAGACAGAGCATGAAAGAGGGAGCAAGGGAGAGGCAGAGAGAGAGGGAGACACAGAATCTGAAGCAGACCCCTGGCTCTGAGCTGTCAGCACAGAGCCTGATGCGGGGCTTGAACTTATCAACTGTGAGATCATGACCTGAGCCGAAGTGGGATCAACTGACTGAGCCACCCAGGTGCCCCAAAACGAATCTAGATATTTTAGTGATACTGGCCTGGGGTTGATTAGATTACTTGGGTGGAGCACAGTATAGAAGGATAAAGGCTCTGGGTTCAATTCCCACTGTTGTCAGTTCCCATTGTTTCAGATGGGAAGTCATTAATCTTGTCTTTATTCTGTTTGTAATGAAATTTTCTTATCTGGCTGTTTTTAAGATTTTTCCTTTATCATGGTTTTCATCAATTTGATTGTAATGTGTTTGTGTTTTCTCTTTGGGGTTCATGGAGCTTCTTGAATATTTTACTATGTAGTGATTTTGTGATGCATCTCTCAGGAATATGGATGTAAAAGTCAGGATCCTCTCCTTCAAAAATACATTGACTTACTTCCTTCCCCCAGTTCAGTTCCTTCTCAGTTAAGATCTTGTATTTTATTTAAATAATATATATATATTTTTGGCATGGAGGGAGTAATTATGTACCATAAGAGTACTACAAGGATGTCGGTCATCAAGCTGATATAAATGACCACTTCAAAGAACAAACACTCTGACTTAGTTACTACTTTTCACCCCCCAAGTCAGGTTTTCACATTATGTTTGAATTTATGCTTAGTAAAAATGGATTTTAAATGGCAAACCACTGGCTTCTTCAAAGCCATTGAAAGATTTAAAGCTAACCAGTGGGATTTATTCTATGTAATACATTCGTTTCTAAAAATTTACAGTTAGGAGGGTGAAGATGAAGTTAGGGGCTCATTCCCTGTGAGGAACAAACATGATAATAGTTTGGGTAGGAGAAATGGGCTGAGTGCCACCTGAAATGAATGATGACAGCAGGAAGGTTGAGACTGTGAGTTTGTCTTCATCTCCCAAGCTGTGTAGCTTTGGACAAGTTATTTAACACTTTGGAATCTCAGTTACTTTACGTATAAAATGGGAGCAGTGATACCCCAGAGTACTCTAGAAGAATTAAATAAGAGGACAGGGGCGCATGGGTGTCTCAGTTGGTTAAGCGTTTGACTTCTGCTCAGGTTTGGTCTTGTGTTTTGTGAGTTTGGGTCCTGTCAGCTCAGAGCCTGCTTCGGACTCTGTGTCTCCTTCTCTCTCTGCCCCTCCCCTGCTCATGCTCTGTCTCTCTCTCAAAAATAAAAACATTAAAACAATTTTCTTAAAAGAACAGATATATGATGTGTAACTTGGGACATGATGCATGCATAAAGTACGAGAAAGTATAGTTACTATAATTTTACTTACTGTTAGGATCAGAATTTCATAGGCCCATAATATGACAAACTAGTAAGGTAACTTTTTTAGCTAGTAACTTTGATTTTCCAAAGATATATGCTTGCATTCTAACTTTCATAATACAGCAGATTATAATAAGAAACACCAGAAAACATTTAACTATGGATTAGGTGTCTAGTAGGTCTAATTAACAAACCTAATCTCTGGCGTTCTATGTTATTTGCACACTGCTATTTAGACTATAAAGAATAAAATTATGTAAAGACATTTTGTATGGCTCTCAACTATATGAATTTCTCCTTTCTTTGGGTGATTGTATAAATGCCTTCACATACGCAAGTTATTTTTATTTAGGATCATGGAACCAAATAAAAAGAACAATTGAATAAAATAGAGTGGGGAAAGCTTTACATATGGAAGTTTCAGGGCATGTGAAAAGTTTTTTGGACATATGGGACAAACTTATTTTCATGGAAGAAATTCAGATCTCAATATGTTTAAAGTAAATGAAATTATTAAAACAAAAAATTATAACTTGAACACATAATTTAAGCCTGTTGTTTCTATTTGATGGTCTTGCTCTTTCTGGAGTTTTATGAGATCAAATTCAGCTGAATTTGAATTTGAATCAAAATCTTTTTTAAAGAAGGATGAGCAAGCAACTCCTTAAAATTTTACTCCAGTGTGCTGCCTTTGGCCTGAATTAGGATTGTTAGTGCAAAATGCTTCTCTATTCTGCACCCAGACTTGATTCAGTGCTTCTCTTTTTACTTCTCCCCCTCTCCCCCTGAAATTCTTTCCTCATGATCTGGTCAAAAATATCCCAAACATATTCTAATGCAGTGCTTTTATCTTTTATACTTTTTTAAAAATCACATTCATATTCTTTTCACACATATTCCAAAAAACATACAGATTAACAAGTTAAAGAAGTAAAACCACACATAATTCATGCTAAGAAAGCTAATATGACACACACATGCACACACATACACACTTCAATTTACTTGTAAGTAGAAAGATCTACAACTTAACAAGCTAACTTGTGGGAGAGAATGGTAGGTGCAAAACCTTTTTTGGGAAAGAGATAAATACACCCTCAGAGCAAATCCTACCTATTGAAAACAAATCAAAGTCCTGAAATCATAAAAGAACCTTGGATGGGATGGTAGTGTTGGAAAATCATCACTTATGCAGCAAAAAGGAGGGAGTTTTGGAGGTATTCCTCAGATGGTTTGTTGTGAATGTAAAGGAGGGAAGCAAGAGGAAAATGAGTCTTCTAGAGAAAAATAAGAGGGAGAGGAAGAAGGGGAAGGAAAAGAACCACAGAAGTAAAAGACAGTGTTCCTCCTCCCGCAAAATTAAGCTGCCATTATGGAAAGTACACTTCTCTGTAACAACAAAGAGGGCGAGCTTGAACTAAACAATTTAATAAATAGCCCAAACCGCTCATCCCTACTTGGTATTGTTGTGGATTTTGTAAAATAGGAGACATTTCCCAGTGGACAGAAAACTGCTTGCAAAACACATACCACAACAAGAAGAAAATATAAAATGAAAATGACAAGAGTTTAGCTAATGACTTATTCTTAAAACGAAACAAAACAAAACAAAACACACACACACAAAAAAAACCCGGGGAACATATCAATCTGTATTAACATTCTTAAACAATTATGTGGATGAACATATTAAAAGAAATTGCTTCAAATAAGACATCCAAAAACTCAGATTAGAAATGAATAATAAAAGTAGGAAATAAGAGTTGGCAAACTCATGAAAGACATTGAAGAAAAATACAAAATCATTTCATGAATGAAGAATAAATTAGAGTGCATGCACAAATAGCATGGATTCAACTGAAAACATACGAAAAGTCATTTAATAAAGATAGGAAGAGAAACAGAAGAAATAAAAAGTAAAGAAGCAAATACCATTAGAGAGGGAGCAGTAGAGAAGATAGGCATGGAATATCCAACATATATGTACATTGAGTCCCTGTAAAGAAAAGACAAAATAATGAAATAAAAAATAATATTGAGAAGTATATTCCAAGAGACCATTTCAGAACTAAAAGACCTACTACATTCCCATTTCGATAAGGCCTGCCATATAGTTTAGAAAATTGACCTACAGTGGCCACATCGGAGATTTATCATGATAAAAAACTAGTAGACTTTAAAGATAAAAAAAAAAATCTGAATCTCCATGGAAAAAAATGTTGCCAAGAAATAAAATAAAAAAACAATCATAAATATTTCTACTCGTTGCTGTCCTTAAGGCACCAACTCCTTCAGCCTCACATAATTTCTTTTATAATATAAGCTCTTTAAATATAAGAACACAAGAAGATTGAAAGCAATACGTATCTGCAAACAGTAAAACCAAAGAAGGCAGTGATTGCTGTATTAATATCGAAGTAAATTGAATATAAAAAGTAAAGGAAACATGTATTTCATAATAACAAAATGTGAAGTTTATAAAGAAGACATAATAAGAGTAAATTAGTAAAGCCCCTAAATATTATATGAGTTAACTTGGTATAGTTTGTGAAATGGACAAACTCCTTGAAAAATACACCAAAAACTGAAGAGTAAAGAAGTAATGAATATCCTATATCTGTAAAATAAGTTAATCTGTAAGAAAATGCTTTCTACAAAGAATACTCCAATTCTACATAGCTTCATTGTTCAAGTTTTCTATGTATTTAAGAAAAAAAAATACAAATCTTATCAAAATAATCTAGGGAATAGAAAAAAAAGGGACTTCTAAACTAGTTTTATGAGTGAACATAATTTTAATATCAAATCTTACATAAGAGCATTATAAGAAAAACAGAAAAACAAAAGCAATACTGTATCTCTCACAAATATAGATGCAAAAGTAAATTGAAGTCATCAGTACATAAAAACAACTATACATTATGACAAAATGAGGTTTATTTTAGGAGTGCCTGATTTGTTTAACATTGGAAAGTTAATAAATTTTATTCAAAACCTCAAGATAACAAGAAGAAAAACCTACCTTCTCTGTAGTCAAAGAACTTTTTTTTTTGACAAAGTTCAACATAGACTCGATTTTAAAAGCCACTTAAGCTAAAAATTTTTTTTTTCATTTTTTAAAAATTGTTTATTTTTGAGAAGGAGAGCGAGAGAGACAGAGCGTAAGCAGGGGAGGGACAGAGAGAGAGGGAGACACAGAACCTGAAGCAGGCTCCAGGCTCTGAGCCGTCAGCACAGATGCTGGTCTCAAACTCACTCAGGAACTGTGAGATCATGACCTGAGCCAAAGTCAGACTCTTAACCCACTAAGCCACCCAGGCACCCCTAAAAAAAATTTTTTTTAAACTATAAACTGGGAACAGTACAGAATTTATTTTTCAGGTGATGAAGTGCATCTGGGAAAAAACCTACAACCGATTTTGTAATGATGAAATATTAAGGCATTCCCACTGATTTAAGGAAAAAGTCAAAATTTTCTATTGTACTCAATATTGTATTAGAAATTCTAGCCAGTGGTTTAAGGCAAGTTAAAAGGGACAATTATTATAGCAGCACCTGGGGGGGCTCAGTCGGTTAAACATCCAACTTTGGCTCAGGCCATGATCCCATTATTCATGAGTTTCAGCCCTGAGTCAGGCCCTGTGCTGACAGCTCAGAGCCTGGATCCTGCTTCCGAATCTGTGTCTCCCTCTCTCTTGGCCCCTCCCCTGCTTATACTCTGTCTCTCCCTCTGTCTCTCTCTCAAAAATAAAAACACATAAAAAATTTTTTTAAAAAGGACTCATAAACATTACAGGAAAAAAATGGAAACTATCATTATACACAGAAATTTCAGAACATGCAACAGATAAGCTATTACAAATCATCAAGGAATATAGCATAGTTGCTGGATAAGTAGTCAATTTAAAAGTAAAGTATGTTTTGGGGCGCCTGGGTGGCGCAGTCGGTTAAGCGTCCAACTTCAGCCAGGTCACGATCTCGCTGTCCGTGAGTTCGAGCCCCGCGTCGGGCTCTGGGCTGATGGCTCAGAGCCTGGAGCCTGTTTCCGATTCTGTGTCTCCCTCTCTCTCTGCCCCTCGCCCGTTCATGCTCTGTCCCTCTCTGTCCCAAAATTAAATAAATGTTGAAAAAAAAATTAAAAAAAAAAAAAGTAAAGTATGTTTTATATATGAGCAAAACCCAAATTTAAAATCATCTCATTTATAATCACAAAATGCATACAATACCTAGATTGAAATATGGGCAAAATCTTTATTTTGTACATCTCTATTGCAGTATTATTGGCATAATACATTTTACATTTGAATGTATCCAAATTGATTAGTTTTGACATACCTATATACCATGAAACCCTCACAAATATAAAGTATCTTTCCTCATTAAAAATGCATTTAAGACATTTATAGGTAAAATAAGTTTAAAAAATTGCTTTGAAATACTTAAAAATAGCATGGCATGGTGCAGTATATAAAATAATGATGGAATGTTGATAATTGCTGATACTCATGATAGATATGTGAAAATTTATTATATCATTTTCTCTATTCCTGTATATCATTGAACATTTTTTTAAGGGAGGAAAGGCATAGGAATGAGATCGATAATGATCAAACCAAATAATCAATAAGGCATTCAAACACAAAGTGTGTGTAATAAGTAAGATTTTAAGAATAAATGCCTAGATAGAATGGGACACTTTTCAAAATTTGTGTTTCCTCAAGCTGTTATAACTCTCACAAATTTCAACTCACAAATTCAAGAATATCATGTTTTAAAATTCACCATTAAACCTCAACCTCAGATACAGATTTCCTTCTCCAGCATATCCAGATTCTGAAACTTCAGGCATCTTTCTGATCAAAAGACCCTCAAATGATCTGACTAGTCAGTAATCATCTTCTAATTGCTATGAGCTTTCTTTTCTCAGCCTGACATTTCTTTGTATTATATGTGTGTTATCATGCTGGCTATCTTCTGAATGTCTTACAGAAAAACTGCCAAGATGAAGCTAAAGATATATTTTCTTTATTTTCTAGCCATGTCTTCTTCCTTTTCCTGTGTTGTCTTATAGTAATTTCTATGTGTAAGAAGTACAAAGCTATGCAATTGTTTTCCAGCCAAAACAAATGATTTTTTTTCTTTAAAAAGATCAAGCATATTTCCTGAAATATATATTTCTAGATGCTGGCTCTCCACTGTATTGCAAATACAGTGACTACTATAGTGTTGATATTTAAAATTACCTCTAATAATAATGTTTTTGAAGTACCATATATTTTTGCTGCAAAATATCAAAATTTTAATATATTAAAGCAAGATTGAATATTTTAAGTATTCTAGCACTTGATAACCGTTTTAATATATGTTTATTAGCAAAGGAACAACTTAAGTTTACCTGGTCAAATGCTTAGCTACAGAGAATTTGTTAATGACTAAGTAAATAAAATTATTATTTATGTAGATATCAGTATGATAATATAAGTGATAAAATAATGTAAAATGCTAATGAAATATGTTTTTATTAGATATGTTTACTTGACAATTTTACAAAATACATGAAATTAATAAGAAGAAAATTAACAGAGGCAACAGAAAAAAGGCAGAGGACAGAAGGAAAGGAAAAATAAAATGGAACCAAAGAATGCATGAGGCTACTGGAAGCTAGGAGCAAGGCCTGGAAACAGATCCTTCTGTAAGATCCTAGTGTCTTGAGGCACCTGGGTGACTCAGTAGGTTAAGCTTCCAACTTTGGCTCGGGTCATGATCTCACAGTTCATGGGTTTCAACCCTCTGTTGGGCTCTGTGCTGACAGCTCAAAGCCTGGAGCCTGCTTCAAATTCTGTGTCTCCCTCTCTCTGTGCCCCTCTCTCTCTCTCAAAAATAAATAAACATTAAAAAAATTTTAAATAAATAAAGACCCTAGTGTCTTTAGAGGGAGTATGTCTTTGCCAACATTTTAGGATTCTGTTTTCCAGAAACGTGAGACACTAAATATGTATTGTTTAAAGCTGTGTACTTTGTGGTATTTCATTATTGCAGCTCTACCTAGGAAACTAAGAGATGGGGGAAAATTGCATATTTCTTTTGAGTAATTTCAGCTCAGATTTAAAATTTTCTTCCATTAAGAATACAGGTCACACTCAATAATATTATTTGCAATGCCTGAGACTTGCCAACAGAAAACATAGATGTCTTTATATTGTTAGTGTTGTTGGGTTGTTGGAGATACCTCTAGGTAATAGTGATTATCCTCATTTCTTTATTTAGCATAGTTATTAGAACCAAAGCTAAATTTTGTTAGATTAAATAATAAAGAACACTATTAATATGGAATAATAGTATATTAGGTATATTAATAGATATATTAATGGTATGATATATTAGTAGATATATTAATATATCGTAATTTTGTTAATATGTTAACTATTTCAATGTAATTGGTACTGTCTATAACTATGTAATTTGTAATTCACATTTTAAAAGATTAATCTGAGAAGAGGTTTAGAGATTCATAAGCTTGTCACAAAAGTATTCAGAATCTTGTTACAAAGGAAATTCAAAATGATAATAGCTGAGATTTTCTGAAGGAATAAATGTCATCAAGCCACAGACTTAAGAATCACAAGAACCCAAGGAATCTGATCTGCAAAAGCACACGTAGACACCTCTTGATTAAATTTCTGATTAAGAGAAACACAAAGAGGTATCTTATAAGCAGAAAGAACAAAGGTAGACTATCTTCAAAAGAACAACCAACTTCTCAATAGTATCAGTGGAAGTCTAAAACCAAGGATCCAGGGCCTTCTAGGTGGTTCAGTTGGTTAAGCATCTAACTCTTAATTTTGGCTTGGGTCATGATCTCAGGGTTGGGAGATTGAGCCCCGCATTGAGCTTTGCACTGGGCATGAAGCCTGCTTAGGATTCTCTCCCTTCCTGTCTCTTTGCCCTCCCCCACTTGCATGTGCATGCTCTCTCAAAATAAATAAATAAATAAAATAAAATAAAACCAAAGATCCACCGGAGAGTATCGGAAAAATACATGGTGTTTTTAGAGGGATAAGGATAGTTCCACTTTTCATTAGCCTGGATTGAAATTATATTCATAAGCATTAGGTAGAGTACTCAAAAAAGGCTTACCTAAGTAGGCCTAAATTCAATGACATGCTGCCCCATAAAATAAAGCCTAAAAGAAACGAACATGAAAAAAAAAAAAAACCCTGAAGAAATAAACTGTTCATAACTAAACTGTTTCCCAGAACCAATCTCCAAAATATTTATAAGAATACAAAAATAACCAGCACCAAACTAAGTAAAACCTTAATGTGTAGCATTCATTCAATAATTGTCATGCATGCAAAGAAGCAAGATAATTTTACCCATTATAAAAATAACTAACGAAAACCACACCAGAAATGGCACAGATATTAGAATTGGTAGAAGAGGATGTTGCAACATTTGTTATAACAATATGACATATGTCAGGAATCTAAAGCAGGGATCAGCAAAAGTTTTTTATGTCAGGAGTGAGATTGAAACTTTTGTGGATCAAAGTCTCTGTCACATTCACATTTGCTGTTATAGCATGAAAGCTACTATAGACAATCTATAAATAAATAAATAAATAAATAAATAAATAAATAAATAAATAAATAAGAAGAAAGGAAGAAAGAAAAGAAAGAAAGAAAGCTGTGTTCCAACAAAACTTTTTTTGAAAAAGAGGCTGCAGGTTCTGTTCATTCTATAAACTGTAGTTTCCTGAACTCTGATCCAGAAAAAAAATTGGGTATTTTAAGGTTAGTGGAAGATATGAAAAAGACACACACTTTAGAGATAAGAACTAGAATACCTAAGGCATAAAACATACTGTATGAAATTAATACCAGATTAGACATTGCAGAAGAAAATATTAGTGAACTTGAAAACACATCTAGAGCAATTATGTAAAATGAATCACACAAAGGAAAACAAACTGGAAACGACCCTACAGTAGTCTGTGACAGTTTTAATAATTTAATATATATGAATTGGAGTGCTCAAATTTTTTTGAGGGGGCAAAAAACATTATTTGAAGTGCTAATCATTTACAGTTTATCTAAATTTGATGAAAACTGCAAACATACTGATTCCAAGAAATTCTAAGAACTTTAAGCAATAGAAACATAAGCTAAATAAAAGATGAAACTTTAAAGCTCTTGGAAGAAAAGATAGGAGAATGTCTTTGTGACTGAGGAATAGGGCAAAGATTTGTAGACTGAAAGAAAGTAGAGTACTTAAAAAAGAAAATAAATGATTACCTGGACTTCATTAAATTTATAAGTTTCTGTTCCTCAAAAGATTCTGTTAAAAATGAGAAATCAGGTCATAGGCTGGGAGATAATGTTCACAATGTATTTGAAAAAAAAATTTAAATTTAGAGTATAAACATATAAATAATAATAAATAAATAACAAAAATGGTTCAGTTAAAATGGAAAAAAGACTTTAACATGCAGTATCTACAAGGACCTGTGGATGTACGACAGTGTAAGGTGATATTCAATATTATTAGTCATCAGAAAAAATGCAACTTAAAACTGAAATGAAATACCACAGTGGTTTCCTTTAGACTGGCTAAAATTGAAAACTCTAAATATTAGCATGCAAGGTAAATATATCTGTCATATGTTACAGTTGATAGTGTAAAATGGTACTATCATGTTGCACAGATTCAGTTTTTATTTTTGTTTTTTATAATGGTGGACCTATGACATCCTTAAGATAAAATGACAGTTGCTGATCCACTGCTCAAAATTGATTTTCACAAAGACTAAAATAGTAATATCCACTAATATTTTATTTATAATTCAATAGATGAAGAGATAAGTAGATAAGCAACCAATTATACAGGAGAATGAATGAACGTATTTTGTCACATTCATACAATGGGATGCTATTTAGCAATAGAACAGAATGAACAATTTATGTGTACTACAACATGTGACAGTATTTAAAAAATTATGCTACATATAAGAAGGCAGATATGAGAATATATATATTATTATTTTATTTATATGTTGATGCAGAACAGATAAAATGGATCTATGGGGAAAAATTCAAAATAGTGAATACTTCTGGGTGGTGTAGGGAATACTATGAAAAATTTACAAAACAACTTTCTGTATCTTGGTGGTTGTTTTGATTACACAGCTACATACATACATTTGTCAACACTCATTAAGATATACAAATGAGAGCTCTGCGCTTTACTGAATATATATTTATCTCAGTAAAAATTAAATTAATATAAAACACGAAATAAAACGCCAATCTCATTTTAAAATTTAGATTAAAAAATGAGTTTTTGGTAAATTGTACCTATCTATATGTAAGATGAATAATTACTATCACTTTGATCTTTATTCCAGGAATAGAAGTTTTATTTAGTATTTGGAAATAAATGAACTTCATTCACTTTGTAAATGATAAAAGGGATGGCCATTTTTCTAAAACAAGAAAACCATTCTATGAAATTAAGGGCTATTTGGGATAAAAGCCCTTAGAAAATCTGGAGTAGAGGATATTTGTTAATCTGGTGAGAGGGGCAACTATAAGAAATCATAGTGAATTTTCAAATTAAAATGTTGATGGTTGAGATAGGGAACAAGATACAGAGTATCTACTGTCACTACTTACATTTAACACTGTACAGTTCATAGCCAGTGCAATAAAGACAAGTATGTAATGACAGTTAGTAAATAGAAAAGAAGAATAGACCTGACATTCCTAGATGATATGGCTGTGAATTTGGAAAAGTACAAAAGAGTCTTCAGATAAACTACTAAGTTGATTATACAGGTTGCCACATTAAGTTTTACTTCTATATATAGAAAACAATCTCATATTTTAATTATAAAGGGTTATAATTAAAATAAGAATAAGTGTAACAAAACACACACAGTAAAACCTTGGTTTGAGAGGAGTTATGATGGCAGAGCAGCCTGGAGACACTGAGCCTCTCTCGTCCCTGAAATGCAGACAGATCAGTACCAAACCATTTTGAACACCTAGGAAATTGACCTGAGGATTAACACAACAATCTGTATAACTTGAGCCACAGAACTCAACAGATACACTGTGCGGAGAGGTGAACTGGGGGAGAGAAAAGCTGTGGAGGGTAAGGAGCTGCTTTTGAGGAGAGAGGACAGAGAAAGGGAAAGGGGGAGGGTGTGGTGCACTGAGATTGTGCAAGAAAAGCACTCCCCCGTGTAAACACTCCCCAAGTGAAAACACTCTCAGGGAACTAAATAAAAAAATCTATTCCCCAAAACCATTGACAGGAAGAAGGGAGAGGGTTTCAATACTAACAGAATTCTATAAATAGTGGAGCACAGGGTCTGAAGTTTTGGAACTCATTTCCTGGCAGTGCTCTGATGAGGAATTAGGGCAAATCCGTAGGAGCAGGCAAGCAGGGTCTAACGGGTATGTGTGCGACATGGGGAGAAGCGGTTCCCCTGCTTGGAGTGCACTTAGTAGAGGCGATATGCCCTCCCCGCAAGAAAAAGTCCCAGCAGACCCTGAAGAGCAGCCACTTTGCTGGTATTGGGACAAAGAAGCCAGAGTGAGATGAAACCTGGCGTCAGCTGTGTGCTGTGGTTTGCCATAATCTCTGAACTTCTGCAGCTGCGTGATCCCATGAAGATTTTCTGGGGAAGGCTGGCACCTGGCCATTTCTCACTGATAACTGTCCCCTAGAGAGTTGGCGCGCGTCCAAGCAGCAGAGGTCGCTGAAATGTGGGGTTTTGAAACACAAACATATCTGAGATAAAACTCTGGAGGAAGGTGCTGCCTGGCAGGTGCACAGCTTGGACACAGACAGGGTTAGGGGTGGGGAGTAGATGGAAGCCTGAGACAAATGAGAGGGGCTTAATGGAGGGTCAGTGAGCACGAAGTTCCTGTGCCAGAGACTAGGGAGCTGAGTGAAGCTGTTTATGCCTATACTGACCACTTGCATCCATGTCCCACTGATCCACTCCAGTAAGCTAAGTAGCACCACCTAGTGGAGGATGGAGCCATTACACCAAGCCTTGCCCACCTGCACTCTCCAAGCACATTCCCTAGAAGACCAGCACAAGTCACTCCACCTGCTTAGTGTACAGACTACAGAATGTTTCATAGTTTCAGTTCCAGGGGAAACTAGATACAACTTAATTCAGGTTTCATTCTGCTTGCTGGTTCATTTATATGTTCGCTTTCTTCTGTTTTTGCTTAAATTGTTTCCTTTCTTCTTTTTTTTTTTCTTCCTCATTCTTGGATACAGAAAGAAAAAAAATATTTTATTTTTTTACTTTAGTTTTTAATTTTTTAAAGTTTGTTATTACATTGCACATTATTTCATTTTCTATTTTATTATATGAAATGTTTTTTTAAATTTTTTAATTTTTTTCTTACATTTTTTTCTTTCCCTTTTTTCTCTATTCTATCAAGCTTCTTTCAACAAGCAGACCGAAACACACCTAGGATCTAGCTTCCTTTATTTGCATTTATTGTGTTCAGTACTCTAAATGTCAATGGATTAAACAATCAAAGAAGATAAGGTATCAGAATGGATAAGAAAACAAGACCCATTCATACGTTGCTTAGAAGAGACTCATTTTAGGCCTAAAGGCACCTGAAGATTGAAAGTGAGGGGATGGGCAGCCATCTATCACTGCTAATGGTTGTCGAAAGAAAGCGGGTGTAGCCATACTTGTATCAGACAAACTAGATTTTAAAATAAAGATTGTAACAAGAGATGAAGAAGGGCATTATATTATAATTAAGGGGTCTATCCACCAAGAAGATCTAACAATTGTAAATATTTATTCCCCCAACATGGAAGAACCCCAATAGATAAATCAATCACAAACATAAAGAAACTCATTGATAATAATACCATAATGGTAGGGGACTTCAACACCCCACTTATAGCAATGGACAGATCATCTAAACAGAAAATCAACAAGGAAAGAATGGCTATCAATGACACACTGGACCAGATGGACTTAACAGATATATTCAGAACATTTCATTCTTCTCCAGTTCACATGAATCATTCTCCAGAATTGATCAGATATTGGGTCACAAACCCAGGGGCTTGTGGTTTTCAGACCACAATGCTATGAAACTCGAAATCAATCACAAGAAAAAATTTGGAAAGACCATGAATACTTGGAGATTAAAGAGCATCCTATTAAAGAATGAATGGGTTAACTGAGAAATTAAAGGAAAATTAAAAAGTACACGGAAGCCAATGAAAATGAAAACACGACAGCCCAAAACCTCTGGGATGCAGCAAAGGTAGTCATAAGAGGCAAATATATAGCAAATCCAAGCCTTCCTAAAGAAGGGAGAAAGGTCTCAAATATGCTACGTAATCTTACACCTAAAAGAGCTGGAAAAAGAACAGTTAATAAAGTCCCAAACCAGCAGAAGAATGGAAATAGTGTAGATTAGAGCAGAAATAAATGATACCGAAATTAAAAACAACAACAACAACAGCAAAACCCAGTAGAACACATCAATGAAAACCAGGAGCTGATTCTTTGAAAGAATTAACAAAATTGATAAACCCCTAGCCAATTTGATCAAAAAGAAAAAGGAAAGGATCGAGTAAATAACAAACGAAAGAGAAATCACAACCAATACCACAGAAATACAAACAATAAGAGAATATTATGAGGAATTATATGCCAACAAATTGGGCAATCTGGAAGAAATGGGCAAATTCCTAGAAACGTATAAACTACCAAAACTGAAACAGGAAGAAGTAGAAAATTTGACCATAACCACTAAAGAAATTGAATCCATAGTCAAAAATCTCCCAGCAGACAAGAGTCTAGGGCCGGATGGCTTTCTAAGGGAATTCTATCAAACGTTTAAAGAAGAGTTAATACCCATTCTGTTGAAGCTGCTTCAAAAAAAAAAGAAATGGAAGGAAACCTTTCAAACTCATTCTGTGAGGCCAACATTACCTTGATTCCAAAAGCCAGACAAAGATCCCACTAAAAAGGAGAAATACAGACCAATTTCCCTGATGAACATGGATGCAAAAATTCTCAACAAGATACTAGTAAATTGGATCCAACAACACGTTAAAAGAATTATTCACTGGGGCGCCTGGGTGGCTCCATCGATTGGGCGTCTGACTTCGGCTCAGGTCATGATCTTGCGGTCTGTGAGTTCGAGCCCCACATTGGGCTCTGTGCTGACAGCTCACACAGCCTGGAGCCTGTTTCGGATTCTGTGTCTCCCACTCTCTCTGACCCTCCCCTGTTCATGGTCTGTCTCTGTCTCAAAAATAAATAAACATTAAAAAAATTAAAAAAAAAAAGAATTATTTACCATGATCAAGTGAGATTTATTCCTGGGATGCAGGGCTGGTTCAATATCCACAAATCAATCAATGTAATATGTCACATTAATAGAAGAAAGGACAAGAACCACATGATCCTCTCAATAGATGCTGAAACAGCATTTGACAAAATACAGCATCCTTTCTTGATAAAAATTCTCAAGAAAGTAGGGATAGAAGGATCATCTCTGAAGATCATAAAGGCCATATACAAAAGACCCACCGCTAATATCATCCTCAGTGGGGAAAAACTGAGGCCTTTCCCCCTAAGGTCAGGAACATGACAGGGATGTCTACTCTCACCACTGTTTTCAACATAGTGTTGCAAGTCCTAGCCTCAGCAATCAAAAAACAACACAAAGAAATAAAAGACACCCAAATTGGCAGAGAGGAAATCAAATGTTCACCCTTCAGAGACAACATAATATTCTATGTGGAAAACCCAAAGACTCCACCAAAAAACTGTTAGAAGTGATACGTGAATTCAGCCAAGTCACAGGATATAAAAACAATGCACAGAAACTGGTTGCATTTCTATTCACAAGTAAGGAAGCAACAGAAAGAGAAATCAAGGACTTGATCCCATTTACAATTGCGCCAAAACCCATAAAATAACTAGGAATGAACGTAACCAAAGAGGGCATAAATCTGTACACTGAAAACTATGGAAAACTTAGGAAAGAAATTGAAGAGGACACAAAAAAATAGATAAACATTCCATGTTCATGGATTGGAAGAACAAATATTGTTAAAATGTCGATGCTACCCAAAGAAATCTACATATTCAATGCAATCCCTATCAAAATAACACCAGTGTCCTTCAAAGAGCTAGAATAAACAATGCTAAAATTTGTATGGAACCAGAAAAGACTCCAAATAGCCAAAGCAATCCTGAAAGAGCCCTGCATCAGGCTCTGCACTGACAGCGTGGAGTCTGCTAGGGATTCTCTATCTCCCCCTCTCTCTTTCTGCTCCTCCCCTGCTTATGCTCTCTCTCTCTCTCTGTTTCTCTCTCAAAATAAATAAACATTTAAAAAAAAGAGGATTGTTGATGAAAATGTGAAAGTAAATCAATATACCTTCTAGAAGATAATACAGGGCAGTATCCCTGTGAGGTCAGGAAAATCTGTCTTTCTTTCTTTTTATTTATTTTTTTACTGTTTATTTATTTTTGAGAGAGTGGGCGAGAGAACGTGAGCAGGGGAGGAGCAGAGAGAGGAGGAGACAGAGGATCGGAAGCGGAACTGGGCTCTGCACTGACAGCAGGGAACCCCATGTGAGACCCATGCAAGCCCCATGTGAACCTCACCAACCGTGAGATCATGACCTGAGCCGAAGTTGAACGATCAACCACCTGAGCAACCTAGGAGCCCCAGGAAGATTTCTTAAACAGGACCCAAAATGCACATTCTAAAACCAAATACAAAAAGGAACTAATGAAATTAACTATAAATCAAATTTATAACATAACAAACAATAGCAAGATAAAAATAATTTCCTCAAATAAACTTTGAAGGTTGTATCCTAACTATATATCATAGGATTTTCTTGAAAACAGAAATGTGACCATAAACTGTCTTTAATAATTTAAACAGAACACATAAAAGTCAACAGTTTTAATATTGTCTTAATTTTGCTGCTAAATCATAATTAGAAATTTTCTTTCAGGGGCTCCTGGGTGGCTCAGTTAAGTGTCAGCCTCTTGATTTAAGCTCAGGTCATGATCTCGAGGTTTGTGGATTTGAGCCGCACGTCCATGTGGAGCCTGCTTGGGATTCTCTCTCTCTCCCCCTCTCCCTTCCCCTTCCCCCACTTCTCTCTCAAAATAAATAAACTTAAAAACACAAAAAAGAAATTTTCTTCTAGAAGAACACATGCAGAAATACTACTACTCTGGAATTTTCATGTAATATTTTAGTTCATTCATGTTTTTAACAAATACCTAAAAATGCAAACCAGATTATAGCTGGTTTATAGCTACTCAAGTAAGATTATAGCTACTCAAGTAATGAACAGAAATCATGGGAAGGCAGTGTATCCATTTTATTTTGCCACAGTAAAGTCCCACTGTGAACTACAATATCTCAGTCACATTAATTCATTTAGTTTATGAGTTTGTGGGTTAGCGTCAGTCATCTGGACATGGCTAAATGTCTGTGATTCAAGGGATGGATCTGGGTGGGCTTTCTCTAGAGGAAGTTTGGGCACATGTGTTCTCTGCATGTGTTGTATGTGTGTTCATTCTGTGGTTCTAGCTGAGGAGCAGAAACTATCCAGAGAAGGTCTTACATAAACATGTCAGAATTGCATGGGTCATAGCCCAGTTACACACACATTTTTAGTACCTGATAACATCCCATTGGCCACAGGAAGTCACGTGGTTGAACTCAAAGACAAGCTGTGGAAAGCATGTACCACCCACTTAGTGGGAGGGACATCAAAATCACATAAAAGATACAAAGGCATGATTAAAGAATTGAGGCAATCTAGGCAATCTACTTTAGGCAATTTGACCACATAATATTACACACATAATTGTAACACGAACCACTGTATGGCAGCATGACTCCAATGTTTGTGTAGCCAAACTTATATATAAGTGTTTTTAGGAATAAGGATTTATTAGCCAATGAATTAGGGCACTAGTTGTACTTAAAATTATAATGTAGTTTGCCAAAAATTTATCCTGTGAGAACCCATGGAAAATTGTATGTGTAGTATTTTTTATAAAGTTTTTAATTTTTTTAAGTTATTTATTTACTTTGAAAGACAGACAGTGCAAGTGGGGGAGGGACAGAGAGAGAGAAGGGAGGAGAGAGAGAATGCCAAGCAGGTTCTGCACTGTCAGCTCCAGTGCCCAATGAGCAGCTCAAACTCACGAACCCTGAGATCATGACCTGAGCCGAAATCGAGTTGGATGCCTAACCGACTGAGCTACCTGGGCGCTCCTTACAATTATGTTTAAAACTAACTGTTTAATATTTGGCAATGGCCACTCCAATGTATCCATTCCCTTTTCAGCTATCTTTGATGACTCACAATATCTCTCTTAAGCTATCACATGATTTTACTTCAAAACCAGATAATAACCTAATTGTCTTCAAAATTCCTTTTTTAGGTGTAATTTATTTTTTTTTCATCCAACCTATTTCTATCACCACTGACTAAAAACCAGCACAAATATTAAATATTTACCAAGATCATAAAATAATCAAGACAATAAAATTGGCATATGGCCATTGAAGGAATGCCAAGCATCTCAGTAGTCTTTCCTTAGGGCTTTTGAAACAGATTAAATATCCAATAGATCTGGGGCTGCTGTGTTTTTTGTTTTTTGTTTTTTTTTTAAATATAATCTTGCCTGAAGGCTGGAGAATGGATTAGATGAGGTACATGGCTACAGTGGTTCATGACAATACAGTGATGGATGAGAACTGATAGTTTACAACTTTTTTTTTAATTATCATAAAAAAAATAACTGGAAGTCACTGTCTAGCATGGCTGCCAAGCCAGTAAAAGCAGCAGGCAAAACATTAACGAAAACAGATGACAAATTCCCTGTGGAAATGCGCTTGCTTGGCAGCTACTCTAGGTAATGTTGATGAACAGGCAAAGTGGGAATAGGGGTCTGCGGGAGGGATGCACGTGAGTGGATTCCCTTACTTACTGTCATCTGATAGGCGTCTCTTCAGTCATAATATAGTTTAGACATAAATTATATCATAAAAAATCATAAAATAATAGCAAACTACTGTTATTTAGATAAAACTGACTCAAAACATTTAGTTCTTTGTTTTTACTTTGAAGCAGGGTTAAACATTTTTTTTAATGTTTTTGTTTAGTTTTGAGACAGAGAGCATGAGCACGGGAGGGGCAGAGAGAGAAGGAGACACAGAATCCAAAGCAGGCTCCAGGCTCTGAGCTGTTAGCATAGAGCCTGACGCAGGGCTCAAACTCACGGACTGTGAAATCATGACCCGAGCTGAAGTCGGATGCTTAACCGACTGAGCCACCCAGGCACCCCTAGAAAAAAGCAGGTTTAAATAATTCGTTTGCTGGGGCGCCTGGGTGGCCCAGTCGGTTAAGCGTCCAACTTCAGCCAGGTCACGATCTCACGGTCCGTGAGTTCGAGCCCCGCGTCAGGCTCTGGGCTGATGGCTCAGAGCCTGGAGCCTGTTTCCGATTCTGTGTCTCCCTCTCTCTCTGCCCCTCCCCCGTTCATGCTCTGTCTCTCTCTGTCCCAAAAATAAATAAACGTAGAAAAAAAAATAAAATAAATAATTCGTTTGCCTCTCCTTCCCTCTAGGCTATGTCATTTCCATCGTTACCACATTCTGTTAAATGTCATTGACTGACAATGAAAGAACATGGTATGTTATGTTAAATTCAAAACAACTTTGTCATTAGGAATGAAGATAGTTAAAATAGACAATTACTGCATAGACAAATACTTCTCACCCCATTACTTTAAAAATAAAAATTTTAAATTAACACATTCTAGTTTTGGTTAATCATTAGATATATTAATAGTCCTTCAGAAATAAAGTAAGTATCCTATAAATATATTGTGACAATTGTCATTTACATACCAAGTACATTCAAAATTTAAGTGAATTTGACTTTAGGCAAGGTACTGTGCTGCAGTTCCTTCTTTCATAAAAGTCGCTAGTAGTTTGTATCTCAGACATTTGTGGTAAGAAGTAAAGGACACAATATATGAAAACCACTGGCATGAGTATGTATTCAGTATTTATTTTTAAATGCTGTTATTAGTACAATTATTATATATATATATTATTACATACTGTAATAAGTATCATGTCCCTTTTTTAGATTCAGAATTTTATAATTATAGTAATCAAATTTCACAATGGATTAATCAATACTGGGTAGTAGCTACTTCTATGGAACACATCTAAATCAGGAAATAAGATTAATGATTATGCCTTTTAAAGAAATGTTTTTATATGTGCCACCTGCCCTGACAAATTTCAGTAAAGCTATGGAACATACAGACACACTTTTGCTATTTTGTATATTTTTACAATTTATTTTAGTCTTTATCTTGTTAGTAATCTTTAGTATTCTTTTGGTATTTCTCACCTCTCTACCAGTTGTAAGTACATAAAGGAAATCATGGAGTCGGAGGAGCTTTATACCCCCTGAAAAATATGATTCTTTGAGATGTCAGATTGGGACGATAGAGAAGTGGGAAGATACTAAATGTGTATTTATTATCTTATAGTTATGTAGGTCAGAAGTCTAAAATGGATCATCAGGACTGTATTCTTTGTGGAAGCTCTAGGGGAGAATCTCTTCCTGATCTTTTCCAGCTTCTAGAGGCCCTCTACATTTCTTGGTTCATGTCCCCTTCCTCATTTTTTAAAGCTGGCACCATAGCATCTTCTCTCATCTCTGATGTTAGCTTCCATCCTTACATTTTCTTTCTCTGACTCTGATTCTCCTGCTTTCCTCTTACAATAACTGTTGTGATTACATTGGACCTATGCAGATCACCCAGTATTATCTTCCTATCTCAAGATGCTTAATTTGACTATATCTACAAAGTCTTTTTAACATGGAAGGTGACATATTCCCAAGTTCTGGGATTTAAGATATGGACATCTTTGGAGTATTATTCATGTTATCACAGTGTTACATACTTTATGGGCCACCATAGAAAGCAAAAACTTAAAAATAAAAACACTTAAAATGTTCTCTTTATTCAAGCTCAGACTTAGTGAGGACAGTCTGGAGAATAAACTTTGAGTAAAGCCGTTTCTATTTAGAGAGAAAGAAAGGGATGAAGGGATGAAGCAGAGAAATATTAAAAATCTCTGCTGTGCAAAAACAGTAGCAAGACAAATTGAGAAAAACTGTAATATGTGGAGAATATTTGAGAATTTGAGCAATTTTCTGAGAACTTGCTGTAGATATTTAATTTAGAGAATGTGGGCAATAGTAGAGAACTTGCTATGGCACATCTACTTTTACTGTTAACTGCTATTTTTCCTTGCATAAATTATACTTGCAAATATGACAATATAAAGGCCTAGTACCTTTATTTTATAGAGAGCTTGCCGTTCCCAATATGAGCAATTTGAAGACCTAGAGTGGATTAGTTAATGCTTTAACTCCCTTGGGTCATATACCATCATCCCAGTGCAGCACATCAAGATAGAACATGAAAATGATGCACTAGGAATACACACACACACACACACACACACACACACACACACACACACACAAAACTAGCCACAAGTTTTCATGTGCAAAAAGAAATATATAGCTAAAACAAAGTTTTATGAAGGGGCCATTATTGAACATAATGACTTATATTGCCAATCTAAAAGAAAATGTCCAATGTAAATATGGCAATACAATTCTGTTTTCTGAAATTGATATTTTCAAGTGAATGGTATTCACTAAGAGGTTTTAAATGGTGAAGACAATCCAGTGTCATATGGAGATTAAAAGAGGGCCAAATACTGTTCTCTGATAGAATATTATGACAAAAGAAATGACTTTGTTAATGAGAATACATTGTCTTATTTTCTATAAAAATAACTGAAATTTGACATCAGTTATGTGCCAAACTATATTAGAACAAAATTAAACACAACGCAGGAAATTACAATCATGTAAAAGCAAAATATTGTACCCCCAGATTAGTAGATGCTCCACATGTTTGAGAAAAAGTGATCACATAGAGTGATTTACTTGTATTTGTTCTTTTCAAGAAACTGCAGAATTTTACACTATTGAGCATATTCATGAATAAAATAAACTTTTAAAAATGTTTTTAGGGGCGCCTGGGTGGCGCAGTCGGTTAAGCGTCCAACTTCAGCCAGGTCACGATCTCGCGGTCCGGGAGTTCGAGCCGCGCGTCAGGCTCTGGGCTGATGGCTCAGAGCCTGGAGCCTGTTTCCGATTCTGTGTCTCCCTCTCTCTCTGCCCCTCGCCCGTTCATGCTCTGTCTCTCTCTGTCCCAAAAATAAATAAACGTTGAAAAAAAAATAAAACAAAATAAAAATGTTTTTATCATTATGTCATTATGCTCATATCCTGCCCCCAAAACCAAACAAATGTGGCTCAGTAATCATTGGGTATACTTAGGACCAGGATTTCATGAAGAGCTTAGATACCTAGTTTTTCCCTACATCTAATTTTTCATCTGAAACAAAGTTTGGTCTCATAAATTAGAGAAGACACATTATGAAATAAGTCATTTCACTAGAAGATCCTGAAAGGTCATTATATAAATCCTCATATATGTAATATTTCTCTTTCCAGAGCCTTCACATCATAATATACCAAATAATTGATGAATATAATATAATAAAACAGGTGACACCAAAACCTACTAAAGTAATAGCTAAAATGAATATACTAAATTTTTATGGTGGTATAGTTGATATAACATTATATTAACTTCAATTATTCAGTGTGATGATTCAATATTTGTATATTTTGCAAAATGATCACTACAGTAATTAACATCCCCCCAGTTACCATCCATCACAATACAGTTACACAATTTTTTTCTTGTGATGAGAACTTTCAAGATTTGCTCTGCTAGCTACTCTCAAACATGCAATACAGTATTATAGTCACCCTGCTGTACATTGTGTACCCATGACTTATTACCTGGTAATTTTGTACCTTTTGACTCACTTCACCCATTTCACCTACCTTCTACCCCCTGCTTCAAACAACCAACCACCAACCTGTTTTCTAAATTTATATCCAAATTAATATTTAACAGCATATCAAGTGCTTTGTGTATACAGATGGATTCATGATCAAAGGTACTGCTTTCTTTTGATCAACACAAGCAACCCTCAGTCATGTAATTTCCCAGAGATACACGTAAGAGAAAGTAGTAATGTTTGTACACTCAGTGTTCCTTTTACATTTTTGGCATTTCTTAAGGGCTTCAGATATATTAACTCATGTAATCCCCATAACAAACCTATAAGGTAAGTATATCACTATCCCCATTTTGCATTTGAGAATAATAGTCAATAGAGGATAAGTAACTTGCTCAAAATCGTGTAAGTAAGTGGTTGAAGTTAGTCGGCTTCCAGGATCCATACAGTTAGCTATCATTCTATATAGCCTATCCATTATAGTACACATATGCATAGATGAAAAACAGTAAGAAAGTTTTTATTGTTTACTTATGAATATTGTCATTATATTCAATAGCAGTTACTTTGCGATCAAAGTTAAGAATATATGAAAATATAAAAATTACCTAATGTCAATGCTGCGTTTACCAATGTTATCTGAATAGGGAGGCTGTAGTGAATTTTCTAGCCAGACGTATTGCTTATTGTATCATGCATTTCTCTTTTCTATTCCTGCTTTTCCAATCTTGGATTCTGTCAGGTCAGTTGTGGAATTTAAACAATTTCAAGGTGTGGTGAACCATGAACTAAATTTCCATAAATATTCTAGATGGAAGACAGGTAAAATAAAGATGTCTCTAAAACTGAGTGCATGTGAACATACTCATTTTAAAACCTCTCTCTGTAACTATGCTTCCTTTTGGGTATAAACCATATCTTAGTTATCAGGCTATCATAGCATAGTATTTTCATCAGTTGTTGCTAATAGTATACCACATAATAATAAGCACTGTGATAGGAATAAAAATGATAGTTCTGAGGTGTACCTAGATATGGGCTTCTAATTTTTTTTTTTACCATAAACCATATTCTATGTTCCTCCCTTCTCTTCAGTGATGAAAGGAAATACAATTCCTTTTCTAATACTCTTAGCAGAAGCCTCCCTCCCTACAGACATCTGAGATGTATGTACTGAAATGATTTAACATTCTCGGATTACCCGTGATGAAAAAAAAAAAACCACTTCCTGTGAAAAAAAAAATCATTCTTAATATGAGTTTATTCACACTGTGGATTGGAAAGGGTTATTCCAAGATGTGACACATATGCTTTGCAATCAGTTTACATTTAGGGAAAAAATGCTTTATTTATAACATATTTGTAGGTGCCATTAAGAGGGAACCATCAATTTTAAAGGTTGAAATGGCTTCTTTAAATATCTAGCATACATTGTGATATCCTTCCTGTGAATGATGCCTCATATAATATGTAAGATTTTGTGTACCCGTTAGAGTAGATATAAAATACTTCTCACTTTCCTCTAAAACCTTGAATTTATTTACAAAGCTCTATCACATCCTGTTGACTTGAGGAAGTGAATTAAAGTGTTTACTAATGCCATTAATGAAAATGAGGTCGTGATAAATGGAGATGCTTGTGACATGGATCATTGTGCTAATGATCAATATCCATAGGTTTGTAGAAGTTGCAGCTCTTACAAAAGAAAATTAGCTAATGCCAATTACAATTTATCAAGGTGCCATTGTTAGCTAGTGTGCTGTAAATGCATTAATAATAGCTTACAACAGGTTTGAATGTAAAAAGGTCCAAATAGCCAATTTTGCAAATGGTATGCTAAATTTGAATTTAAAGTTCTATGCAAATGACATGTGAAATAGGAGTTTGAGATGAATAGTTAATATGTTTTTTCTTTCCGTTAATCAGCTGACACCAGTTTTTTCAGAATGATTTTGTCAGATAAAGTCAATTCTGTAAGTTTGGGACTTATCCAGAGATAAATATGTACTAATAATTAAGATTAGACGTTTGTAAAGAAGAAACCTGATGTTAAATGTTTTCCAATGGAATTCCTTAGAAATCAAGATTTTGAGTTTGCTTTATGAGACAAGGCATAAAAATCTGTAAAATCTTGAAATATTATCAGAAAGTCCACTTAAAAATGTTCTAAATAAGCCTATATAATATTCCTGAAAATGGATAAAAAAAATCTAAGTTCAATGACAGTTCAGGTAATTGGATTTATTGATGGATATGCTCCTATGTCCCTTGCTTGGTTCCCAATGTTTCCATAATATATACAACCAATTCCCTAGGTTAGAGTGAGTCTGTTTTAATACTCAAGTTGATTTCTGTTTTCTAGTTATACCCCGAGTTCCTGTCAGGTTCTGCTTTCAGAAATAGTCCCAGAGAACAGTACTCATGCTGTGATTCCTTTCTTTAAAAACATTTTTGAAGCATTTTTTATTATATTCATTTATTCATCATGTTAAATTATTCTTTAATCTCCATTTGTTATTTCATCCATGCCTCCACTGACCTCCCCTCTGGTAACCATCAATTTGTTGTCTATAGTTAAGAGTCTGTTTCTTGGTTTGTTTCTCTCTCTCTTCTTTCCTTCTTTGCGTTTTTTTTCTTAAATTCCACATATGAGCGAAATCATATGGTATTTCTCTTCCTCTGACTGACTTATTTCACTCAGTGTTATACTCTCTAGTTCTATCCATGTTGTTGCAAATGGCAAGATTTCATTCTTTTTTTATGGCTGAATAATATTCCTTTGTTTATATATATCACATCTTTATCCATGTATCAGTGGATACTTGGGTTGCTTCCATAGTTTGGCTACTATAAATAATGCTGCAATAAACATAGGCATGCATGTATCTCTTGAAATTAGTTTTGAATTTGGAGGGGTAAATACCAAGTACTGTGATTCCTGGATCATAAGTTAGTTCTGTTTCTAATTTTTAAAGGAATGTCCACATGGTTTTCCACAATGGCTGCACCAGTTTGCAATTCTACCAGCAGTGCAAGAGGTTTTCTTTTTCTCCACAACCTAGCCAACACTTGTTGTTTCTTGTGTTGTTGATTTTAGCCATTCTGACAGGTGATAGCTCATTGTAATTTTGATTTGCTGATGATGACTGATGTTGGGCATCTTTTCATGTGTCTGTTGGCCATCTGTATGTCTTTGGGAAATGTCTGTTTATGTCTTCTGCCCATTTTTAAATCAGGTTATTTGGTTTTTGGGTGTTGAGTTGTATCAGTTGTTTATATATTTTGGATACTAGCCCTTTGTTAGATATGTCATTTGCACATATCTTCTCCCATTCGATAGGTTGCCTTCTAGTTTTGTTGGTTGTTTCCTTCACTGTGCAGAAACTTTTTATTTTGATGTAGTCAGAAGAGCTTATTTTTGCATTTATTTCCCTTGCCTCAGTAGACATACCTAGAAAAATGTTGCCATGGCTGATGTCAGAGAAATTACTGTGTTCTCTTCTAGGATTTTTGTGGTTTCAAATCTCAAATGTAAGTCTTTAATTCATTTTGAGTTTATTTTTGTGTATATAAGAAAGTGGTCCAGTTTCATTCCTTTGAATGTAGGTGTCCAGTTTTCCTAACACCATCTGTTGAAGAGATGTCTTTTTCCCATTGCGTATTCATTCCTTCTTTGTTGAATATTAATTGTCTGTATAACTGTGGTTTTATTTCTGGGTTTTCTATTCTATTTCATTGATATATGTCTATTTTTATGCAAGTCCCATGCTATTTTTATACTACCACTTTGTGATATAACTTGAAATCTAAAATTGTGATACCTCCAGTTTTGTTTTTCTTTTTCAAGATTGCTTTGGCTATTCAAGGTCTCATGCTGGGATTCTTGTGTTGGTTGTTCATTGTAAAAAACACAATGATAACCTCCTTATAAGTAAAAAAATATATATCAGCTTCTGTCACAATCTTCTGTAGTACTTATTCCTGCTGTGTTTTTCACCATTGTTCTATCTACACATGTTATCGTGAGATGTACTTTGACAGGTTGACAGAGAAAGATAGGAAGCCTGGTTTACAACAGGTGTGCATGATATGTTAGAATCAGGCAGAAGAGAAATACTGCTGTAGTTCAGAACCATTCATAATGTGGTTCTGAAGGAAGGAAAATCTTTTAATGGGTAAGACTTCAGGCAATATACCTGATTGTGGAAGAGAAGTATGTAGATAGACATATATTGATTAATTGACAGAGGTTTGACATGTGCATCAGAACTTGAGAAAAACAAGACTGGTAGAAAGCCAGTGAGAGGGACTTGCTTCAGCATCACTTAAAATATGCCCTGATGGCTTTTCTTCATAATCCAGGGCTGGTGGTAGTAGAGGCTGTGACATACCTAGGCTCACTGAAAGTAATGAGAATAATAGAACTTGGAATCTTTAGAGGCCAGGGGACAGTGCTTAATTAATGGAAGCTATGTGGGCACCATTATGTAGAGAAAGAAAGGATCAGTGTGCCAGCCAATGGGGCAGACTCACAGAAAAGTTGTGAAAATGATTGATAGAACACAGTAGTCAAGGGAAAAAAGATATGGCCATCCAACAAGAGTGCAACTAATCTTACACTGTAGGAAGATATCAGTGATGGGATTTCAGGAGCCTGAGGGGAGTTGCTCCAATAAAATATTATTATCTCTTTCCCAGTTTCCTTTCCTAAGATAGTTTTCACATTGGGAACTCACTGAATGAAGAGGAAGCCTTTTCTCCAGGGAAAAGGAACCTGTAATACCTCAGTAATTATAAGTGGTAATGATTTCCTCAGCTTTTCCCCAAAGATCTCTGTGGCCATTAACTTGGGTAACTGTACACTGGGGAAGGAGAAATACCCAAACATTTCAGGGACCTCTACATACAGGGTCCAAATTGAAACCCAGAGAACCAAAGTGTCATCATGGCTACCTATTATAATGGAAGCATGTGAGTTTCAGCTATAGATTGAATCCTGGCCTTTGTTAAGCTTATTATAAAGCTTCCAAAAGATACATACACTTGTGTGTTAGTATTGATGCAATCCCAGAATGTATATTTGTTTTTGATACACTTGGTACCTAAGTTGTGGAGATGAGCTATCATGCTTGGGAAGGCCAAGGGGGAACCTCTAAAACTATCCCTCTTCCCCAGCCAAGGTAATAAATCAAAAATAATATTGTAGGGAGAAGCATGGAGGAGATTAGATCTTTCTTTCCTGAAAGATCTAAAGATGCAGGGAAAATAGTCCCCATCAGACCTCCAATTTTTTCTCCATTTAATACATCATTACGGCCACTGCAGAAGTCATATAGATCTTGGAGGATGAAAGTAGACTTCTACATACTCTATCAAGTAGTAGCCTTAATTGCAACTGCCGTTCCAGATGTGTTATCTTTGTTAGAGCAATTTGACATTGCATTTGGCAGATGTATTGAGGAATGCATTCTTTTCTACTCTGATCAGAAAAGACAATCAGAAACAGTTCATATTGCAGACAACAATATAGGTTTAGTATTTTACAACACCTTTCAGGTATTGACTTCCTTGCCCTCTGTCATAGTATATTTCAAAGAGATCTAGTTCAGAGGTCAGCAAACTTTGGCCTGCCACTTCTTTTTGTAGCATATGTGTGTGAAGAGTAGTTTTTACATTTTCAAATGTAATGTACATTTTTAAAAACGCTGTCAGCTTTTGAGTGAGAACAGTTGCTCATTTTTCCCTGTTTACCTACAAAGTCTAAAATATTTACTCACTGGCTCTTTACAGAGAATTCTGGCCAACCCCTGATCTAAGCTATCTTATCCTGCAGAGTAAGGATCAGTGACATCAAAGATATGCTAATTGAATCAGATGAATAAGGCTTTATACTTTACAGAAAAGTAACATTAAAAGTATACAAAAAGTAACCATTGTAAAACTCTATGTAGGGCAAAGTTAACTAAGATAATATTTTTTCATCTTGGTTTCAAAGTTTTATTTACTGAAGAGGTAGATGCTAACTTTTCTAATAATACTAGGTCTGGTTTGCAAACTTGTATCTTTGAAAGCTTCTGAAAGTATTGTGGCCAAACATATTCTGGAAAAATGATGTATTCCCCTGTTTAGAAGTTTTAATAAAGTGTTTTGTTTTGTTCTTATCCTAATTTTAAGATTTTTAACCCATTTTTGTCTTTTTCACTTTTCCCGAAACATTTACATTTTAGTTTCCATTTCTTTTGTGAGAACTTGATTCTCCAATTGTGTTATTTTGCTCAGTGTAGGGGCACTATAATTGATGCAACCAACTTTTTTAGTTTTCATTTTAGTGTAAGCATATACAAGCCATCTTATTTTCTTCTCTTAAAAAAATATTTATTTATTTATTTTGAAAGAAAGAGAGAGATGGTGAGAGAGAACCCCAAGTAGGCTCCATGCTGTCAGTGCAGAGTCTAATGTGGGGCTTGATTCCAGGAGCAGTGAGATCATGACCTGAGCCAAAATCCAGACTTGGACGCTTAAATGACTGAGTCACCCAGGTGACCTCTTTTCTTAAGTACCTTTCATTATTAGCTTCCTATTGTCTTAAATTTTTCCTGACCTTATTATTATTTTTACAAGTTGTAATATAGAGGAGGGTTTGGCAAATTTTTTTCAAAATTTTTGCGATTTTTTGGTTGCAAATTAAGACATCCATGTATATGTATATACACATACATGTATAACATTTATTAGTTATCTTAGTTGAGCCTTTAATTTTTTTTCTTTGGTAAGCCTTGCTAATGCATACATAGGTACACACACATATGTAAATATAAATGTGTACACACACATATAACATGTTTATTAGTTTTCTTAGTTCACTCTGCATCATGAAGAAAAGAGTATCCTCTGTTTTAATTAGTGTGCCTCAGGATATTTCAAATTACATTCCCCTAGCCAGATTGCTTTGCTTCCCAATTACATATCTCTAGCTCTTAGTCTCAGATGATTTTTTAAAATTTTATTTAAATCCAAGTTATTTAATATAGTATAATAATAATTTCAGGAATAGAATTTAGTGATTCATCACTTATATATAACACCCAGTGCTCATCCCAACAAGTGCCCTTCTTAATGCCCTTCACCCATTTAACTCATCCCTCCACCCAACACCCCTCCAGCAACCCTCAGTTTGTTCTCTGTATTTAAGAGTCTCTTATGGCTTGCCTCCCCCTCTTTTTTTATCTTATTTTTGCTTCCCTTCCCCTATGTTCATCTGTTTTGTTTCTTAAATTCCACATATGAGTGAAATCATATGATGTTTGTCTTTCTCTGACTTCTTTCACTTAGTATAACACACTCTAGTTCCATCCATATTGTTGCAAATGGCAAGATTTTCTTTTTCATTGTCGAATAATATTCCCCTGTGTGGTGTGTGTGTGTGTGTGTGTGTGTGTGTGTGTGTGTGTGTGTGTATACACACCACATCTTCTTTATCCATTCATCAGTCGATGGACATTTGGGCTCTTTCCACAATTTGGCTATTGTGGATAGTGTTGCTATAAACATTGGGGTGCATATGCCTCTTCAGATAAGCACTTTTGTATCCTTTGGATAAATATCTAGTAGTGCAATTGTGGGTCAGAGGGAGCTCTATTTTTAATTTTTTGAGAAACCTCCATACTTTTTTCCAGAGTAGCTGCAACAGTTTGTATTCCACCAGCAGTGTAAAAGTGTTCCTCTTTCTCCGCATCCTTGCCAATATCTGTTGTTGTCTGAGTTGTTAATTTTAGCCTCAGATGATTCTTATAATATTGCCCTAAATAATAATGCCCTAAATAATACTGAAAATATACTGGTAATTTTTTGATTTGCATAAATTTTGTCATTGGAGTCAACTTAATAAATTTAAAATTCATTAATAAATTTGCAGCTGGTAAGCAAATGAATTTAAGACAGCACAAAGCGTAAAATATTGGATTCAGTAAACAAGGATGACTTTAAATGAGGGATTAATATAATGAAAATCATATCTTATTTTCAAAACATAAATAAAACCATTCAGAGAAAACTAACTTAGCAAATAATCATTATAAGGCAGGTATCACGATTATCCGTTGTTAGAGCAAAACGGACACCTCAGATTGAAACGCATAATGAAGGAATACAAAGTTCTGGATGACTTTATCAGAAAATAAACAAACAAATATGGAAGTAAATATTTGCTATAAGCTGGTTCTTATGTCTTAGTTATTTTTACTCTATGCTACCAATAAATAAATAGGAATTTTAAAAAATTATTACTGCAACAGGTGTCCTTGCTGCATAAGTGTAGAAAAAAAAATTTATTGAGACTGTCGGTGCAGCTGTAAAGACGTCAACAATTTCTTCCAACAGTACTCACTTTTTTATATTGACCACCATTTTAAAAAACATCATTTGTAAAGCACAGCAAGAATTTTGAAAAATGGAGAATTTATGTGACTTGCTTTAGTGGGAAATATGAAAAAAATGTGTTTCAGCGTATCCACCATAACTTTTTCAGGGGTAGTAAAAGAAACTAGGGAAGAGCAAGGGGAGACTTCAACCTAGAGTAATTTTTAAAAGTTGGCAAATTCTTTCCTGGAAATTAAAAAGTATAAAATTAGGCAGAATAGTTGAAAACAGCCTTATTGTGTTCTCTGGAAATGATCAAACAAATAAATTGAGAGGCATGCATTTTTAGAAACTGCCAGCAGTTTTGGGAAGAGTACTGAAGTCTATTCTGTTTTCTCCTGATACTGCTTCAGTCAACCCTGCCCCTCTGAGGCAATTAGAATGTTACCAGGGTGGACCGGCCATGAAAATGAGCAATCATGTTTGTAAAGGGAGTAGATTCTATTTGGATCCAATAAGTGGAAAACTAACATTAGTGACAATATCAGTAAAATTTGCCAGCTTTTAGGAAACAGAGATGAAACTCATATATCTGCTAGCCATAAGTTGCAGTCACAGTTGGGTCAGACCTGCCTGAAGTTTAATGAGGAACGCTTAAATTTGAGAAGTACATACATAAGCCTTCCAAACCTGGCTGATATAGAAAACTACACACATATGCAAGGAGAACTGAGAAATTCTGGTGTATAGTTAAAGCCAAGACAGATTGGAAAACTGGCTGAGGTTTAAATGAACTCTCCAGTAGACACATAGGGTCTGAGGGTTTTGAGCACATTATCTGCCCAAATCATTAGCTGACCACTAAAATATAAAATAGAATAATGTAAAATAAATGGCTGATACTGAGAAAAGAAAAGGCAACTCCATGAGACATCTATTTCTCTAAATTTATTGCTTTCTTCCAAGAAATTAGAAAAACCCTTGATATTATATAGTAAATGTTTCACTAAATTCTTATTGAATCCATGAATGAACACATAGTATATTATATTCTTATTTTGCTTTCTCTTATTGTTCTTCTTTTCCTTTAGTTTTTCCTTTTTTTTCTTTAAAATGAGGAAAGGTGAAATTCATAGGGAACTGGTAGATGGCCTATGTTAAAGCATGAACACCTCCCTGGCCCTGGTTTCCTTTAGCTGTTAGTGACTTCTTTCATGTACCACCCCCTCCAAATCTTCTATTGCAGAGTTAGAGGATTCTTTTATTTTAAAGAATGATTAATCCCCGATAAAGGTTTTTCAACTCTAACCTAAAACTCACAGCTTGGTGGAGCTACAAAGGAAAATTTTTCCTCCAAAGGCAACTCAGCACTTGTGAAAAATATTGTTTTATCTCATTAAATACTGATCATCTGTATGTGATAAAAGATGTGTGATTAAAATTCATGGTCTCTTCTGTAAAAAGCAAAACTATAGGGATGGCAAACAGAACAATGTTTCCTGGGCTGAGAGTAGGGGGGAGAGTGTACTACAAAGGAACAACATGAGGGAATTTTTTTGTATCTTGATGGTAGTAAAAGATAACAAGACTGTGCACTCATCAAAATTCATCAATTGTCCATCAAAATAAATGAATTTTACTCAATTTATATTAAAAGAAAATCATGGTCTATAATATTTTTGACACCCTCACTGTTGGCAAAGTCTCCTAGTCAGTTTGAAAAAAAAAATGGTGGAAATTATTAACTAAGGTCAACTCAGTGAAATCTCTCAGGTTCAGACAAAAGCCAAAAGGCTTGCTACATAGTAAAAGGCATCTTGAATATCTTCTGTATATAGTGCCACCATTAATACGGATATTTTAAATTGGACTGAATGTATTCTCCCTTAACTTATTTTGATGTTCTGCCTTTCACTGTACCTGTCATTGAGAACCATAGTTAGAACAGTTAAAAACGAGCAGATAACTCCCTCACTTCTAACAACTGCATTCAGCTTTATCTCAGCTTCATTTCTCTTTTAAGAATAACTGTTTTTCCTAATTATAATTCCAGGAGATTAGACGATTAGAGACATTCTGAAGCCAACCTTGAGTGATTTATATCTGTCTCTGTCTCTATCTGCATCACTCTCAATCTCTCTCTCTATAAAGACCAAACAACCACAAAATTCATAAAGTATCACTTCAAGCTAAACTCAGAGAAAGTCACTTAAAAAAAAAACAGAAAAAAAAACCACTGTTAAACTAAGATCTGTTGATAAGCACCTTACAGTTTTTAAGTGGAATTATAATAGATCCCAAAGGGACACACTGGTATTTAGCTGTCAAGCCCAATAAGGACTGCAGTTTTGGTGATACTATCACACATGCTATGACTTCTAATAAGAGACATCGTAAAAGCATAAATCTTTAGATATGGAGGGTTTTTTTTCCTTTTTAGTCCTATGATAGTCTTTTTTATTTCATAGTTATAAGATTTCCATAAGCTAGAGCTCTCTAACCACAGATGTAAAATACTTGGGACAACTACTGCTGAAAGGTGTTTCAGGCAGAGATGCTGCACATTCTGATGTACTTAGATAGTTTCCTGAGAAAACTTTCTCAACTATTTTTAAATTCATTAATAATGATTCAGTTATCTGTTGCTGCATAAAAACTGTCTCACAAGTTAGCAGTTCATGATGTCTCTCAATTAGTCTTTTTAGTCAATTAGCCTTTTTGATTAAATCAACAAATGAGTTTTAGGCATTACTACTTCTAAATGTATTATTTAAGTGTACTCTCTCTGTGCTGAGATTATTATTTTTGGCTAATCTAACTTAAATGCTATTTTGTGTCAAACATTTGGTGTGGGAAGCTCACTAATGGCCGTGAGAGATAAATACTATCATTCCTATTTCACAGTTGGAGAGAAACTGAGGATTAGAGGTGTTAACATCTCCAGATGGGCATACGTAGAGGTCTTGCTGTTTTCCAAGTCCATGCTTTACAAAATAATATAATAATATACTGCCACATTGTAAGTGAGAATATTGCTTTCACAAGTTGATCTATCATCAGTCTCCAACTTCATAGTCAAGATCACTGTAAATACAAACCTTAATGTTGATGCCTCCCTTTAATTATTCATGCTACTTTGTAATACTCAAAAATAAGTACCCAGTACATAAAATAGTTGCTGCTACTGGAAAAGCTAATTCCGTGTGAGCATAAATTTTTCCAGTATGGTGGCTAAGAGGAGCACTTCTTGGAAAGATCCCTAAAAAACAGAAAAAGCACTGGGAGAGACAAAGTCAAAAGACTTCAACTTAGAAGCCACAGAGAAGGTAGAAGAATAGAGTTGAAATGAAAAGAACCAAAAGGAAAGGCAAATCAAGAGCCAAAGGTCTAGGAAGACTGGAACAAAGGGAAAAACATTGTTTTTGAAGGAGATCTAGATATTAAGATGGTTTGTGGAATTCCTAAAAACTCAGGTATTTAAGCCAGAGATTGAGTCACAGCAAGGAAGAGAGATGGCCTAGTGACTTCTATGAAAATTGAAGTTTCTTTGGAGATGAAGTAACTTTCTTTAGTACCATTCTTAGGACACTCCCTTCCATAGAAAAAGACAGGGACATTCTTACCACTAAAGGCTTAGTTGCATACTTTGTTTTATTTGTGTGTTTTGTGTTAAGAATTTTCCACTGCTTTGGGGCGCCTGGGTGGCTCAGTTGGTTAGGCGTCCGACTTCAGCTCAAGTCATGATCTCATGGTTTGTGAGTTCGAGCCCCACATCGGGCTCTGTGCTGACAGCTCAGAGCCTGGAGCCTGCTTCAGATTCTGTGTCTTGCTCTCTCTCTACCCCTACCTCGCTCATGCTCTGTCTCTCTCTCTTAAAATGGAATAAAGGGTAAAAAAAATATATATATATCATCCATTGCTTCAAGAATGGATACTGACAGAGAAATATTAAGGAATCCTGAAAGAACTGAACAACTGTATGGTTGACACAACCCTAAAAGGCTCTTAGGAGAAGCTTGGATACCTTAAACCCTATGGTATTTTTCAGGACAGCACAGCAATAGGTTCCTCGTTGCAGGTCTTTCGAAGCTGATTTTGGCAGTAAATACTGTTGTTTATGAACCTTGAGTCTAACCCAGTAATGATGTTCCTTTATCCAGCATGGGATCTACTGGCCAACTAGTGTATAAGTTCTCAGTAGAAAATGACCCAGAAAAGATATTCCTACTATTGGAAATCAAAGACGTATGTTTATAATATATGGCTACATAGACTACAAATGAGTAATGTACTCAGTGGATATTGGTTAATATGATTTGGTCATAGAGATCTTATGCAGATGGTCCAGGGTGTGTGTTATACTTTACTAACAAGGCAAGTAGGACTGACCCAAGACTCTACTTTTCTACATTTTATGCATTGGGAAATGAAGGGAAGTATATGGGTCAGGGTTATTTATATTCTTTATTTGAGAGAGGTGGTATTGTTTCTGTTTTCTTTAGATGGTATGTTTAAGTTTTGTTAAACCATCCTTTAACATGTATGTAAAAAATGTGTTAGAAAATCAGTTGTTGTTGTCGTTATGTTTTAAATTCCCAAACTTGGCTGAATATATTGGTGGCCACTTCTTTGGAAAGTGAAGGAGGTACAAAACCATTTTCTCATCTTTAGTCAGATGTGTGCGATTTTAAAATCATAGTACTGAAGCATTTGTAATCTGAGATTGCGACCTTCATGTATACATTGCATATATCAGTATATTGCATATATCTATAATGGATAGATACAGTTATATAATGGACCTATAGATATATTTATCTCCTATATTTATCAAGGATTGAAACCAAAGCCCTAAGGTGACTTCAGGAAAAAATCTTGAGAAATGTGGAAAAACTAATTTCTGCTGGTTTTTTGATGATCGCATCCTCAGCAGTGCTGCCATGGGATAGGAGATTGAAATCCAGGAAAGGTCTTTGGCAGCATCAGGTAGGAATCAATTGCACCCTGTGTCTCAGGAAAGCAGTCGGGGCTCCCACTTCACTGAGCAAAGGTTAACCCATTTCCACTTGCTCTGGGTTGTTTCTGAATGAGACTTCAGGGCACAAGACATTCTCAGGTGTCCTTCTGAATTTACTTCCTACCACCTGGACTGATAATTCTTCTTTCTCTGAAGTCAGAGTCCCCTTGGCTAGCTAAGAACAAGCAGCATTGTATGCCAGATCACAAAGTGACACTGTTCTTCCCACCGCTCTGCCCTCTTCCTCCTTCATAAAATCAGACCAGTTTTTTTATGTTAGAGTAAAAATGTCTTTTTAACCCACGGGAGTGTTTAAACACTAGGCAGGTGCATAAATGAATATATAAAACTGCCAGGTGTAAAATCTTAGGAGTGGTGAGTCCTTTTGCCAAGTGTGGAGTGTGTGTAAATCTTGTGTTTTTTGGCTCATATGCTACTTTTGTTGTTTTTGTTCTTGAGTTGTTATTTATTAGGAAAGTAAAAAAAAAAAAAAACAAACCTGACAACAGGCTGTTACTGCACATGGGTCAAGAATTAGAAACCCATCTCTAATTGATTGCAAAAGATCTTTCATAATGTGTCAAGAATAAAATGTATCCGGATGAGTCATTAGCTCATGAAAGTATCAACAAGTGATATTCTGTGGAAGACGATAATATCTATGATTCTAAACTAAGTTTTTAGAGTAAATCTTGAAACAAGTATTCATCTGTAAATATATTGTTTCATCCGAAACCTGTGCTTCTCCATGAGAGGAGGCTGTCGTACTATAGTGATTTTTTTGCATTTATCTTCCACTGTGCAATAATCCTTTTATTTTCCTTTCAGGTTTATTTTAGGAGGAATTTTTAAGTATTTTACTTCTGTTCCCATTCTATTTTTTCATTTCTCTCGTGGCATCCATACCCTGTTCACATTGTTTATACAATGCTTTAAGCTTCAAGTCTTCTCAGTGGAACAAGAAGAATCATTCATTCCACTCTTTCATTTTAGAGGGCATTGTACCTCTGCTTCCTACTCTAGAAAAGGAATAATCATAGCATTTACCTTGCAGGATTAAGTTATATTATTAAAAGAGAGCCTGCATAACATCCTTACAGAAGTGTGTGACACATGCATAGTTTGAGTCCAAAATTATTGGTTGTCATCATTATCATTATCTCAGAGTCTGTTCACCCACAAAATCCATCTAGACTGGTTGGGAAGGGTTGTGTTACTCCACTTTGAAGTACTGACAGCCTGGTTGTTAATTCTGTAAAAACTTGCTAATTTTTGCCAGTCCTACTAGCTTACATTGATCAACCCTGAGTCACAAATTCTGAGAAAAGGCCATAGTTATACTTCTGTCAGTGGTGTGTGATGCCTTCCATTTCTCTAGTACCTCCAAGTGGATCTAAAAAGTAGTACCATCCCTAATGAAATCAAAACTAAGAAAACCTATCCATGCAGTCAACCTAACCTGGCAAAGGGTGTAAATAAACACAAGCTGTTTTCTTTATTCAAAGGAAGCCAATAAAAGTGCTTTAGAATTAGGTAAATACTTCAAAATCTAAAGAGGCATTTAATATTAACCCCATGAAGGGAGTGTGTGTGTGTGTGTGTGTGTGTGTGTGTGTGTGTAGATGTATTAAGGGGTAAAGGTGGGAGAGACTGGAACTCAGAGGTAAGGCCAACCAAGCACATGGGGCTTTTACTGATGTGTTCAGACCATCCTGGAGGAGACAGTCCATCTTGCCATGCCTCCTGCCATGCTTCCTTTTATGCTTAAAGCATAGCATAATGGGCAGCTAGTGATTTTCTTGACACATTCTGTTCCTAGGAACCACTCAGTCTCTGGGGATAAATTCACTCATATGCTTTCTATTTTTGTTAAATCTGTTAAGAATTTTTTTCTTGGGAAAAAAAAACTGCCTGCAGCAGAGCTGTATTTCACAGCTGGCATATTGATTTTAGTGTGAAGTTCCTAAGGATGCCTACTCTATAAATGGTTATTGTGTTCTATTATAAAATAATGCCACCGGCTACAGACATCTCTCTCTCTTCCTACCTCTCATTCTTCCTTGCTGGGTTCTCTCTTTTTCCAACTCATACTCAATTCTCTTAGCTCAATTACTAAGATAAAGGTTGGATGATGCCATCCCCCAAACCCCCATGTCAGATGTGCAAAGGTACAGTAGCATGGGTGGGACAGATCAAGCAGAAGTGTAGGACTCTATTGCTTCTAGGTGCTTCTAGGTGGGCTGGGAAGGAAAATAAAAACACATTATCAGTATAGACATAAAAAGAATTTTTAATTTACATTCATTAATTTTTCCTTTTATCATTTCTATAGCTGCAGCTACAATGTCATTGCTGAAGAGCAATGGAAATGAAAGCCAATTTATTTGTCTACCACATCCAGGACTGCAAACGGTCTTTCAAAGCAACATCATTGCAACACATTAAGTAGCATAATTCTTCTGTTGCGTATTATTTTTTCTGTTGTCCTCAGGTCATATATACTTCTTCAAGACAACAGTCTTACTTCTGCTTAGTTTATTATATGTCATGGTTTATATCTTGAGGGCTGCTCATAAAATTAATTGATTATGTAGGTGTTGTCAATCTGTTGTCAAAGGATAAGTAACTTTTTTTAACTAATGGATACTGCCTTCTCCTGGAAATGTGGAGCATATCAAACAGTGTTTGTAAAACATGGCTAAATAATTGTGTTTATCATCAGTGAGGGCAATGTAGTATATATATATATATATATATATATATATATATACACACACACATATATATGGTACACATATATGTGTACCATATATATACACATATATATGACCTTTTGATAGTTTAATAGTATTTCTTAATACTGTTTCAATAAGGTGAGACTGTTGAACAGATAAATAGAAAAGGCTATTTTTGACATACCGAGACATTGTAGGAGATTAGAGAGAGAGACAGATATAGAAAGATCATGTCACCTCAGCATCTTTCATGTGATAGTCACCATGGTATACATCTCACATTCAGTGTTTACATTTCATTATTTATGATCTTGTCTTCAATATATCATTCTCTTTGTATTATAGATACATTAACTGTGACACAGAAAGATTAAAAGCAGCCAGGAAAATTCAGTGCTGATCATATACGCAATAAGATGGCTTGGTGGGCAGATCAAGCAAGACCATACACTCCGGGACTAATTGAGGGCCATATAAACTAAATAATGGATCTACAGGGAGATCTCAGGCCTTTGTCCCATGGTCCAATTATTTCTTTATGCTTACATATCATATCTTTATCTGCACTACTTTTTAGCATGTCTGGCAACAAGAGATTTAAAATAAATTTGGTATTGAGATCGATATAGATGTATGAAAATTTTGAGTTAAATATACAATATGATAAAGTGCTATCAGTGTAGCAGAGATAAAGCCTTAGACTGTTAAAAGTTTCAGTCCTGGCTACAAGTGCATTTGGTTTAATTTTATTAGTGGGAGGAATAGTTTAATAGTTTATATAAGAGCAGTTTATCTAATGGCTATCATAATTGGGCATTTGCCATAACATATATATGTTGGATATTAAGTGGTAGAGTTCACACATGTATACCTTGCATAAATGTTGTGCGGTGATGTGTCATGTCTGTACTGAAGCACACTGAGGTGTGGATGAAGTGTGGTATGATTCAGCAGTGGCTTAGAACCTGCAGAATTGCCTCACAAGATTGTGTAAAGGATTAAATGACATATTAACTGAGAGAATACATACAAGACATTTTATAAACTATGATATGTGACACAAACCACAGGTGCTATTTCATTTCTTCTCTAGAACTTATGTTAAGTGAGTTTTACAATTCTGGGCTTCAAGCTGTATTACAAAGCTGTAATATTCAAATAGTATGGTACTGGCACAAAGACACATAGATCAATGGAACAGAATAGAGAACCCAGAAATTGTGGGTCCCCACAACTGTGTGGTCAACTAATCTTCAACAAAGCAGGAAAGAATATCCAATGGAAAAATACATTCTATATAATTTCATTTTGTTATATTGAGCAATACATGTTCACTATTTTATGACTATTATAAATACTTTTTATGGATGAGGAAACTAAGGTTCAAAGAGGTAAAATAAGTTTTCAGAAATCAAATAACATAAAGCCAGGACACAGATATATAGACATAGATATCTGTCTGATTCCAAGCTGTGCTCAGTCTAAGTGAAATAACCTGTTTAAAACCTTCTCTCAACATTTCTAATGATCAGCAGATTCGGGGGTTTTGGAATAGGTAGTTTGACTAAGTAATTTCTAGACTAACCTTAAGCCCCTAAATTACATAATTTAAAGTTTACTTTTGGAGAAAATATAAGCCAGTGTTATTTGCCTAATATGCTTTTTATCTTGTTTTTTTTAATTGAGATGCAATTCACATATGACTTTATATTATATGCTTTTAACAGAAATTAGACACTGAATCTCCATCGTTAATATTGTAAACAAATTTAAAAGATGGATTCTGTAAACTAAAGATGTTCAGTTTCCATGAACATTAACTGAACATTTACTATGTACTTATCTACTCAATAAAGGTTTCCCTCCATTGATTTGGGATTTCCCTATTGTCTTTACCTTGAAGTCTAAGGCTCAAAGCTAAGTCTGAAGAAAACTGGTAACCATTATGCATGGACTCCTTATCTCAGACTTTCTAAGAGACAAAATAATTGTGATAGCAAACTCTGTAATCATCTATTCCAGTTTTCTCCCTAAGGCTGTGTTAGCAAGAGACTGGAGGAGGAGTGGGAAGGGATTTATGGGTATCTTTGGCTTTGGGAAGAGTTGCAGTCCTTGCGGTGAGACATCATACTTTTTTTTCCCTTCCTTTATAAAGAAAGGAAAAGGGTTCTCTTACACTCTTTTTTACCCTTGGCTTGGTGAGCAGAGGAATTAAAAAAAAATATTTTCAAAACTGTAAGTATTTTCAAGAAAGCGAGTCTGAGATTCCACGTGAGAGATTTCCGGTGAGCCAGTTAAGTAAAAATTTGAGAGAAGTAAACAGAGAAAGAAGTTGTATTGTTGCTTAGCTTGGACCGCACTGTTTGCAGTGGCAAAAGGGGATGTACGTATCCCAGGGATCAAGTGGACAAAGGGAAGAACAAGTGAATTTGAAGTTCTTTCTGTTTTTCCCACTTTTGAGGGCTGAGTGAGAAGAACTCAGCAGTCAGATGTTAGAATGTGTACTTCCAGGATAAGCAGCCAAACAAGATGTGGAAAAGGTAGAATTGAAGCAGGTTTCCCAAATCAAGAAACAAAAATGTGAGGAGGCCTCACTGAGGCTTCATAAGACATACACATGCCCAGGGTCACTGGTAGTTCACAGGAGGACTTTGTAAAAATTAGAAAAGATACCCTTCTGAGAAGTTACACACAACTTGTTGACCAGAGCACAGACTGAACATCAAACTCCCTTCACTCCAGTGAAATACTGTGTATATCTTATGCAGATCATAGCCTGCACAGCTTCACGTAGCCTCCTGGTGGATGAGCTCCTAAAAATGTTGGCATCAATGACCCAAAATTGTTGGCCCTATCACAGAGACATCCAGCAGAGAAAGGTTAACATTTATAATCTTTTAAAAAGTCACATGACCCTGCTCTTCTCCCCTTTCCTTGCACATCACACTGGAGAAGGTATTCCTGGGAGGAATAGAGGATGTCTTTTAAGGGTAGTTCATGCCATGATATCCTAAATAACTCTGTGTTCCGAACAGTTGGGGTCCCAGCACATGTGCACTAATTGAAAGGAGGGTGAGAAGAAAGTGGAAGAGGAAATGCAAATGGAAGTTCTCCAAAACTGTGGAATCTACCTGACATGTTAAGATGAAAGAGATTGAGAAAAAGCACATATGCCACACTGTGCTTACATACTTTCCTTTTGAGAATTTTCAGTAAACTTACTTCTCCATTGTCATCATCATCATCATCTTCACATTCTTAGTACAAATTGTTAAATAAGGTATGAATATCTCCACTTTGCATATGAGGAGGCAGAGCTCTGAGAGTTACATATTCCGATGTAATGGCTAGATTCTAAATATAGGTCTGACTTGAAGTCCATTTATGAAAACAATCCTTCAGATGATACTTCCACCCTTTCCCAGAGTTTGACAATGAAAACTAAGCCTTGTCGGAAAGCCTTGACAAGTCCCATATCTTTTTTACTGTTTCTTAGGTATTAACCTGAAGGTTTTATGGAAATATGTTCTTGAAATTCCTAATTTTTGCCTTTGACTGAGCATACTGAAGTTTTTACATTGTGATGAACACCCATCTGCCACACCAGTAAGATTTAGACCCTCACAATTTTTAAGTAATGTAGTCCTAAGTTATGAAGTGCTGACTCATAATTAAAGAGTGCCAAGTGGGTTATAACCCATGAGCATTAATTACACCAGAAACCATTTGAACAAACAGAAGTAATTGTCAGCGCACAGAGAAAATATATTATAGTCTTTGCTTCTAGAAAGTCATTACTAATGTCTGGAGGAATTTTCTTTTTTCGTTTGGCACACCAACATCTGAAACACCTTCCCATATTAGAGGAATGCTCCATCTTTTGTCGACAGTCTCCTTTCTCACTGTAGAAGCTGAAATCTCCGCATTCTTTCCCAGTTTCCCTAGAAGGTACAGCCTGAGCATCAGATATATGCTGCACTGGTCAGACAGATCTGCGCTGGAGGGTGAATCTGGATTTAAAGACATAAGGAAGACTAGATCATGCAGAACTTGTTGTGCTATTTTGTCCTAATAGCTCTAACAGTTTTCCAGAACCAGTGGACGGCATCTCTCATGGAGAATACAGTCCCCAGTGTTAAGGTACAGGTGGCAGTGTCTGGTTTGTATGTCTCAAGGCTCCGGTGTTTTTATTCGGTTAGTTTCTTGCATATGATTGGTTATTGCCTCCTAACCTTGATTTTCTGGCCGTTGTGAATAGGCTATAAGCCAATGACACCCCAGAAGCAAATTCTTAAATCACATAATCAGAAGCCTAACTAATGAATGTTCAGTTATGGGATGGGTAGGAAAATATAGGTTATTCAGTGTCCATCATGCAAAATGGTATGCTTGTTAAATACCTGTTTCTTCACTGATACGGGGTTGAGATGAAGAAAACCTCGTTTCTAAAATTGATTGCCAGAATGTACATTATATTTAGAAAGAATTTATATTTTATGTATAATTTTATATTTAGAGACAAAGGATGCAGTTTCGAATGAAGTATATCAAATGCTCCAAAATCATTTGAAATGTCTCGATGTGGTTACTTTTTATGCAATATTAAAGTATTGAAAGCACTTATGGATTTGAAGTATATTTGTACACAAAACTATCTTAGATTTTTTTATTTTAACAGTTAAATTAAAAATTTCAAAGCCCTTGAGGATATCTACATAAAATTATCACTATCATATCATTACAATTATCACTATCGTATCATTTGCTAAGGTGATAACCCTAGCAAACAGTTGGTATGAAGGGTTTCATCATAGATGTTCAGTAGATGTGAGCTTACATAATTTATACTCTCACTGCTAATTGCCCTAGACTATCTACAAATTCCAACCAGTAAAAGGAATAGGAAAAAACTAAGACACAAATGATAGTAATGGCACGTGGAGGTAATTGCCAAAGCATTAATGTCCCACTTATAATTTTAAGGTAGTTGATTGTAACCTTTTCCATATCCATCTTCAGTGTGCATATGGGTGACAACTTCTGTGATGGAAACAAAATTAAGCAAAACAAAGCAAAAGAAAAAGCAAAAGGAAGTCCCGTCTTAAAAACACACGAACAAACAAAAAAGTTCTAGGCCAGAGCCCAGTTGTTCTCTAGGACTCGTTTCTTTTTTAATTTTATTTAACTTTTTTTAATGTTTATTTATTTTTGAGAGAGAGAGAGAGAGAGAGAGAGAGAGAGAGAGAGAGAGAGAGAGAGATGGAGTGTGTGTGAGCAGGGCAGAGAGAAAGGGAGACACAGCATGCACCGTCAGCACAGAGCCCTATGCAGGGCACAAACCCATGAACCGTGAGATCATGACTTAAGTCGAAGTCGGACGCCCAACCAACTGAGCCACTCAGGCGCCCCGTCTAGGACCCATTTTTATATGCATTGCTTCATATTATGGGGGATGTATTGAAGGGTGGAGTCCTGAGTCACTCCAGTCTTGGAAGAAGCGCAGTTGTGCACACTGCCCTACTTCTTCGTGTTGTGCACACCGTCCTTCCCTTGCCGGTCAGAATAAAGCTAGAATTTCACTGGTTCCTCTCCACTTAAGACTTTGGGCGTTTGGGTGGTTTCCAGGTTTTGGCCATGAGACTGCCATGAACATTTATTTGTATACAAGTTTTTGTTCGGATACATGCTTTCATTTCTCTTGGTCAGCTAGTCTCTTTTGAAATTCTCTCTGCCTATTATGACATCCTTCTCTGATTTTGTTTCTATTTGTTTCTTGCTTTGCTTTCTAATTTCATTATTCTCTCTGCAGACATTATGTGCTAAAGGTTATCACATCCCAATCTTGGGTCTCCTCTCACACTTAAGCAGTTCATGCATCTTGGTTTTAATTATCTCTTGTATGCAGTTAACTCAGATTTGTATCTCCAGCCTAGAATTTTTAAACACAGAGCTGTATATTTAACTGTCTATTTGACATCAGCTGTTGGCCTTCTCTGAGGCATCTTAAAATCATCATGTGCAGTAGTTTTATGACTGTTCACCCCATTAAAACCTGGGCCTTTCCCATTTCCCCCCAAGCTATACAATTAGATCATAATAAGTGATCTTTAACACCGTCTTTGTGTGTTTGTGTTAGAGAGATCATCTCTTCTGAGTAGCATCTGAAAGGACTACCCCTTTCTAGTTTTTCTTTACACAGCTGAGGCATCACCTTTTCAAAACAAATCTGATCACATCAGTTCCTCATTTTTCCATTTTCTGCTTAGATTGTTGGCTTTAAGTTACTTATGCTAAAAACCAGATTTCTTAATATGTCTTATAAAGTTTGATGTAGAAAAGTCCCTACTAAGTTTATTCAGACTCATTTTGAAAGTTTCCAATCTCACACTTCACACCAGTGTACAAGCCAGAACACTGTCTTCTGTTAGTATTTCAAACCTACTATGTCCCTCTGACCACTAAACCTTTTGCATATGTTCTTCCCTCTCCTGAAATACTCTAAACCCCCTTCATCTATTCATGCCCTATTTTCCCTTAAGTTTTGAGGACCATGCACCACTTTCTAAGTTGTTTTTTTTAATCACTAAGAACACTAAGGACCTCTCCTTCATATACTTGTGGTATAACTGCAGTTGTTTTTTGAGATTACTTGAGTAATGTCTGTCTGTCTCTCAAACTAGTCCATAAAATCCACTGATGTCAGGGATTATGCAGATTTAGCTTATCCTTCCATATCATCATATATCAAAGTCCAGCATGTGTCAGGTACTTAAGAATTGTCTGAATGAGTAAAAAGAATAGATTTAATAGGATTAGATGAATGTGTGAACTTAAGAAGGTGATCTTGAGGACTGTTTCAAGTTTTCTGGCTTAAGATAATGAGGAAGAATAAGAAATCACCAATGGAGGCAAGTAATAGAGGAGAATAATAGGTTTATAGAATTAGAAAATGAGTACTATTCCCTTGTCTCACATCTTAAATGGCACAACATTCTTTGAAATAATATTTTCTATTAAATAATGAAGTGCGTACCTTACATGAAGAAATTCTCTTATATAGCAAATGTTTGGAGTTTGCTTCCCAGAGTAGCTTAAGACTGCTTTTACATAAATTTTCATCACTCTCTTCTATCTCTACTAGTCAGTATTTTCATGATATTAAAAAATGTACATTAAGCACGTGGAACTTCTCAGAAGAAGGTCACCATTAAATAAAGAAATAATTAATACATGATACAAATAACTGACAAGTAAGGCACCAGAAATAAGTGAAACGTCAAAGAGAAGACAATATTTAAAGGCCTTTGAGAAGTCAGTAAACAGTATCAATCATATCCCTGTCGCCTTTGGTGAAAAATAAGAAGGGGTTGATCAGCAGAGAGCAATTTTGCAGGAATACAGGAGACCTGATGTTGAAAAGTCTTAGTGTCCTATGTATGCTTTGAAACATTTAAGGCAGTAGTTCCCAGTGGAGGTTTCCTTGCTCAGGTGCAATATAGTTTGAAGAGTCTGTGCTGCTTGTTGAAGCATCACAAATGGCATACTTTGACAGCTGGGGTACCTGTTGAATAATTTCTCTGTCAAACATTCAAAACAAAATGGCACAGATGTTAAGGTGCATGCATATACAGTGAAAATATCCTACTGAAGGGCAACAAAAAGCTTTTCACCATTCAAAAGTTTGAAGGATTAGAATGCCTTCTTCTGAAATGTAACAATTGTTATATTTAAAAATCTTGCTTATCTATAGTCCTGTTAATAACCCTTTTATAGCAAATATCTATTAAAATTGAAAGACATGATGACATTATAATTATAAATAATGAAATAAAGAGTGGAAGTTTTGCTAAATCTATAATTTTAACTAAAATTTAGCAAAAATATATTAAGTATGTAAAATGTGCCACCTTACTAGTGGAGGGAATGGCGAATCAGACATAATACTTTCCTTTAATCATCTTTTAAATTAGATGATTAGAAAGAGAGATGAAAAGGAAATATCAATTCAGGTTTGCAATAACTGTGCTAGGGATAGACTCCTCACTTGGTGGGTACACAGGAGGAGTAGTCGACACAACCTTGAGGGATCAAGGATGGATAATTCATAAATAATATTTAAACTAAACTGAAACAGAATAAGGAGTTAAAAAATAATCTTGGAGAAAGAAGAGGAAGGGTTGAGAGAACATCATTTAAAGACCCAAATGTTGAAAAACACAAAACACTAGAAGGCTTTAAGTAACGAGGCATTGTTGTATTTAAAAATTAAGGGAGAATTGCCTCCTAAAAGGATGCCAGAGAACAAATCAGTTTCCAGGTTAAAAAGTGTTCACCATACCACATTAGACGTTTGGATTCTAATCTTAAGATAATTAGAAGCCTTTTAGAGGGGCGCCTGGGTGGCTCAGTCAGTTAAGCGTCTGACTTCAGCTCAGGTCATGATCTCACACTTGTGAGTTCGAGGCCTGTGTCAGGCTCTGTGCTAACAGTTCAGAGACTGGAACCTGCTTCAGATTCTGTGTCTCCATCTCTGCCCCTCCCCTGCTCATGCCTCTCTCTCTCTCTCTTTAACTCAAAAGTAAATAAAAATTTAAAAAAGAAGTCTTTTAGAGATTCTAATAGGAAGAGTGACATGATGAGATTATTCTAGTCTATCATATGGCAAATAGAATTAAATGGATATAGTGATTAGTATTTAGTACAGCTGTATGTAACAGGGACCAGACCATACTGGCTCAAACTCCTGAAGGTCTTCTACTGCAAATATATGTGTGTGTGTGTGTGTGTGTGTGTGTGTGTGTGTGTGTGTATGCAATAGGAAAAAATATGTATAATTACATTTTAGATTTCTAAGATGGCTATTGGAATTCTTGCCAAGATAACATCTTTTGAAACATCAGGGAAGAAGAAGAAAGTGAACCTCTCATCAGCAAGACTTCCTAGAAGTTTTCCTACAACATTTTCTTACCTCATATTGGCCAGAAATTTGTCACATGGTATCTCAAGCTGAATGAGAGAACAGACAGATTGCCACACAGAGAAAAACTGAGGCAAAAAACAGGAAGTGCAGCAAGTGGGGAATAGATTTTTGGGTAGACACCTAGACTCTTCTTACAGGGGATAATCCTAGAAAATAGAAGAGCAGTTAAATTACCTTTTGTTTTTTTTTTTTTGTTTTTTTTTTTTTTGGTAAGGTGGAGTAGTATAGACTCAGACAATTAGAAGGATATTGAAAGATATTTATGGTGTATGATTATGATGGTTAAGTGATTTTTTTTTTGAATGTGGGGAAAGGATGAATAAGAAAGGAGATGCCAGGATAATTTGAGTTTCAATTTTGAGTAATTGAGTTAGGGAGTAGCTGAAGGAACTAGTTTGGCTAAAAATGATTAATTCAGTTTAAACAAGATAGTGGCTGATTGGAACTAATTGTAATATTTAGCAAGTAATTACAAACACAGGTCTGGAGAGGTAAGTAGAAGGTGAGAGAGTAATATGAGTATTGATGTCATTTTGGAGAAAGTTGAGTGGTACTGAAAGAAAAATATATAAAATTTCTGAAGAGAAACAAATTGAACTAATTTTCTTATTCTTATTTATGAAATATTGAGGAAGGGATAATTGAAGATTTTTAGCAGAAAGGAAGACACTGAAATATAATGAATAACCAGAAGAGTCACTCTTGCAAAAAGGAAAGATATGGTAATTTGGACTGTATGAGGGAAACCTCTCTCATTTTAATGGAAAGTGGGAGGAAAGACAGTAAATAAAAACAAACAAAAAATATCTGTAGTCATGGGACATAGAGTACAATCATTCATTGTTGGTTTCTGTTTTCTCAGTGACAGAATATGTGATCACTAGTGATAATGATACATGGATCACCGAGAATTTTAGCATAACAGATTTAAAAAAATTGTCATCCTAAATGGTATGAAATTGAATATTCTACCCTTGATGTTAGAAACAAGGCAAACAAAGCCATCTTGCCACTTCTATTCAACATTGTATTGGAGGTTCTAGCCATTGCATTAAGGCAAGAAAAATAAATAAAGACCATAGAGATGAGAAAGGAAAAAATAGAAGCATTTCTATTTACAGAAAGCATAATTGTTTACTAGAAAACACTAAGTGCTGTGGACTGAATCATGTCCCCCTTAAATTCATACATTGAAGCCTTAACTCCTCAATGTAATTGTATTTGATCATGAAGCCTTTGAGAAGTTATAAGGTTTAGATGAAGTTATGAGGGTGGGATTAGTGCCCTTATAAGAGACATCAGAGAATTTGCTTCCTTTGTGTTTCTTCACCATGTGAGGACACAGCAAGCATGTGGCTGCAAGCCAGGAAGAGGGCCTTCATCCCTGGGGAACCAAATTGGCCAACACCTTGATCTTGACTTTACAGCCTCAAAAACTGTGAGAAATAAATTCCTGTTGTTTAAGCCACCCAGTCTATGGTATCTTGTTATTTCATGCATCCCATGAAAACTAATATACTAAACTACGTGAAAATCAATATCTGGGACTAATCAGGTAAAAAAAAATACTGTATTTTTACATTTTAGTATCATGTAATTAAAATAACATTTAAATAAATATAAATAAAATTTAATAAAAATAGTATAGCATCAAAAACATCATTTAGGAATAGATTTTGCAAAAGTCATACAAGAACTCTTCACAGTAATCTATATCACTTTGCTCAGAAAATTTATAAATCTATAATTTAGAGCTTTATAATCTTTGTGAATCGGGGAATTTGATATTTCTAAGATGTCAGTTGCCTCCAAATTTTTCTATGGGTTCAACATAATGCAAATTATGATCACAGAAGTCTTATTTTTTTAGTAGAAATTGACAAAATAATTCTGAATTTATATGGATGTGCAGAGGACCAAGAAATATCTAAATAATTTTGAAGGCCAATATAAATAAAGAATAATACTAATAATAAATGATAAGAATAATAAAGAAGACCAAAAGTTGAAGGAGTTACATTACTTAATTTCAAGATGTATTATAAGTAAACAGTGATAAAGCCATCCTTATTCTAACTTTTAGGATCCCATTCTTTCCCAGTTAACACCCTGTGAGTTTGGGAATTCATTTTCTGTTGTACTTCAGACACTCACAAGATGATATTCTGAGTTTGGGTTTCATCCATCTCAGCTCTGTGGCCATAAGAGCGAAAGGGTCTCTTTCTAGGCAGATATAGCAGCTCTCAAGCCATTTATTCAGTGCTTGTGCTGGGAGTTTGAATTTATGAGATTATATTTTGTTTTATTTTGTTTTGTTTTGTTCCCCACCTTGTTCAGTGACATTAGGAAGAACTAGCCAACTTTATCATATTCATTAGTTTGGCAAAGATATTCTTAAGTATCATATAGATGGTCATTCAGATCCTTGCCTCTTATAAGTGTTGGATTAAGAGTATCCAGTGGATGTATTATGTGTATTTTTATTGCCAGATCATGCCACAGACTCTCATTGCTGTGCTGAAAATGGAGTCATTTGTTGTCTTTACATGTAGTCAGATTAAACAGGGAGCCAATTAAACATATGCCTATGTTTTGACAGAGCCATTCCACTTGTACACATTTACTCCAGAAAAATGAATACATATGTCCACCAAAAGACTTGTAGAAGAATGCTCGTAGCAGCTTTATTTGTAATAGCTCCATATTGGAAACAACTTGAATGCCATCAACTGAAGAAAGTGTAAACGAATTGTAGTATATTTATTGAATTAAATAAAAGGGAATGAATATATAGGCAACAATATGGATGAATCTAACAGTTATAATGCTGATTGAAAGAAAGTAGTTTTTCATTATAAAGCTAGTGAACCTAATCTGATCTAATCTATGTAAAAATTAATGTATTGGGGGTGGGGGTGGAATCCCAGAACACTGGTTACCTCTGTAGAGAGGGGATTGAGTAGGAAGAGACATGAGAGAACTTTCTGTTCTGAAAGAAATGTTTTATATCTTGAAATGGGTGTGAATTACATGGATATTCATTTACCAAAATTGAACTGCTAAGGTTTGTGTTTTTTAATATATGGAAATTTCATTTAAAGAACTAAGAACTAGGGACCTACTGAGTGCAGAGTTTAAAACAAACGTGGCAGGTGATTGATGTTTGTTAATGGGGATGATAGGTGTTCATTGTGGTATTTGGTTTACTTCTTATATATTTGGAATTCCCCGCGATATGAATTTAAAACAATTTTTAGAGGTGCGGGAAAGTGAAAAGCCAAAGGGCCCTTGCAGGCACCATTGAGGTTCAAATGAGTTGGCTTCCAGGGTTGTAGAATATTTCTGATCAGTTTAAATGGAGGTTTGATTGAAGAGTGACAGTGGAATTCAACCAACACTCAAGTTTTTGTCCAGTAATTGACTAAATTATAGAAGATCATGGAATATAGGCTGGAAGAGGAAGAATATTAGCTTCCATGGGGCCAATAGGTTGAGAATAAACACGGAGGTGTTTTTGTGAGACCAAAAGACCCATTTATGGGGAGAAGCTGAGTGAGAGAGCTGGAATTAAATGATACTGTGGTTAGAAATAAGGTAAGTTTTTATTATTTTATTTATGTTATTAAGTTATTTATGGTATTAATAGTTATTAAGGTAACTATTATTTTATTAATTCATTTATTTATGAGTTTATGAGTTTATTATATCAGATAATGAAGGATGATAAATTAAGGTACATATTTATTTGTAAATACAAAATTGTGTTCCAAATTGAGATATGCAAATTTGAAAAAAATTACCCTGTTTCAACCATTCCTCTTTAAAATATAAAGAGAGAGTCATTAAATAGGTTGATGAAGAAAATCTAAGAGGAAGTTCTTGTCTGACAACTACTATTAGAAATTCCTAGGATATATAGTTGTAAAGAAACAGTTTTATGGATGATGGAGTATTGGCAGATCATAAATCATGTAAAATGCTGCTGTCAGTTCGTGGAAAGTTTAACTTATTCTGCTTTTCAGAGCTAAGCTCCAGTGCATATCAGATGGCAGAATTTGGCCTCTAGTACTATTCAGTCTTTTTCTGTGTGGTCAGTAATTCAGATTGTCACACAGAAAGTGCCCTTGGCAGAGATGGTAAATCACATGGGTATGGAAAAAAGAAATGAGGCACAAGAATTCTATTTGGTTTTCAACTTTTTAGGTACCATATGAGATGGATGGCAACAGTTTAACCAGCACTAATTAATTACAATATGCAGAAGAAAAATTACCAATCCTTGTGAAGGGGCTATGTATAGAAATCCCATATATATTATCTCACTTAACTCTTAAAATACTCTTGTGAGATTATCTTTATCATCCTTATTTTGAGATGAGTACTTAATAATTCAGAAACCTTAAGTGATTTTATAAAGGTCAAAATATTAGTGACAGAGCTGTGATATAAATCTCAGTTTTTCAAGTTCCAAAATCCTTGCACATTCCTTTATGGGAGGATTAAAATAGATGTCCTAAATATTATTGGTAAGAGCGAATCTGAGTACTAAGCAGAGTATTGTACATTAAGATGAGAAGAGTTCTTGTGGGAATTTAAAGATTGGTTTGACTTTCATACATTTTACCTTTGTTCTCCTAGACATACTTACAGTTTTATCTCTATGTATTTTCATTTTTTCTGAAAAATTTCAGTAATTGTCTTGGCTTAGATAATTTTACAGGCTTCTTTTAGCGTGAAGCTATAATTAGGGCTTTAATTTTTTTTTGACATTTATTTATTTTTGAGAGACACAGAGAGACAGAGCGTGAGCGGGGGAGGGGCAGAGAGAGAGGGAGACACAGAATCCGAGGTAGACTCCAGGCTCTGAGCTATCAGCACAGAGCCTGACACAGGCTTGAACCCACAAACCCTGAGATCATGACTTGAGCTGAAGTAGAACACTTAACCGACTGAGCCACCCAGGCGCCCCAATGGATTTAAAACTGGGAAGGATTACCTTTACCCAGTTTGTTTCACAGGATGTCAAGCAAACAGCAGACCATGATTTAGGGTATTTTCGATTACAATTGATTTAGTAAATAACATGCAAGAATTATAGAGCATAGGCTAGAACTGTGAAGGAGAAGTCCTGCAGCCGCAAGAAGCATGTGGTCACTAGTTCTTTCAGCATCTTACAGTGATGTGTACTTGGCTTGGAGTGGAACTAAGACATTGTTTGGGCTGTGTAAGAGGGATCTCACACTCTATCATCTTGTATATATATGGATTTTCCATAAACATAGTCTTGCAAAGTAGAGGGGAAGTCTGAGTAGGAATGTTGCTTAGGAAAGTTGAATTCCAATTCTTGTATGTCAGCTGCAACTATATAGATAGCTAGAAAGATAGGACTATAACAGCCCTTCCACCTATGGTGAGAAGTATTTGATTCTGACTCATTCATTGGCAGCCAACCAGAGAGCTACCAGTGGAGTAATTCAGTGGACAATTCTATTTGTCTCCCCAAAGATGCATTTATGTAATTTTGACACTTGACTTGTGTATAGTGCTTGGATGCTGAGTGTTGGGAAGAATATCTATGAATGTAGACAGTGTATCATCTGTGTCAAAACTTGGAGAGCAAATTTTGAAAATTAATGTATGAATGCCAGGTGTCCACGAGAAGAGTAAAAGAGCAACAGGTGGTACAAAAAGAGAAACATTAAAATACTCCTTTTTGCTATCTCATTATAAAGAACTATATTGCTTATAACAGGATATAATTGAAAAGTGGATAAACTACAATTTGATAAGGAAATATGTTTCCATGTAGAGAGTGGTTTTGCTTATTAGCTTAACATTTTATAAATGAGTACTTCTTTAAGCTGGATTTGTTTTTGTTATATTACATTTATGATGATACTGGCTGTAATGTATCATGATGTTAATTTAGTTTCTTATAATAGTTACCAGCAAGTATGGCAATAATTTTGTTTGGGAGACAAGATGAAATATCTGTGAAGTCCAGCTGCAAGTAAGGGTTGTTCTAATCAAGCAGACTGTAACTGTATTTTTGATAATTGATTATACAATTGATTGTATAATTTATGCTTACAGTGTGAAATCTAAGTGCTAAGCTGGTATTTGAGCACAGAGGTCAAAATTACATAGCATATACAAAGGATTGCTAGTGATAGTGATGATAATTTGGGACACTTTGAAATAAGTGAGGGTGGGACAGGAGCATTGCACTACAAAGAAATGAATCAGAGAATGGGAAGGAGAAGTGGAGTTTATTTATGATTTATTATGATTTAAGGACTTAGCTTTCAGTACCTATGTTACCTTAGTCACAACTCACAAATGATTTTGTAAGGCAAATTAAAAGGTACAGGAAAAAAAACCCACAGTTCTGTTTAGTCACTTGCTCTTACTACATTGGGTGAATAACAGAATAAGCAGTGCAATCCATTTGATCAATAGACTGCTGATGTTCTCTCTTTGGACTAATTTGACACATTCTGTGGTTCTGAATGACTATTCATTTTCCATACCAGTGGATTTAGAATAAGAAACCATTGTCTCTTTGTAGTTAAGCTATCTGAAACAGCAGTAAATTGAGAGCATAGAAACTATAGTTTTAATTCTATTATTAATTTATAAAGGATAGATTTTGATTGCTTCACTGAAAAACAAGGAAGACTTTGTTGTCTTAAACAATGCAGAAATCAGTTTTATATTATAAAATTTTCCATCTCTCATACTGGTTAATAGGATTGATAAGACATGGATAATGGCTCCAAAGTAGTGATGGCTGAAGTTTTAATAGTTACTTCCAATACATACCTTAAACACACACACACACACACACACACACACACACACACACACAAATCATATCTCAAAATATGTCTAGTGTATTACACTGACATGATAAAGAGTATACCTTTTCAATAAAAAAGGGAAGATAAAATAAGAAAATGAGTTTAAAATCTTTGAATATTATCTTATTAATTGCTTATAGAGTCTTAGATACTCATTGTTCTTCAAATATAAAACTCTTGTACCCAAGAATAATTAATTGCATCTATAGTGTAATACAGTGGTAGGAATATAACAAGGGAGTAGGTGTGATTGATAAGCATATAAACATTTGGGGTTTTAGACTTAAATAATTTAAAATATACCCCTAATCCAGTCAGCCCGAATAAATATAGTCAAAGACACTTTTTTTCCAGTACAAGAGGGGCTATTATGCATTTATTGTATATCTTTTAAAGTCCACTATGTTTATACTTTTACCTACATTCGCATATATGAATTATTGAGCATAATAAACATTATTTCTGTGTTTTAAAATTTCATAATTAAATTCTTCTCATGTCTTGGCAAATGCTTACCCAATGTTACATTTCTATATTCTGTTTAAATAGATATGCATGTTTCTAACACATTAATTTTAACCATGATAATAGTTTCTTTCCCATCCTCATTTTGTAATTGGCCATTCCACTTTGTGTGTCATTTATTTTTTTCCAAAAAGGACTATAAAAAGAATTTTTGTAAATTGTCTCCTTTTTCACATGTAGAAGATGGTTCAGCTTGTACATGCATTGCAGAATTGCTTAGTCTGCTATTGAGGTATGGATATGGGCTTTACTAGCTGCTAATGTACAGTTGCTCTGACAAGTTATACTATGAATAATAGTTTGTGAGTTACCATTTCTCCAGACACTTTTTAATACTTGATATAGCAAGACTGTAGTATTCTTGTAAATTTAATATTTATGAAATAAAGTTTTATTTTTAGTTTAATATGTGTATCTTCGATTATTAGTAAAGTTAATACTTATTTTATATTTGTAATACTTATGAAAAAGTGAAATCCAATGTGGTACATTGTTAAAATTTTTTTAATGTTTATTTATTTAATTTTTAAATGTTTTTATTTTTGAGAGATAGAGAGAGAGACAGAATGCAAATGGGGAAGGGGCAGAGAGAGAGGGAGACACAGAATCCAAAGCAGGCTCCAGGATCTGAGTTGTCAGCACAGAACACAATGTGGGACTCGAATGCACAGACCATGAGATCATGACTGAGCAGAAGTAGGATGCTTAACCAAGGTGCCCCCAGTATGGTGCACTGTTAAAGCAATTTTATTCTTTCCTTTCAAATGCCCATAAAACACCCAAATATTGGTTCCTTCTCCCAAATCTGTGGATAAAAATCTAAGGCAAGCCCCATGTTCTTGTAGGTCATGCTCATATAATAAATGTATATAATGTAGCTGTCTCTTCTAGTTTCAAAACACTCTCATATCAGTAATTCTACTTCATAGTAGAGGAAGGACAGTAAGAAACGTGGTTTGCCTGAATAAAACTTCATTGATTTGGTGGTGGTTTAAATCTATCTCATGAGGTTCCTCCCAGTTTCCTGAAAGATGTGTTGCTGCCGCTGAGCATCTCTCACCTTCAGTTATCCTTGGTAACGTTTCTCCCAGTTGGCAGCTTATGACTTGACTCAGCTTTTGATTCTGGGTGACACATTTAGCATAATCTCTTTGTTGGGGTACAATGCTCCTCTCAATGACCATCTCAGTTACAACTCTCATACTCATGTTTTTACCCTGACAAAATTTAGAGTTCCAGGCTCTCCCTGAAGTAATACCCTCTTCTGCAACTGCTGTCAAAGCAGCTAGCCAGCTATAGTCTTTCATTTTCCTAGGCATTGGTGCTCCTCAAACTATGAAAGTGCTCTGTAGGCTTGAATCCCAAGGAGCCACTTTCAGCAAATTGTGCCTTTCTAATTTCCACTTGGCCCCTTTTTTTATTAGCATCAAGGTTTTTATAACCTTGTGAGTGATAGCCTAAAGGTCACAAGTAAAGGTTTTCCTTCACACTATTTTCAAAACCTACTTTGATGTTTATTTTTTTAATATTTTTTACAGTGTAGTTTCTTTTTTAAAGTTTTTATTTAAATTCCAGTTAGTTAACATATAGTGTAATATTAGTTACAGGTGTACAATTTAGTGATTCAACACTTTCATACAAAACTCTTCACAAGTGTACTCCTTAATCCCCATCACCTATTTAACCTGCTTTAGAATGTTAATTTGGCATCTATTGCCTGGGAACCTTGTTTAAAACTATGGATGGGTAAAAGAGTTCATTAAAAAAATTCTGTTAGAAGATTCGGGTTTCTTCTGTGAACTCTCTGTTCATTGGGTTGTTCATATTTTTCTCTTGGATTTGAAATAATCCAAGAAATATGTTGAAATATGTTGATAAATTTGCTGTAGTTTTTATCCATCAAATCATAAACATTCAGAGACATATTCTCATGATGCAAAATGTTTAAAGTACATTTGGAGTGGTTCATTTTTGAATTGTTCTTAAAAGTTTATTGAGAACTTCCAACCATAAACCTTAAAAACCATAAACCTTAAAAAGTTTAGTCACTGTTTAAATATAGACTTCACTAAAATGAGGGTTGATATGGAAGAGAAATACACATAAGTATGTCTTTATTATTTACATCAAGAAGACTATTAGGATATAATATCTTAAATGTTGTCTTGACTAATTATTAAGTTTTTCGTTCAATTTTTTTTAATCCAGCTTTTTATTCTGGATAAAAAGATAGTTCATCGCTATCCTTTCAACTCTTCAATTTGTCTATGTGGCATCTCAAAGTAAAGGCTGTGCTCCAGGGGAAGGACAAACGGAATAAAGAAGCAATTCATGTATTTTTTTTTAAAGATTTTTGGCTTAATTTACAACTTAATAACAGTCTTCTCAGTATTTTTGATGTTACCTTGCCTGAACTGATAATAATCTACAAGATTTTTTTTTCAAAGATCGATCTCTGCTCAGTTGCCAGGACTTTTTATTTGTTAATTGTAAAAAAAAATATTTAACTTGTATGTTTATGTGACGGGGGCAAGTTGGATGGAATATTTGTGTAATATACGTTTAGAGTCAGAGAGACAGTTTTCAGAATTGGAGTGAATTTCCTGAAACTAATGACTCAGATTGGCATCCTTGTCAAGTATTAGAACATTTAGTTGTCACAGCTTTTATTACTTTTCCTGACAATGCCACTTCTGTGTTTCTGTGATGTCATGGGTTCCAAACAGCAGTATAGGCATCATCAGCCATTCTCACTCAAAACTGCACAGCAACATAGTAAGGTACCTAGGACTGCTGACAAAAATAATTCTCCTTTAAAAAGATAAAATGATTAGGGGCACTTGGGTGGCTGAGTCAGTTAAGTGTCTGACTTCAGGTCAGGTCATGATCTGACGGCTTGTGAGTTTGAACCTACATCAGGTTCTCTGCTGTCAGCATGGAGCCCACTTCAGAACCTCTGTCCCCCTCTCTCTTCCTCTCCCCTGCTTGGTCTCTCTCACAAAAATTAATAAACAGCATAAAAATACAAAAAGATAAAATGCTAACAACCTGTAACAGAGATGGCTGTGGTCTTAAATATAAAATATATGTGTGGGACGTTGAAATGGGAATGAGAAGTGAGAATAAAAAAGTAGATGTTGAACTACAACTCTTTAAGTATAGAATTTTGTGTACCAAGGACTATAATGGAATGCCATTTGTCAGAATCACCTAGGTCTGCTATTTTAAAACAAGGGCCTATTTTGAGTAAAAGCAAAAATCAAATACTGTAAAAATAAAATAACTTTCTAAGCATACCTTACATTCATGATAAGGTATGAAAATAGAAGTAGGGATGAGTGAAGAATACTGTTAGGGTGAAAAGACAAGACTGAAACAGAGGAATAGGGAAGCTCTCTCATACCTGTTTTATCTGTAATATCATCTCTTCAGGTGACCATTTCTTAAACTTTCAAGTCTGCTTCTTTTTAAAAATGAAAATGTATAATATACTTGGTGTTACATATATATTAATGAATGAATAAATGATTGTATAATCATCAAATATTTTTTTCTGGGTATGAAATTAAAAGAAAATATCTAGAGGAAATAAGAGCAGAATTTTAGGTAATTAAGAGCAAAGGTGTACATAAGAGGGACAAGTTGTTACATAAGGTGGAAAAATGTAGAAAAAGGCAAACACATTTGCCTAAAAAAAGTTATATTCCGAGGTAGTGACATTAATACTGGAGAACTGTTCCTTTTTCTCTGTCTCTTCTTCACTCTCTCCTTCTCTCTTGCCCGTTTACTTGAAATATAGTATTTTTTAAATTTTTTTAAATCTTTATTTATTTTTGAAAGAGAGAGAGAGACAGAGTGCGAGCAGGGGAGGAACAGAGAGAGAGGGAGACACAGAATCTGAAGCAGGCTCCAGGCTCTGAGCTGTCAGTACAGAACCTGATGTGGGGCTCGAACCCACATCACATGAGATCATGACCCAAGCCGAAGTCAGAGGCTTAACCGACTAAACCACCCAGGCGCCCCGAAATAAGGTATTATTGAAGTGAAAATTGGCTAAGATCCTAGATAAAGTATCCAATCAGGGACATCCCAAGGAGGTTTAGATAAAGGGTGAGACAGACAGTGAAACACATTTTTATGCCTTTTTTTTTTTTTTTTTTTTTTTTACTGGTGATCAATAATGAAGAAGACCCTGAAATGGTGGTGACACTCTGGTGTCAAATGGTTCCTTGGGGAGAAGGCTATAGGCAGGGTAACTCCAGCTTTTGAAGAGTAATATATATTGCATAAAAGAAACGTCTGGCAGGGGCACCTGGGTGGCTCAGTTGGTTGAATGTCCAACTCTTGATTTCTGCTCTGATCTTGATCTCTGGGTCCTAAGATATGTGCTGAGCATGGAGCCCGCTTGAGATTCTCTCTCTCTCTCTCTCTCTCTCTCTCTCTCTCTCTCTTTCTGCCTCTCTCTCTCTCTCTCTCTCTCTCTTTGTCTCTCTGCCTCTCTCTCTCTCTCTTTCTGCCTCTCTCTCTCTCTCTCTCTGTCTCCCTCCCACCCCCACTTCTGCTTCTCTCTCTCTCTCTCTCTCTCTCTCTCTCTCTCTCTCTCTCATTAAAATAAAAAAAATAAGCCTGGCATTTTGTGTGGATTTATTTTTGGTAAATCAGGCATATTCATTCATTTGGTTAATTTCATGTTTTTTTTTCCATTGTCATTAGAAATAATATAGAAGTAAATGATGTGTTTTTTATTTAGATGTTTGTGCTTGTGTTCATAATTGATTCAGGACATATATGTAGAATTTAAATTCAGATAGCTGAATGCTCTGAGATGTAATTTCCAGAATTCTGCTAGTGTTAATTACAGCAGTACAGCTTGGGGCACCTGGGTGGCTCAGTCAGTCAAGCATCTGATGCTTGGTTTCATCTCAGGTCATGATCTTAAGGTCATAAAATCAAGCCTCACATAAGGCTCTCCCCGCTCACAGCATGGAACCTCTCTTTCTCAGCCCCTCCCCAACTTGCATTCTCTGTCTCTCTTAAAATAATAACTTAAAAAAATAATTCATTAAAACACTATAGCTAATGTATCATACCATACATCAAAGTTAGATTAGACTCCATGTTGTGTAATTATGGCAAAGAATAAAGAGGTATTTGTTAAAGATTTGAGGTTATATTTGTTGGTGATTATGCTTGAGGGGAAAATGATAGATAGATAGATAGATAGATAGATAGATAGATAGATAGACAGATAGTAAATAATAAACTTATTTAATGACTGAATGCTTGAAATCTTGATGCCAGAAAAATACCTCTGGGGAATTTAGGTTTACAAAGCATTAGAGTAGCACGTGAAAAAAATATCCAATTCAAGGCTGCATATAATCAGTAATTAGTTTTCACATGCAAACACAGCACTTTGAAATCACAAAACTAATTAGCCACTTTATGATCCAATAATATTTTGTGTGTTTATTAAGCCCATAGGATTCTTTTTTTATTAGAAATGAATAGCTATTATAATAGTACCTATTCAATGGCTTCCATTTTTCAGAATATATTTTATGTACAGATTCTGTTTTATTGCATGTATTAAATCTTGAACTGAGGTTAATATATTCAAAATATTTTTTTTGCATAAAAATCCAAGTACTTTTTATCACCTCATTATCTAAAATTTCTAGAATTTATAGTAAAAAAGCAATTCTTAAATATCTAATGGGCAGATTAACTTGACATTGTGTTAGGTCAATGGTGCACTCAGTTTTGGTCGTCTTCTTGTCCAGGCAAATGCAGAATTGGGTTAAGACTGTGTGTGTGCGTGTGTGCATGGGGTGGGGCGGTATATGTGAAAAGGAGGAAGAAAGAGAAGATGATGGAGGAGGAGGGAAAGAAGAGAAGAAGAAAAGGGGATAGGAAAGAGAAGGTGAGAGAGAGAAGACCTGGGTGGTTTGTAACAAGTTAATGTTCTTAGCTTTGTTTATGCAGATCTCTAAGTTTCCTAAGTAAATTAGGATACTTTCATCTACAACTAACAGAAGTGCCAACTAAAAATGGTTAAATCAATAAGTAACTTATTTTTCTTATGACAAAAGCACAAAGAAGGGATGATTCTATGGCTCATTAATTTATGACTCAGTGATACTACCAAAGACCTAAGTTCTTCTGTCTCTTTTATCTGCATCTTGAAGTGTTTTTGTTTGTATATTTGCTTTTCTTTTAGGGTAGATTTCTTCCTAATTCAGTGTAATGCCTCGTTTCCAGGCACCACATCCTTGCTTAGTCCTCTTCAGAGTTAAAAAAGAGAAATTTTGGGGCGCCTGGGTGGCACAGTCGGTTGGGCGTCCGACTTCAGCCAGGTCACGATCTCGCGGTCCGTGGGTTCGAGCCCCGCGTCAGGCTCTGGGCTGATGGCTCAGAGCCTGGATCCTATTTCCGATTCTGTGTCTCCCTCCCTCTCTGCCCCTCCCCCGTTCATGCTCTGTCTCTCTCTGTCCCAAAAATAAACGTTGAAAAAAAAATTTAAAAAAAAAAGAGAAATTTTCCTCATGTTTCTGACTGAAAAGCTAAGATACTCTTTCCTAGAAGCTCTTCAGTAATCTTCCCCTTCTTAATTAAAATTACATCACATGTGAACCCAAAATACTGACAGGTAAGGAGAACAGAATTTCCAGGATGGCTTATGCTATTCACTAGTCACCCACTTGTTAATAAGTGAACAGATGACTAAATGGTCAGAGAGCAACTGAAAAAATAAAGGGAAACTCTCCCAGCCACCAAGAAAGGAGTAGCTTTTGAGTTCACAGCCCCTTCTAATTTTTAAGAATCCATATTTCTAAATTTATATTAAAATAGTTAACACTCACTTTCTTTAGGCAAACACCCTGTGTCATGTTTTTGTTTTTGTTTTCCTTCTCAGTCTCTTTTAGATTTACTTATTTCAGTGAACCAATTATGAGAAAATGTTAAGTGAAGGCTTAATGTGCGCGCATGTGTGTGTGTGTATGTGTGTGTGGGGGGGTGTATGTGTGGGTTAGAGAGGGAGGGAGGGAGATAGGGAGGAAGAGTGAGAAGCATATTCCTTGTTATATGATCAGAGGGAGAAAGGGGGAAAATTATTGACTATTAGTAGTTTGCGAGTATCTTGTTTGTAATGCGCTAATGGCTTCATGTGACAATGGATCCAATGCACCATGCAGACTTTGAACCTACAGTTTTTGTGCATTCATCTGTAAGAAAACCCCGGCAAGAATGACTGTCACCAATAGTTAAGCAACACTTAAGCAGTAGTATAGTATGTGTACAAGTAGCAACAAGAGAAAAAAGTTATAGTTTTGACGATTTGGATGGGTAGTGATGGAATATACTGACAGGGCACTTGTTGGGATGTGGAATCCAATGTTCTTTAGGCTTGTTCAGTTTAACATGATTTTTTTAATACAGGCTGAGATTTTAAATAGGCAGTTGGATATATGCATCTAGATTTCAGGAGAAGTCTGGTGTCTAGAGTCATTTATTTGAGATTAATTGGTATTTACTTAGTCTTTCAGGCTGTGGGACTGAATGTGATCACTCTGTTATACAGAAGAAAAGGGAGCCCAGGGCCAAATTCTGGAGAGTTAAAAGTAAAGGTGGAAAAGTCAGAGTCAGGAAAGGAAAGGAAAGGAAAGGAAAGGAAAGGAAAGGAAAGGAGAGGAGAGGAGAGGAGAGGAGAGGGGAGGGGAGGGGAGGGGAGGGGAGGGGGGAGGGGAGGGGAGGGGGGAGGGGAGGGGAGGGGAAGGGAAGGGAAGGGAAGGGAAGGGAAGGGAAGGGAAGGAAAGGAGGAAGGAAGGAAGGAAGGAAGGAAGGAAGGAAGGAAGGAAGGAACAAAGAAAGAAAGAAAGAAAGGAAAGACCAAACAAGACTGTGAGTAGCAGAAAATCCTGCACAATATGTTGTCATGAACAATAAGAGAGATGCTTATTTGTGTTGTTTGGCAATGGGCATAATAGAATGACAATAGATTAAAGGCCTTTTCATAGGATAATAAGAGACAATTCGTTATATTTGCTTACCCCTGTACAATTTATAGTCATGTGGAGAAAAAAAAGGCCACAGATTCTTCAGCATTTCTCTAATTACGATGTGTGCCTTTGTCCCCTGTCCTTTGTATCTGGGAAACTTGTGTGCTTAATTTGTAACCAAAATAATTCAGGAGAAGTTATGTTTCATGGCTTCCCAAACTAGGTTATAAAAGTTAATGCAGCTCTGTTCTTCTGCTTGGATTGCTTGCGCCTGGAGCCCTGAGCCATCATCTAGAAAGTGAACTTCTCTGAGGCTGCCATGCTGTGAGGAGGCTCAGGCCACATGGAGTGGCCACTTGTAAGTGCTTTAGTGAACAGCCTCAACTGAATTCCAGCTGAGATCCAGAATTAAATGCAAGCCTTGTGAATAAGCCAAAATGGCAATTATCTGGGAATTAGCTAGAGCAAACCAGAGCACCTGCATGTAGCCTGAGCTTCCTCAGAGCATGGTGGCCTCAGGATAGACGAATTTTGTACATGGAGTGTCAGGACTCCAAAGGACTATTCCAGCAAACAAAGTAGAGTATTTAGGTAATTACAGTCCCAGCCACCAGCTGATTATAGCCACAGAGAGACCCCAATCAAGAACTTCCCTCTGAGCCTTTTCATAATTAATTCCTAACCCACAGAATATATGGCCTAATAAAATGGATGTTTATGCCAGTAAATGGTTTGTTATTCAGTAATAGCAACTGTAATAATCTCACACTCGTTCTAAAAATAAGTGTGATAAACACTTAGATATTTTTAATTCCATTTTATAGTTGATAAAGTGAGGGTCACGTAGTTTAAGCAGCTTTTCATAGGTCACACATCAAAGATATACACATGGATTAGAAGCCAGATCATTTGTTGTATTTATATGTTCATATTACATTGTATCTTATTGTTTCTCTATGGAATAGATGCACAAGTGTTTTAAAACAGCATTCTTTTGTTCACTAAATATGCCAAACACGGTGATAGGTATTGATAATACAGAAATGATAGGAATTGATTTTTCTCTATAAGATATTTATAGTCTAGAAGGAAGACAGAAATTTAATGCTATGAATGTAACACGATCTAATAGATTTTATAATGTCGGTTTGCGTGAAGGATGAAATAATTATGGGAATAGCATAGAGATTAGATAAAATGACCAAGATGTGTGTCAGGATGTGAGGGGAGGTGGTAACTGGAGGCACAGAAAACAGTAACAAAATAATAACCATAAAAGCGTAATTAAAATACCTGAATTAGTCTATTGGAAGGATGTGGCAAGAAGTTAGAATCTATAGGTTGAGTTGTGTGTGATTCAATAGCTGGATGGTAGTGCTTAGTATAAGTTTCCACATTAGGGAAAGAATATGAGCAAGCAAAGTAAGGAATAATCACTTAAAGCAAAAAATATTCAGTTAAGTTTACAGAAAGAAACAGAAAAAAAGAAAAAGAAAAGGAGGGAATGGGTTGTACATTTATTAAGCACCCAATCATATGACAGATAGAAAAAGAAAAAAAAATACTCCAAAAGAAGTGAAAAAAAAAAAAACAAAACTCCATCACTCATTTTTTCTCATTTCTTCATGTCTGTTTACTTCACTCTTAAATGTAGGTAGAGAGAAAGGGGGGAAGAAATCATTTTCATACTGTATGAAGATTATCTGGGAGGGCCCTAAATCTAATGACAAGTGGCCTTGTAAGAAACAAGTCAGTCAGAGAAGGACAGATGTCATATGTTTTCAGTCATATGTGGATCTTGAGAAACTGAACAGAAGACAATGGGGGAAGGAAAGGGGGGTAAATAGATACAAACAGAGAGGGAGGGAGGGAGGCAAACCACAGAGACTTTTAAATACAGAAAACAAACTATTGGATGGATGGGGGGATGGGGGAAAGGAAAATGAGTGATGGGCATTGAGGAGGGCACTTGTTAGAATGAGCACTGGGTGTTATATGTAAGCCAATTTGACAATAAATTATATTCATTAAAAAAGGGAAGCAGAGGGAGATTACAGAGAGAAGAGAATACTTCTCTGCTTCTCCACTTCTCTAAGGCACCCTCTCTTCCCTTTCTGTCACATCTAGCATGATAACATGAATGATCAAAGCTTCAGGAAGAAAAGGGCCAGAGATTTGAGTTATAGGCACTTTTCTTCTTTAGGCTCCTTAACAAAACACTCCCTGAAGGCAAGGCGTTTAACAGCTCTGCCACATTTCTGAAGTTAAAGAGGAAAAACTACATGGGCAAAAATTTAGTGTCTGAAGCAAGATGATTGTGGACATTTCTTGTTATATTAGGAATACACTTTGAATTCACTATGTAAGCCATTTACTTCTTGGAATTCTATATTCTCCATTGGAAATAGAAGGTAATTCAGAACCCTATATGCTTGAATGTTCTTCGTGTGTAATAGGGTAGATTCGCCTTACACTGACCCAGCAATGCTTTCTAACAGCATCCTCTAGGTGTACATATTTGGGAAGAAGAGTTGAATGTTATTTCCCCCCACCCAGCATCCAGTACCTCTTCCTGTGCAAGCCTCGTACTCCTGATTTCACGGACTTACTTCTCAGCTGTGTGACTTCCCTTGGCCAATGGGATGACAGATGGGACATCCCACTTTCCAGAGAAGTTTTAAGGGCTAATTTGTGATTCCATTTCCCTTCTACTACAGCACAATATTGTCCCGGATACAGGCTGCTTCTTGGGACTCCATTCTAGTGTGAAGAGGAACAGGGTTCCTGACTGAACTCTGGCTGAACAGGGTTGCAGCCAAACCATAGTTGACATTTAACCTGGCTCAGAGATCAAGCATGTGCCGTCTGCCATTGCTATTCTGTGTGTGTTTTCTTTTCTTTTTTTTTTTTTTTTTTTCAACGTTTATTTATTTTTGGGACAGAGAGAGACAGAGCATGAACGGGGAGGGGCAGAGAGAGAGGGAGACACAGAATCGGAAACAGGCTCCAGGCTCTGAGCCATCAGCCCAGAGCCTGACGCGGGGCTCGAACTCCCGGACTGCGAGATCGTGACCTGGCTGAAGTCGGACGCTTAACCGACTGTGCCACCCAGGCGCCCCTCTGTGTGTGTTTTCTTATACAACATAATTTAGCTTACTTGGTTGGTACAGAATTCCTATCGTTAAGAAATCAAAGAAATTTAACGGAGGGTTAAGAAATCAAAGAAATCAAAGAAATCTATTAGTATTAACAATATACAGTAAACATGCAGACAGCACAAAATATGACCCATAAAAGTAACATTATTTTAATATTAAACAAATTTATCATTCTCTGTCCATCTCTGAACAGATCTTTATTTGTTTTGAGGAGATGATATAACTGAAGGCTCAATATCTCCTTCTTGTTTTCACTCACTCTTAGTGAGACTTGATGCATTGGAAGGATGAGGACTGAATATCCTGGTTACAAGACTTTCAAACATATTGTGCTGGAGTCATTTTATCAGAAATATCTCAGACAACTAGAGAACTGAGGGAAGATTTATTTTTGAGTGGTGTCTATACTTTGATATAGCAAGCTTTGCCCGAGAGACAGCTCTTCCCTGGGGTGAGACAGTAGGAGATAGAGCCTGGAACGGATGGATGGTCAGGAGTCATGGGGAACATAGAGTGGCTTGTGTCTATGACCATATTCTTCTTTTCCTGATTAAGAACAGTCGGTCAAGACACCATAAAAATTACCTGGAAGATAAAAATCAATAGAACAAACATTCTCTAAATGGTCTGCTTGGATGGAACATCACTTAATCACTTATCTTTTCTCCTTCATTTTTTATTTTTCTTTTATATTTAGGATGATGAAATTGGGAAGGGAGCTAACAATTGCTGACTTTCTTTATTTAAGCACAGGATAGAAGTTAAGGTTATGGGCTATGGAGATGTGCTGTTTACATTTAGATCTAAACTCCACCACTAAATAGTTAAGCAACACTTGGATATTTGTTTACCGCTGTACAGAGCAATGTCTTCATATGTCAGATAGGGATAACACTGTATTTTGGAGGATTTTAATAAATGCTAGTATTAAATGAGTCAATATGCAGGAAGTGCTTAGAATAGTTCCTGATATACAGTAAACTTAAATATGTGTTATATATTCATTTTTTATTAAAATCTCTTAAAAAGCCCATGAGTTTGGTGGTGGTATGCAGTTTTACAACTGAAAAAACTGAAGCACAGAATGTTTAACCAATTTTATGAAGGTCATTCAGTTAGCAAATTGTTAATTACACAGCATAAATGTGTCTATCTTACAAGATAAATGTCCATGTTCGATGAGATGGGCGGTGGGTGGCTTACTTAAATGAAAGGGAGAGTGGAACATTGATTAGAGGTGTGATGAACTGTTCTAAAATGAATTGTGGGAAAACAAATGTTTAAGATGCTGATTCAAATAAAAAATAAAGAAATTGGGGAAAAGATCAGTGATCCAGGCAAAAAAAAAAACAATCTTTTTCCGTTTAGTCCTCCAATCCTTTGTTTGTTTGTTTGTTTTAACCAAAAGTGAGGGATGCATAAGGAATTATTCAAAAGTTCATTATGTTGTGCTCCCAATCTGGAACCTTCCACTAACTTTATCAGAGCTACCACCCTTTAGGGACCACTGATTTTCAAGTCAGGTCTAGCATGTCTGGGCTCTTTTTGCACTGGTCCATAACGCTCATGAGAACTCTGTTTAATTTTTAATTTCTTGCATATTCATTGTAAGGAGATTTAGGAAGTGCAGTGTAAGGTGATTTAGGAAGTGCAGCTTCTTCAGTTGACCAGGTATCTTCAGGGATGATCCAGACTGAACCTGTGAAACCTGCCCAACTTGTACATCTGGACAATAAAGAAAAATATCAGAACAACTCTGATGCTTTGAAAATAAGATTATTATCATTGCAGGGAATTCTGACTCCTAATTGGTTAGGATATACAACTGAAATGAAGGGACAGTTTAGATAAACATTCCATGTTTTACATTAACCTGCAGTGTCTTATACTTGTAGGGGAACCATATTTTGGGGAGGTTTCATTGTAAAAACCCACAGCTGGTACCTCTTCCCTGTCAGCTAGCAGTTTGTTTACTGAGATGCAAAAAGGACTTGAGACATTCATTCTTTTTCTTGTTCACATTCATTATTTTAGATGTTGGATTTGTGTTAAACTTGCAGTGTTGCAAATAGATTATTTCTAGCACAGTCTTCTATACAATTAAGTACTCAGTAGGTGAAATTTTATTAATGGGAGTAGCTTCAAGGAAAGATTGTGTTTGTTGCATCTCAATGTCCTCTCACTCTGGAACTGCACCCAGCATTTATTCTGACAGCTATCTTACAATTTTCACACTTGGGTTCTTGACAGTATTAAGGATTTTATTCATGTTCACACTGAGGGATGGCTACATCTCAGCATTTTATAATTATTTGACTCTACCTCCTGTGTCCTGGGGTCATTTGTGTTGTGTTCTCCTAGTCTGCTCAGGAATATTGCAAATCCAATGTACTTCATGCCATTGACCCTCAGAATCTAAGCAGCTGAGAGATAACTAAAATCCCAGCTGCCAGTAGGAAAGGGCAAATAAGAGGCGGGGCATGTTAGAACAGTCTGAGAGCAGAGGAGGGTTTTTCCTCTTCTGGTCTGTGGAATGACAGGGGTCATTCAGCAAAATAGAATTATGCTGCAGTTTCTTACTCTTCAACAAAGGTTAATAAATGTGCCTTCTCTGTCTCTGAAAAAAAAGTGGTTAATTAGATAACAATAATGAAACTCTTTAGTGACTTGGAGAAATTCTCAATGCATGTGAATGGCATATCAGGAGGGGTTTTTCTTGTCTACAACTTTGAAGAGTAGTCAGAACCATTGAGACATGTTTTCTATATCTTGTCATAAATGTAATCTTTGAAACTGTGGGCCTAATGACAGTTATTGTGGAATACTGAATGAAATAGTAGTTCTGTGTGCCTGATATAAAGGAAAAATCTTTCCATTTAGAATATTTAATGTATATGGTGGGGAATTCCTTCCTGAGGCTGTAAATGCATACTACATAAAATGTAAAACTTCTGGGTGACTAAAAAGGAGCCCATTAAAATAAAGACAGGTAACAAACTGGGAGGAGGTATAATCTAAAATGATAAAGGATTAATACCTTTACTTTTAAAAATTCTCTTTACAAATCAGTAAGAAAGCCCCCAAAATGTTATAGGTAAAATAGCTTAGAATGTAAATCTACAAAATTTGAAAAAGAAATAGAAGCCAAACATGATATGAAAAATATATTCACACATACTAGTAATCAAAAAAATGCAAAGAAAAACAATAATCTAATGTAGTTTTTCCCATCTTTCCACTTGACAAAGTTTAAAATGGCCAGTAACAAATATCTTTGTGCTTGTTTGCAATACACTGCAAAATTTTGTCATTAGGTACCAAAACTTAAAAAAAAAATTAAGTTCTTGATCCAAAATTCTATATTTGAAATGTATTCTAAGAGGAAATAAGATAAGTTGACTAAAATATATGAAAGAGCATGTATATTAAAAAAAATTTTTATTGTATTAGTAGCCTTTAATACAGGTTTAAATAAATTATGCTGCTATGAAAAAGTAGCAGGTAGCCACTAAGTAGAGATAGATAATAAATAAGCAGGCAGACAGAGGGCTGGAGAAAATTCATGTTAAACTGCACTATACACATTCACAAGCACACACATGTATACAAACACACATATACTAATTTGTCTGTAAACAAGATATATGTTATGTGAAATCAGAAGAGAAAAAAGGTTGTGGAAGTCAGCAAATAAAATTTAAGTAAACATTAATATCCGAATCCAAACTCAGGAGCAAGGCACGGTACACATTATTGATTATGATTTCAAGAGTTGCAAGCAAGATTCAGAAAATCTCTTTCGTATCATCCCTTGAATCAAATCTAGCATCAAATTCTATAATTTCTAAAATGACCAGAACCTGTGAGAAGGTGGCCTATAATGTAATCTTACATTTGGTAGTTAATCTTACCAAATGGATGAAGGAAGCTATCGATGAATATATACTACATGCGTTTTTATATATGAGGTCTGTGCTGACCTATGCCAAATTGCAGAGTAGTTATCCCTGGCTTTCCAGTTATAAACCTTTATTCTTACTTCAGTCATATTTTATACCTTTGAAAAACTATCCTCAAGAAAAGCTCTGAAACCCGTTAGCAGGAAAATATAAATTGTAACCTGATTCAAGAGTATTTGTATTTCATCTTTAGAATTATCTACAACAACATTTTCAGATTTAGGGAGCCTGGGGAGAGGCATTAAGAATCTCCCTTTCTGCCAAAACACACTGGGTTAGTGGTTTCCTCCTCCATCTCTGTTTCCTGAGGGGCCCTGGCATGCAGTGATATCTAGGGAGGTGGCCAGACTGCTTAGAGGCCTTGAGCAAAGAGTCAGTTTCAAATTATCCTATCAGTCTGGGGACAATAAGAGAGAATTCAGCTTGCCTTCCAAGTCCAGAATGACCGTGGAAACAGGAGAGAGGATTCTTTGGTAAAACTGAATTCACTTCTCTTTCTGACTTTCAGATTTGCTGGCATCTGCTCGGACTTCAGCTGTGGCTCAGATGCCCTGTAGTCTGTTCACTCGGTTTAAGTTTTGAGTGAAACAGTAATGCCAGCTCAGATCTGTGAAGATCTTATGTTTCTCTGCTCTTCTAAATTATTTGCATATGTTAATTCATAAATCCTTACAACAACCTTATGAGGCTGGAATCATTACTTCATCTTCATTTTACAGATTAAAAAAAAAACTGAGGAAGAGAGAGGAAAATGTTCCTTTGGTTTTGTGGCTTTTTTTTTTTTTTAAGAGAGAAAGAGAGTAGGGGAAGGGCAGAGAGAGAGGGAGAGAGAGAGAGAATCCCAAACAAGCTCCTCACTGTCGGCACAGAGTCCGATGTGGGGCTTGAACTCAAGAACCATGAGATCGTGACCTGAGCCAAAGTCAAGAGTCAGACCAGTAACTGAATGAGCCACCCAGGTGCCTGGCTTTGTGGCTTTTTATGTAAAAAACAGAATTCCAGTCCAAGCAGTTTAATGCCAAGAATCTGTATTCTTGAACGAATTTTATGGTGTCACATGTTATAGTAATACTACTTAAATATTATGCTACTTGTCTTTTAGACTCACAACTGCTAAGATCCCATAGCCTTATTTGTTTTTTATGTGTAGTGTGTATTTCTTTTGACTTAATCTTCATGAGAAAGTTTAGTAATGAATAAATTAAATCAAATATTTAGAAGGCAGAAAGAGAGGGGCACCTGGGTGGCTCAGTGGTTAAACATCTGACTTTTGCTTAGGTCATGATCTCGCGGTTTGTGGGTTTGAGACCCGCGTCGGGCTCTGTGCTGATAGCTCAGAACCTGGAGCCTGCTTAGATTCTGTGTCTCCCTCTCTCTCTGTCCCTCCCCACTCACACACACACTCTCTCTCTCTCTCTCAAAAATAAATAAACACTTAAAAATTTTTAAAAAAAAGAAGGCAGAGAGAGAAATAAAAACTGCTATCTTGCACCCCATCACATTCCTCTGATGTAAACATTAATAAACATCTGCTGTTATGCTTATGTATCATCTTTCAGTTCATACATGCATTGATTCATTTAGAAATCGTTTGAATTATCTGAAGGAACATAACTGTGTTTTTGTTTTTTAAAAATGGAATCACAATGTACATATTACTTTGCCACTTATATTTTTTCACTGAGATACACACATACATGTATCTGCATATATGTATATACACGCACACATACATATATATAGTGGATATCTCCACTGTCAGGGAATGTATCTTACCATTTCTGTATTTATTATATCATAAGCTAATGAGTGTCTCCTTCTAGATCACCCTGTCTTCACATTTCAACTCTTTAATTATGTTTTCTCTAATCTTCTTCATTCTTAATTTCCTACTCATTATGTGTTGATTAAGTCTTCATTAACAAACATTTCCTAAACCCTTTCCATGTGCTGAGTACTGTTTTAGGTGCTTATAGTAGAGGTATTTAGATTTGTGCCTGCCATCTTGGAACTTAACATTCCTACTATTGTCAGGTAATATTTCCCCTTGATCTTTCAGAACGTCTATTTTTTATTTAATCTTTTCATGTAAAAACTCATGTTTTTCTTTAAAGACTGGAAAACTTTTTGCACTGTAATTTCATGTCACTGGGAGTTTCTATTATTAACTAATTAATAATTAGTTAATTAAGATTGCTGTGTTTTCCATTGTTACAATTCTGTTGGGGCCATTGATTTTATATTTTCAGCTGGATCTTCCTCTTTCAGGTTGGTGGCCCTCCTTCAATGAGCTGATATATATTATTATTTTTTTTTAATTACACTTTGTGTTTTCTCGTTAGGTGTACAATAGGATCACTTGGGTAATGGCAGACCAGTACTAGTGGATGCTGTGGTGATATCTGCCTGAGTTAAAACTAGCTGGTAAAGTATCACCCAGCAGTTGAGATGCAGAGAGAAGTTCACTAACTTTGGGTAGTGAATATATAGGATTCTCCTCTAATATAGGGTAGGATATATAGCCTTCTCCTCTAATATCATTTTCCCAGCTCTTGCCTAATGCCTGGAGGATAGATCTCTTCACTTGTCCTCTCCTCCAGAGATCTCTTTGAAATCATGACCTTGAAGGTTGTTTACTCCAGGCTTTGTGAATGTGTACAATTATTCTTTTAACATAGAGAGACAGGGTGCCGCAATAATATTTCAGGGACATAAGTTCACTCTTATAATTCTGTTTGTTGCATCTTTCTTATCTGTAGAAAAGAAACATTAAAGCAAATGATCAGAGTTAGTGAAATATTCCCATATCACAGTGATCTGAAATATATGATTTGATTGGTATTACTAATTTTCATCTAATATGTCCACTGATTATGGTTTAGTATTTTTCCCCTGTTGTATATATATGTAAGTCTTTACTTTAAAAATTTATAAAAAAGCATCAGAGAACAAAGTCAGTCTTACTAGCTGATACCCAGAGGCCACATCTTTAATAACATAATTTGTGAAAGCGCATCTCTGCATATCTGTGAGAGCAGCCTTGCATGTGTACTGCTTAGGGGGGAAACACCAACTGATACTTCATTGTATTCTTTTCACATTAGCACAGATCACAGCTGGCAGAAAGGTATTGGCTTTTTAGATATTTTTTTGAGGTCCTTACACCAGTTAGATAATAAAATGGGCAGATATTAAAGTATCAGGTTGGGTTATAGGAACTGAAAGCAAAATGTCATTTCATGATGAATGAGAAAATTCAGCTGAAACTTTCTTCCTTTAGGGGCTTGTTCTAGTAAGAACAGAGCACAACTAAATGGTGTTTCTTGCTCAAAGGAATATTTCCTATATGGTAGACAGCATCATTCTACTCGCTTGTGTTGCTTGTATTTTCAAAAACCATTGTATTTTACATTGCCTAAATATTAAAACAAAACATGCTACAATTTGCTCTAAACTTTGAGACCAACATTCCCTGTTTTCTGTTATTATTTATATTTTTTATTTTAGCGAGCTGAAATCTTTATGCTCTTTACTAAAGAGAGAGTATACATAGAATAAGAGTTTTATAGTTGTATAATTCATGACACCAATTTTGAATAAATGTGATAATTTTATATATGCATACGAAATATATTCTACATCCCAGTATGAGTTTCTTCTGTCTTCCATACTAGCATATATATTAGTTTATGGTTTTAAGGGCTAGAAAGAAACAATAGGACTTTTAAAAATTAAGTATGTAGGGGTACCTGGGTGGCTCATTTGGTTAAGCGTCCAACTCTTGATATCGGTTCAGGTCATGATCTCAAGGTTTGCGGTATCGAGCCCTGTATTGGGCTCTGAGTTGACAGCACAGAGACTGCTTGAGACTCACTCTCTCTCTCTCTCCCTCTCTCTCTGTCCCTCCCTGCTTGTGCTCCCTCTCTCTCTCTCTTTCTCGAAATAAACATTTAAAAATAAAAATTAAATATGTAAACTAAGCAAGGTAAATTAGATAATGAGATCTCATGCCAAAGACTATTAATACTTTGTTTCAAACCTGAATGCCTATGCAAATCAGGAGAGGGACTATAGGAAATGTACCAAATATTTGATTCATTCACCTTGTATGCATGTGGAGGAACTTGTTCTATATGCATTTTGCAATTGATGGTAATTTTACAATTTGCAATTGATGGTAATTACAGGCTTGCTGTGTAGTTCTTTTCTTATATGCTATATTGCAAACAATCAGTTATAACTGCTGGGTTTTAAAATTTCCTGTGAAATATTTATGTAAAAGTAATACATTATTAAAAGTTACAAATTAATTTTCTATTTGCACTTATAGGTTTACTTTTTTATATATTTATATTTTTTATTTGACTGACGATGTGAATTGAATGGTTATGAAAATATGCTCCTTCACCTTCAGAGAGTCTGATGAGTTACACATTTGCACACACAGGTACACACACACACACATAATCGTAACAAATAAAGCAAAATATATGAAAAATAATATCGATCTCTAAATTCACTCTGCTTCCTATTGTTTATCCACACACCTTTGAGCTCTTTGGTTCATCTACCAAATGGAAAATTATTTACTTCCTATACATGCTGTAAAAAACAAACTATTTCACGCACCATAAAATACATTTGCAACAAATGTTTTTCACACCCTCCTGAGAAGCTACCTGTCTTTAAACATGGTAATTGAGTTACACTCAACTGACCTAATTTTGTTGGGGCAGATGAGTATGATCATACTGGCCTAAAGCTACAAATGAACCACAAATCTTTCCTAACATTTTAACTTTTGATTTAAAAACTGTGTTCTATCAGTTCTATTAGTTTTCCTTCATTTTGGAAACCACACAATCATTTGAGTTTATGACTGTAACTGTTCCCAGCTGTGTTGTAGGAATGCATTAAATGAGAATGCGAAATATAAAAACAAATCTCATCTCATTCAGTGCTATCAAATAAACCAATACTTAAATGAAACCATATCACTGTTGAGGGTATGGAAAACAAAGATTTTCAATGTGAAGAGATTCAATGTAAATCTGGACTAACATAATTTCACTTATTTCACTTATAATGTGGTAGATTACAGTAGACAATGCATCATGTATTCTTGTTAAGGACCCCCAAGTTTTACCTAATTATGCAGTAGGTATGAACAGTGTTGAGATTTTATAGAGATACATAGTATGTAACATGATGTGATATAACAACATAATGTGATATGATATAATATGGGCAAATGACTAAATCCGATGGAGAAATAAATGAGGTAAAATTTTTTGAGATAGCATATGGAAAAGGCTAATCAGTTGCCACTCGGCTATTTGGAATAACCAATTCTCTACAGAAACCCAAGTGTAAGTCTTAAATGTTTTAATGTTTGAAGGATCAATTAAGAGTTGTGTAACTCTAGTGATTGAAATGAATAGAAAAAGACATTTTGGAGTCTAGTTAAATAGGTAAAACATGGACTTGACATAAAGGCTTACATTTAAAGTTATATATAGGAGAAAACCTATATTTCATGTAGTACTTCAATGTTCAGTTTAATTTGATATGCCTAAATTGTGAATCCCATATTTTCACCCATTATATTACATGGATAACAAAAGATACAGTTCTGTTAGAAATCAGCTTGACAAAAGTAGTAAGAAAGCATTGCTTTCCTAGTATACATTTTCCATATACCTAATGCAATTTAAAACTCTAATTTTAAGTGTGTAAGTAAAAAATTGTTCTCATTTACCTAGTCATTGATATTAACGTAATCATCAATGCAAAAAATGTAACTGAGTTAACTCTTGTGTATAGTGTGTGTGTGTGTGTGTGTGTGTGTGTGTGTGTGTGTGTGTGTGTTTAGGAAAAAAAGGAAGAAAGAGGGAATTAACTCTGAAGAGAGAAGAAATTAGTTCTAGAAAAAGGTACCTCAAATTCTTATAACAAACACAAAATAGATATTTTATTCTCTACAATAAAATTGCTGAAAAAATTGAAGCTCATTTATCCAAGGAGTCAGTCAGTCAACATTTATTGAGCCTCTACTAAATACCAAGTAATATTCTTGGTATTAATAACACAATTGTGAAAATGGCAGGTAAGGTCTCTTATTTTTATTGAGCATGTATTTAAATAAGTGAAGGCTGACAAAAACCTACACATTAAAACAAGGTGATCTAATAGTGCTTCCATGATAGTAAAAAAGAAACTCTTTACCAAGGCAAATATAAAAATTTTCTGCATTTCAAAATATAATTTGCATGTATTTGGCTTTCTGCATTAAATTTGGATGCATCCATAGGTACTAAATTTGTATAGTGCTGTAATCAGTTGGTACACATTTAGTGACTTCTGTTAATTTACCCTTACTGATAATGTATATAATGAGCTGTGCCTTCTCAACCTAGTCCAAACCTTTACTCCTTTTTTCTTCCTTATATATTCCTAGAAATCTGTGGTGTCTGTGTGATAATTTCCAAGGTAGTGTGTATGTCTCTGATGTAAATAACTGCTGTGTTTAAACCTCCAATACATTATTTTATGTTTCTTGATAACATCAGTTTTATTTTATTTTTTAAAAGTTTTTATTTAAATTCCAGCTAACATACACGATAATGTAGTACACCTAGTACAATATAGTTTTAAATTTGCATGATGGCAATGGTACAAACATTTAAATTATGCAATTACCCCTTAGCTTGTTTATGTATTTATGTAACTGTACATATGCATGCTCATCTAAGTCAAAACTTTGACCTTTTTTTTTTCTTGTTGGCAAACCTATCCTCCTTTTATTGAGCTTCCCTTTACATGTTTTGTCCTTAAATCTGACTGGCACTGTTACAAAGCATGCTGAACTTTGACTTAGAAACCTAGATCCTGGAACCAATGAAAACATTTGTACTGGTGGCATTTTCCTTTATTCTAACAAATCTATAATAAAAGCATATGTTTTACAAATTGACAACTAATATGTGTTCTGGTAATATTAACATACCTAGCTAAATAAAGTATCTAATTAAACATCTGTTACCCTTTTTTATATTAGTGATGCATAAAATACTAATTGGTCCTTAGTGATCTAACCAAGGGACCCTTATATTGGCTGGCTTAGGAATGAAACCAGCTCCTATGCTGTTCGTTACCGAAGCTGAATGTTCAACACAGCTGCCCCCAGGGATTCTACTTGATATACTTCACTATCAATTCGATCAGTACATGTTAAAAACCAATTTCATGATGTAACCCAATTCTTTTTGCCTCTTAACATCTTTGGGTATAGATTATCACCAATCTCCCTTATTCCCAGATTTGGAAATGTGGAATCACAGGAACGATCTTTCACGGTACATCCATTACACAGAAGCGTACACTGTGGCTCCGAGAGTGATTTGCCCAAATCCAATCAGGTATCCAAAGTAACAAATCCCGATGGTCCAACTCTTTAGTTCTTTCTGCTTGACTCATTTACCTCCTTCATCCACCACATGCATGTGTTAAATCATAAAGGTTTTTCCTTGCAGTTTTTGCTTTTGTTCATCCTGCATAAAACCATTTTTATGATGGCGGCCTGATTGTTAAATGTTCAATGTGTCAGCTTGTCTCATGCTTCTCATAGTTCTATTTAAATACACACCATAATGAACATTTGCCATGTTTTGCCTCCCCTTTATCTAAATACACTTCCTAGTTTGGAGTAGTTTTCAACCATATGAGTGATTGTGGGTGGTGAAATCCACATCCCCATCCAGAACTTAAATTTATTAACCTAAACTTTACTAATGTCTCTGAAAACTAGGACAGAGAGGTTAGTGACCTAGGTTCAGCCAAAGACTTTGAAGTTAAGGGTAGTTGTCAGACTTTTTCCCTAGCAATAGAGTGGGTTAACTATCCTGAAATCATACCACCTCACCCTGTAATAGGTGCTTTTTGCCAGACTGCATCACCTGTCTCTAGTTGTAGTTGAAAATTTTATGCTCAGCCACCCACAATATCTATCATGTTCAAGCTTAAAACTCACAGTGTGTATATAAAATATTTGGCCAGTGGTGTATATCACAGAACAAAGTAAGTATAATAAACACAGATGAGATAAAAGCCAAACTACTTTATTGGAAACTGAGCTAACAAAGCAGTGGCAGTGCTTAATATTTATAATAAATCCTTGATTCTGAGCATGGCCTGAGGCTTTAAATACTCTGTCTAACTCCTGAGCCTCATCTCGTATGTCCCTCTACTTTCAGACCAGTGTCCTTGTCACACTTACAGTCCTGCAGCCTTACACATAGGGCCTCTTAATTTTTCCTACAACATGTCAAGCTTATTCCAATTTCATATGTTTGCTATTGCATGAATATATGTATGTACTTTCCCCTGGCAAGCTACCAGCTCTACTAGATGGGTATAATGTAATTTGCATCTGTGCATACTGAAATGATACTGTTTTCCCCATACCCATAAGTGGTATTTTGGCAGGCTAAAGAATAAATGTTGCAATGACAAATCTGATGCAATTGTAATTAATTATTTTTATTCATAAATAACCTTTCTGTCTGAATATTTGTATAATATTCTCTTTATTCTAAGGGTTAAAATATTTAAGGCGGAAATATTTTGGAGGTGCCTGGGTGTCTCAGTCAGTCAAGCGTCTGGCTCTTGATATCGGCTCAGGTCATGATCTCATGGTTTGTGAGATCAAGCCCATTGCCAGGCTCTGTGCTGACCGCACGGAGCCTGCTTGGGATTTTCTCTCTCCCTCTCTCTGCCCTTCTCCCACTCTCTCTCTCTCTCTGAAAATACATAAATAAACTTTAAAAAAAGGAGGAAATATTTTGGGGATACATCTTTATTTTGAAAAAATTGCTTAGCTTACAGGGAAGTCTTAGGAAAAGAGTACAAGGTACAATTGTGTCTTTCCTTCTTCCCATTTTCTAGACACTCTGTCATTTGAATAGTTGATCTCCTGGATCTATCTCAAGTAAATTTTACTTCACTTTAATCATTTTTACTCCCTTTTTTCAAGCTTTAATTATAATTTTTATAGTATTTATCTTGTGAATCATGATATATATTTTTAAATTTTATTTTTAATGTATATCTTTCTAGTTTTTTATATTACCCACTTCAAAACCTCTCAGTTTCAAATTCTCACTTGAAAGTGACTTTTTAAAAGTCTTCTTGTATTTATTATATCTGTTTAAATTGGAGCTGTTAGGGTTTATAAGGTTCTATCATGACTTTAAATTAATTCTATCAAAAATGCTCAGTGTAAATTCATTTTTTATTTTCTCCCCAAATGTGCAGGAGCAGACCAATGATTATTGTTAGTATAGTGTATTTTTTCAGGTACTCAGCCAGGGATGACTGGCAGGCAAGTAGCAAAAGGAGACGTCTCTTTCATAGTAATTTGGTATCTGAAAGGTGGAACCTCTATTTTAATAGTGAAAGAGGGAATTCTGAGCTCAGAGTTGTTGCACTTTGAGAGCACATAGACCACTTCTTTCTATTTGAGGAGAACGGTTGATATCAGGAGTTTGAGGACAGTCTGCATTAGAAGACAGATGTGGTGGGAAAACATTCAAGAATAATTAAAATTCTCCTAGACATTGGGGCACCTGGGTGGCTCAGTCAGTTGAGCGACTGACTTCGGCTCAGGTCATGATCTCATAGTTCATGAGTTCAAGCCCAGCATCCGGCTCTGTGCGGCCAGCTCAGAGCCTGCAGCCTGCTTCAGATTCTGTCTCCATCTCTCTCTGCCTCTCCCCCGCTCATTCTCTAAATAAATAAATAAATAAATATTTAAATAAATATTTAAATAAATATTTAAATAAATAAATAAGTAAATAAATAAACTCCCCCCTAGGCATACTAAAGAAATTTTCTAAACTCAGTGTAATTTACTGGCCCATTCAGAGCACACAAGAAATATCTCATTTCATGCATACAGTAGACCCCTTTCTGCTGGCTTTGTGAGTTTACCACCACTGTGTCAAGCCCCATTACACAGTGATACGTGGCAGCTGCCTTCCCTTGCACTCTTAATTTGCACTTATCAGGAGGTAGGCTTTCTTTACCATGTCAAATATGGCCTTCAAATATGGTCTTTGTTGAATAGTTGAGTTGTCATTAAAGGACCTGGGGAACAGAGATAATCTTCAGTATGTTATTAAGCTTTTATCTTTCAAAAAACAACTGTAAAAAATATTTTACAAAGCACACCCTTATTTTTGGAACTAAACCTACCAAGAACTTGTATATTTTGCTCCTTTACAACATCGGAGATAAATAAATAGACAAATAAATAATCTCTCTTTTCCTTTCTATTAGAGTAGATTGTCAAACACACTCCAACCTAGACCCTCTAAATCTGGAACTATAGTGTTTTGGGGAATAATTTGTATTTTTGAAAGCTATATAGGTAATTACTGATAGGCTCATGAACCACTGATGGCAGTTAACAGTCTCCCAAGTTGATTTCCTGCCTGATGATTGGAAATGGTCTTCCTCTACTCAAAGCAGCTCAAAGTCTAAGAGTTCAGAGTTCCTTCCTCTTCCATCAGTAATGGTGCCTCAAGTATCAGCTACAAGATTCACCTGATATTTATACTTAAAGTTTTAAGAAATATTAAAAATCTCTCTGAAGTATTGAGAGTGTCATTTGTACTGTTCCTGCTTCCACTATAGTTGAAATATAAAATCAAGTTGAATATGATATAAAAATCAATTTGTAGGGAGAGTGGGATTCAAATAAATACATATGGATAACTTAAATTGAGAGAAAAACAGAGATACATAGATACGGGTGTATAGAGAGACATTGTCCATAATTAGAAAAGACTTAGAGTCACTAATGAAAAAACTGTTTTCCAGTAGAGAGATTGCTTGACATAGAAGAAAATGTGTTAATTAAACTCAGAGCAAACAATACACTATCAAATTATTAAATAGCCTTAAAAGTCATGAGATTAAAACCATTTTTAAAAGTGGAAAGAAATTATAATGATTTTTTTTAATTTTCCAAACCAGAAAGTAGCTTAATAAATCTCTTAATGAAATTTAAGAATTTCTTAATGAATTTCTGCTTTTTTTCCTCAAAAGCTAAAATGAAATTCTAAAGTATTTTTAAAAGGTATGACAGAAATGGAAAATCTTCACTTGATACCATATCCTTAAAACAGATGATGTCTTACGGCAAATGCTTTTTCAAATGCTGTTTCAGATGTTTGTACCTTGATATTTAGAGAGATGAGCATATTTAAGAGATTTGACATAATGGAAATAATCAATACAGTTTTTGTTTTAAGATGCTTTGGAAAATAAATAGTTAAGCATTTGTAAACTTTCTCAAAAGAGAAAAAAAAGCAAAAAAAAAAGGGGGGGGACCCGAAAATCTTGGAATACACACAAAGCTGCCTTGAGTATGCCTTAGCCAGTCTTAGCTTCCTGTAGAGGCACCTTGGAAGTAAATAAAAGCCACCACATTTCCTTTGATTTTTTTCATACCTTCTTCCATCTTCCCTGTTCTGCTTTTTGTTGGTTCATATGCTTTTGGTTTTGTGGTCACTCTTTTAAGTTTCAGAATTTGACTCTTCTGCTCTTTTCCATTGGATCTTTCCCCCAGATTTAGAATTACCCTTTTCAACTCTCATCCCAATATGACTACTAATTTTATGCACTTTTAATAATATTGAGAGGAAAGCTATGCAGCTTAGGACTTGGCCCTTGTCCCAGTAGACAGGAGATGCAGCTCAAATTATCAGAACCTAGACACTTTGGGCAATCTGTACAGCTTGTTCTATTGATACTTCTTAACAGAACTGTATAGTTTTGATGAATCCCCTCCACCTGGGTGTTAGATAGGAGAGTACAACTTGACTCAAATTCCTGACAGATGTGGATCAATTGGTTAAAAGTAAAGCATCAAATTCCCCAGAGTTCAAATGGGAGATGTTAAACTATTTGCATTAGAGGTCTCAAAAACAAATCAATGACACTTCTTCAATCAATACTTAGCCTATGTCTTTGAAAAGACAGGAGGTTGATCAGAGAGAGTGAGCGAGAATTCCTTTGAAGAGAATTGTCAGAATGATTTATGCATCATTATGCCTCTGTGGGAAAGGTAGGTGAGGTGCTTCAAGGGAGTATTTATGAGAAGTGCAGAATAACATCTTAATCCCAGAACAGTTATTGCTGATCTTTAAAATAGCTTAATCACAGTTGCATTGCTACAAAAGTGAAATGAGTAAGAACATTCTTGAAAGAAATTGTTCTACGTTTCCTAGACTTAAACAGAATAAAGACCCCAGTTTTCAGTCTTACCTGGAAAAGCCAAAAAAGTGAGTGTGGCTAAAGGTGTTTGTGATAGCAGAGAAGGGTTAAAGACAGAATAGGAGCACCCTGGGCTTCTAAAAATGGGGCAAGAGGTGAGTGAAGGTAGAAAAGCTAGAACCACTTTCAAATACTATTTCAGAGTGAGGCACCCATTGAGATAGAGAGACCCCAGAAGTTGAACCCATTGTATGATGAACTATAAGAACTGGAAGAGCCAGGGGCACCTGGATGACTCAGCTGGTTGTGTCCGACTTCAGCCCAGGTTATGATCTCTTGGTTTGTGGGTTTGAACCCCACATTATGCTCTGTGCTGACAGCTCGGAGCCTGGAGCCTGCTTCAGATTCTGTCTGTTTGTCTGTCTCTCTCTCTGCTCTTCCCTCACTCCATTCTGACACCTGTCTCCTTACTTCATCTTCCTTCATCAGTCCAAGTGTAGAGGAATTTGTAACAGCATGATGACCAGAGGAGTAAAGTACAAAACAAGATGAAAATAGGAAAAGGGAAGACTGTATCCGATTTCTCTATTGCAAATGTTCCTGACATCTGAGCTGTATAGAGGGGAGAGGGAGAAAATTTAAATTGGAAAATGAACTTGAAATTTGGGTACAGGTCACTGGGATTAAAATACATAATGAAGGAAGTGTTCTAATGCCCAGTTCTGCCTGGAAAACTATAGTATTTGCCTTCAATATCATCCAAATGTGGAAAGGAATATTTTACAATGCAGTCTTAAAGGTAGTAATTAAAAAGAATAAGTGAATTGTGCATATAACTGAAGGAGGCCCATCCATTTGATAACCTATTTACACTTGATCTTTTTAACTCAGGTAGTTTTAGTAACCTCAAGAAATCTCATGGGCAGATCAAAATTCTAGTATCAAGAAACAAAATCAGCTGGAAAAAAAACCTACAAATTGATAGAGAATGTTCAAAATTTAAGAGAATATAGGACCTTAAAAAATACTGTGTAACTCCTAGTAACAAAAAAAGTAGTGTTTCTCAAAGTGTGATGTATGATATACCTGGATAGAATCATAGACATAGAGGGGGAGTGAAAGTTAAAGGTATAAATATCTGTATCACATTCCAGATTTATTTAATCAGAATCTCTGTGTGCTGAGCCCAGGTATTTCACAATGTGTTTATATGGTACTTATCCAACAAAAATTTGAGACTCTTCTAGACAAAAGAATAAAGAGAAAAGGTAGCATAAAGAGAATAAAATCAATTTGAGACTCATAAAAGACAAGTACTGTTTTGTTGAATTATCTTTAACCAGGTACTTCTTTTCAACATCTTTGATTTATATACTTTATGGAAAACATTGTCATAATAATTTCACACTAAAAGGGTACAGAATGGAAAATGTTCAGGATATCTGGAATGTCTTCCTTTGCTCTGTTTTCAACTTGAAGTTTTAGTTCTGTCTAATCACTAAAACTGTAGTTGGCTTATTAATCTACTATCCTTAATCACAGTGAATGTTAATAATTTAATTATCAACTAAAAGATTAAAATTTAGCTTGGCTATTTGAGAGACTGTAAGATGTTGAGATTACACTATTTGGTAATTTTGGCTTTACATAAATGAGTATTTTCTATCATTTTTGAAATTACTACTCTAAAATATTTTATAGATTTTCCTTGTGTTATGAGTTGAATTATGTCCCCCCAATATATATATCGATATCTATCTATCTATCTATCTATCTATCTATATGTCTATCTATCTATATTGAAGTCCTACCCCTAAGGACCTCATAATGTGACCTTATTTGGAAATAGGGTTAATTAGTTGTAATTAATTGAGATGAATTTATCTGAAGAATGGGCCCTATATGACTCCTGTACTTATAAGAAAACACAGGAACAGAGACACAAAGAGAAAAATGTGGCCATATGAGAATGGAGTCAGAGATTAGAATGATTCATCTACAAAACAAAGAATGCCAAGGATTACCAGCAAAAACCAGAAGCTAGCTGAGGAAGGGGTAGGCTTTTGTCCTATTGGTTTGAGAGAGAGCATGACCCTGCTGACACTTTGATTCTGAACTTGTAGCCTCCAAGACTGTGAGACAATACGTTTCTGTTGTTTTAAGCCCCCCACTTTGTGGTGCTTTATTATAGCAGCTCTAGGAAATGAATATAGGTTGTACAGTACAAATAGTAATAAACAAATAAATTAAGGGCAATATTTCCAAAAGAGGAAAATTTACAAATTCTTTTTCATAAAAGGAAATTGTGTTTTCAATATGTTAACTCATAAGTGTTTGACTATTATAGACATGTTGAGACAATGAGTAACAGAGCTCCTTACATTTTGACAATTTGTGTAAACTTATTAAATGTAACTTTGAACTTCTCTGCAAGTAACCTCAATATGTCAATATTAGGGAAATAATATAAGATTTTTGTAACATTTGAAAGAATATTTACAGATACATTGGTGAAGGTAATAGAAGCTATCTTAGAGATTGAAATGGCTTACCTGACAGAAATATGTGTGATATATGAACATGTGAACATGTGTTTCTCTAAGTTACTCAGGCATTGGGTATTTTTATTTCATTTGTTCACATTTTTAAATTATCTTCTTGAGAAAGGGCTTAACTCATATCTTTACTACAATTCCATTTATATAATTGTAAAAAATGTACAAAGCAGTATGCATCCATAACAGTCCTAAAAAGGGCATATTTGGTGTTCATGAGGGAACCATAGTTTTAACGAAATAACTAAATAAATGAATTCATATTCAACACAGCTGAATACAGACAAACTTTTAAGATTTTTAAAATGTATCTTAGTGTATGTTTCATATGACTTATGAAACAAAACAATCTCTACTATCTATAACCACACATATTATGGTAAAATTAATGAATCCGGCAAAGAGAAAACTATAACATCTAAGAAGAAAAGAGGCATCTAGATTCATGAGGACAGATATCAGAAATTATAATATTTTAATTTCTGAGACAAAAATGATGTTAAACACATAGATCAGTGAAACAGAATAGAAAGTCCAGAAATAAACCCACAATTATATGGTCAACTAATCTTCAAAAAGGAAGCAAGAATATGCAATGAGAAAAAGACAGTCTCTTCAACAAAACTTGCCAGCTACATGTGAAAGAATGAAACTGGACCACTTTCTTTCACCATCCACAAAGTAAACTCAAAATGAATTAAAGATGTAAATGTGAGAATTGAAACCCTAAAAATCCTGAAGAAAGCACAGGCAGTAATTTCTCTGACATCAGCTATAACATCTTTCTAGATATGTCTCCTGAGGCAAGGGACACAAAAACAAAAATAAACTATTGGGACTACATCAAAATAAAGAGCTTCTGCACAGCAAAGGAAAAAACAAAACAAAAAAAAAACCACAAAAAACAAAAACTAAACTAAACTAAAAGGCAACCTTCTGAATGGGAGAAGATATTTGCAAATGCGTATCTGATATAGGGTTAGTATCCAAAATATATAAAGAACTGATACAACTCAACACCCAAAAAACAATAATCCAGTTAAAATTGGCAGAAGACATGAACAGACTTTTCTCCAAAGAAGATATACAGATGGCCAACAGACACATGAAAAGATGCCTAACATCACTCATCATCAGGGAAATGCAAATCAAAACCACAACGAGATACCACCTCACACCTGCCAGAATGACTAAAATCAACAACACAAGAAAAACAAGTATTGGCAAGGATGTGGAGAAAAAGGAACCCTTTTGCACTCTTGGTGGGAATACAAACTGGTGCAGCCACTGTAGAAGACATTATGGAGGTTTCTTAAACAGTTTAAAATAGAATATCCTATGATCCAGTAATGGCAACTGGGCATTTGACCAAAGAATATGAAAACCCTAATTTTAAGGGATATATGGTACCCTCTGTTCATTGCAGCATTATTTACACTGCCAATATATAGCAGCCTAATTGTCCATCAGCAGATGAATGGACAAAGAAGATGTGATATATATCTCTTTATATCTCTATTTAAGTGATACACATGCATGCACACATGTGTGTGTGTACACATGCACAATGAAATATTATCTAGCCATAAAAAGGAATGGAGGTCTTGACATATGCAATAATATGGATGGATTTAGAGAGTATTATGCTAAGTGAAACAAGCCAGTCAGAGAAAGACAAATACCATATGATTTCACTCATATGTGGGATTTAAGAAACAAAACAAGTGAACAAAGGGGATAAAAAGAGAGGGATACAAACCAAAAAACAGACTCTTAACTATAGAGAACAAACAGATGGTTACCAGAGAAGAGGTAGGTAGAGTGATGGGTGAAATAGGTGAAGGAGATTAAGAGTTACACTTACCTTGATGAGCACTTGGTAATTTATGAAATTGTTGGATCACTATATTGTACACCTGAAACTAATGTAACACTGTATGTTAACTACATTGGAATTAAAAATTTTTGAAAGTGGTGTTGAAACTTGAATCCTATATCCTAATAAGTTGCCAATTATATGTTAGGACAGTTCAAGATAATTTTAGGCACAGGAAATCCTAATTTATTTTCTCATTGTGTTTTGTGGCATGACTACTCTTTACATTTATAAAAATACTACATCAAAAGAAACGAAAAAAATCACAAGAAAGAGAAAGATACGGGTAGAACTAACTTAAAGGGTAATAAGAAACCATAGAGTGAAGCTACACATTTGACCCAAAAAAGCAACTTATCAAATTAGAACAGCAATCAGTAGACTTCTAAAGCAAATAAATCTGTATACACACAAAAGGGAATTCCAGCCAAGAAATAAGTGGTGAAGGATTAAGAAAACTTTGACAATAAGGTTTAAAAATACTTAAAAATAGTTACTACAAATTCCAAGAAGTTATCAATAAAAACTGAAAGACCCAAAAATATTGGTGTGATTTTAAAAATCATATAGCTTATAAGAATAAAGTCAACTTGATTTTAATGTTTGAACCATTCTCTCTTAAACATCACAAATTTAGAACCATTGTGATTAATAAAATTCAATACACTATTTTATATTTTGTAGCGATAGTTACGAGCTCATAGTAATTGATTAATATTAAAGGCATCTAAAAATTGCAAGGCAATGAGAATATTATGGGCTAAGATCCTATCAAGAAAAGACAATCTCTCTGGTAAGTCCAACATTATAAAACTACTTGCCAGTTCACAAAGAACATGTAGCACATGACTGAGAAGCTGAGAAGACACAGAGAGCAGCAATTGAGAAATCTTTTGATAATCTCCTAAGACTGGAGAGAGAAGAATTTAGAGTTCTGAGATGGCAAGGTAGCCATGCCTTGAGGAATCAGGATCCTTAAGAGAAATGAGGCATAGAGAATTAAGCCTCCTACACTGGACTACTCCTCTCCTTGAGTCACTTGCACATATGTAAATGCTGCAGGGTGAAAGGATAAAAAGGATGTGGACAGCTTAAGGTAAGCACAGCTTCTGGCAGTCTCATGTTTCTAGAGATAAAAATATTTTTCAGGACCTCCCCAGGATGTAGAGCTCTTATCAACATTCCAGACCCTCACCTGGAACAAGTGAAGGGACATCACCTAGGATTAAGAGCAGATAGAGAAAGGCCTGAAAACACAAGCTTGGATTCAGTTTCTGATTTAATTTAAGGCACTCTACATCAAAACCTACTGATAGTCGTAAACTAAATAAACTATTTCCAGATGTACATAAGATTATCTAGAGATTTTTAAATTTTGCGAACAAAATATTCGGTGTTTAATGAAAAATCACCATACTTAAAAAGAAACAGAATCAGTGGAAACAAAAAAAGAGATTTGCATTGTTATTCACATATAGATTATAAGAAATATAAACTGCAAACAAAACCTTGTAATTATTATTTTTAGCAAAATAATGATTCCAGAGAACGAGAATTTCAGAGAATTGGGATCCATAAAAAATACAGTGGCAATTCTAGAGCCAAACAACATAATACCTGTAATTAAGAGCTCAGTAGATGAGTTTAACATCAGAAAGAAGAGACTAAGGAGATGAATAGTGTATTGAAAAAATGGGCCAATAGAAAATACCTAATCTGGAACATAGAAAGTCACACAAATGGAAAATACAGAAAATAAAACAACAGACAGGTGATAGTTGAAAGAATTTTAACCTAAGTATAATCAGAGTTCTAAAAGCTGTGGGGAGAATGGGACATTCAACCAGATTCAGGATAAACTAAGAACTCCAATAATGTAAAGAAAACCTGCCAGACTTCTTTATTGTTGTGATGACTGTATGTGATGGTTTGCATAAATAATACTGAGTTATGTATGTATGTTTATTTTTTTTTCTGGTGTCATATTTAATGCTACTCTTTCCCTCCTAGAAGTTTCCAAATTGGAAAAGTGCATTTACAGTTAAATGATTAATAGGTATAATAGTCAATCTAATGAAAACATTTTCTAATTAGGGACATTAAAGCTTACTGTTGACTTCTCAGAAGAAACAAAGGGAGCCAAAAGAAAATGGATTGACATCTTTGAAGGTCTGAAAGAAACTGCTAGCCCTGAAAATTAAACCTAGCAAACACATGTTTGAAAAATGAGGACAGGGGCGCCTGGGTGGCGCAGTCGGTTAAGCGTCCGACTTCAGCCAGGTCACGATCTCGCGGTCCGTGAGTTCGAGCCCCGCGTCGGGCTCTGGGCTGATGGCTCAGAGCCTGGAGCCTGTTTCCGATTCTGTGTCTCCCTCTCTCTCTGCCCCTCGCCCGTTCATGCTCTGTCTCTCTCTGTCCCAAAAATAAATAAACGTTGAAAAAAAAATTTTTTTTTAAAAATAAAAAAAAAGAAAAATGAGGACAAAGTAAAGATCTTCTCAGAGAGTCAAAAATTGAGAGAATATGCCACCAACTTGGCTTTTTGTTCAGGAATAAATTAAAGAGAGAGAATAGAAAACCCAAAAAAGAATTATGAACATGTGGTTGTAGTTTATGACACAGGTGAAACTACAGTGCAGTGAAGAAAAAAAAAGTAAAAGGTACTGGATGAATTGAATATTTATTAGAAAAAAAAAGAAATTTGGGGGCGCGTGGGTGGCTCGGTCGGTTGAGTGTTCGACTTCGGCTCAGGTCATGATCTTGCAGTTTGTGAGTTTGAGCCCTGCGTCAGGCTCTGTGCTGACAGCTCAGAGCCTGGAGCCTGCTTCAGATTCTGTCTGTCTGTCTGTCTGTCTCTCTCTGTCTCTCTCTGCCCCTCTCCAACTCATGCTCTACTCTCTGTCTCTCTCTGCCCCTCCTCCACTCATGCTCTGAGTCTCTCTCCTTCGGAAATAAATAAATATTAAAAAATTATAAAAAAAACAAAAAAAAAGCAATTTTGAATTGTAAAGTTAAAATTGCCAGTTGCTCGCTTTAAAGATCTAAAAACAAAACAGAGAGTGGATTCTGAGGGCTAATGAGGTTCTACTTCTTGACCTAGGAGTGGTTACCCAGGTCTACTCCTTTTGAGAAAATTTAGGAAGCTGTACAATTCTGATGATATACTTTTCTGGCATTAAGTCATGCTTCAAAAATGTTTACTTACAAAAACCAAATGACAAACTATAAAATATATTTTCAGCATATGTATATTAATACCTGTATGAGTATTCTCAGGCTATCATGAAAAAGTAACACAAACTGGGTGGCTTAGACAGCAAAATTTATTTTCTCACAATTCTGGAGGTTGGAGGTCCAAAACCAAGGTGTTTTCCGAGTTGGTTTCTTCTGAGGCTTCTCCATTTGGCTTGTAGATGTTCATTTTCTCCCTGTATCTTCACATGATTTTACCTCTGTTCATGTCTGTGTCTTTCTTATAACACCAGTCGTGTTGGATTAAGGCCCATCCCAATGACCTCACTTTAAGTTAATCACCTCTTTCAAAGACCCTATCTCCAGATACAGTCACACTCTGATGGACTGGGGATTAAGAATTCAACATATAAATTTGGTGTGGAGGGGATACAATTCAGTCCATAACAACCTCATTAAATAAAATTAAAATAATACCATATAAAGGTAATAATTTGATAAGTAATGCTTTTCACAAAATGAAAAAAAATTATAAATGGCTGAAAACATAATGGTAACTTTAAGTTATAATTTTAAAAGAAAGTATACTTTAATTTTTTTTTCAACGTTTATTTATTTTTGGGACAGAGAGAGACAGAGCATGAACGGGGGAGGGGCAGAGAGAGAGGGAGACACAGAATCGGAAACAGGCTCCAGGCTCCGAGCCATCAGCCCAGAGCCTGATGCGGGGCTCGAACTCCCGGACCGCGAGATCGTGACCTGGCTGAAGTCGGACGCTTAACCGACTGCGCCACCCAGGCGCCCCAAAAGAAAGTATACTTTAATGTGATTATGTTATTCCCCTCATTTTGGTTAAAGTGAGAGAGAGAGAGAGAGAGAGAAGGAGAAGGAGGAGGAGGATAAAGAAAAGGAGGAGGAGAAGGAAAGAGAAAAGAGTGAGAAAATTCATGAGAGTGAAATAATATGGCCATTTTGATAGTTCTTTGAGCATATAAAATGGTACCTTTATTTTAGAGTGTAAATTTACAATATTAGTGTTTATGTGTATCTTCACACTTATGTAGTGTTTATATGTATAAATATGTACATGTATATTTAAAAGTGAAAATACAAACACATAAGATATATATGTACACATAGATATTTGTAAATATGTGTATATACATACATAGGTGTATATAGTATATGATAATACACAGAATTACATAAAAATCTTAAGATAAATGCTCATTGCTGTACAATGTATATTTTAATGGCATTCTGTTTTTATTTCTATCTTTGTATTTTTACCCCAGAATTTTCAATAATAATTATATGTTATAATAAGAAACAAAAACAATCTTCTAAAACATTTTTTCCTCTTACTTCTTTTGAGATTACTGAAATATAACAAATGATTTTCAGTCATGACAGGGATTTAGTAAATGAATTTACATGCTGGTTGAAGGGAAATATCATGGATTTCTTGAGGGGAAAACACTAAGTGAGTCTATGGGAGCTTCAAAATTTCCTTGAGTATATTGCTGGTTTTGATAGCTATGGGTCTGTATTCTTAATTGAAGTACCACCACACAGCTGTGGAGCAAATGAGAAGCAGGCTACCTGGGAAGTTGAGAAGAAAAGCCCCCAGGAATAAAACTCTCAGATGTTAGAGTTGGACCTTTGGGGCAATAAAGGAATCCTAAATCAGCCTCACCAGAGGACCATGTTAGATGTGAAAAATAATATATCTGTAATCACTTCTTGGTGGAAAGTGATGAGAAGAATTAATAGAATAATTGTTTCCAAGGAAAAGGAGATAAACAGCAGATAGGTAAATAGATGTATCTGTATTATAGAGAGAGACATTGTATACAGATACATATATTTTTATAGTTATTTTTACCTGAACAATACAGAAATATGTAAACTGTGTCTTTTACTACCAGACCCCCAAGTTAACCAATATACATAATTTAGCAGATACATTTCTAATGATCTTTCTAATCTTTATATTTATATGGTAATATAATAACAAAAAAGTTACCATAAGAACTAGCATTCTAGCATTTCCTGTGTGCCAAGCACTGTGAAAAATATTTCGTAATATCTTCCTAACAACTCCTATGATAAATACTGCTGTTTTCTTAATTTTATAGATGAATGAATTAAACCACAGAGAAGTTAAGTAAGTTTCCTTATATCACACAGCTACAAATTGGCTGAACAAGGATTTGAACCCAAACATCTGGCACCAGATCACTCATTCTTAACCATTAGGAGAGGTGATTAGTAATTTACTTATTCAGTAAACATTGTTGAGCAGTACTATGTTCCAGGCACAGTTTTAGACACATGGGAATATAGCAGTGAGTTCTCTGCCTTCATGGAATTCATGAATTAGTGGGAATTCAATTAGTAAGCAAGACAACTGAGACATATAAAGAAACAAATGGTAAAGGATTAGGGTCAGAGTACACATAAAAATAGGATAGCCATAGAAGAGTTCATTAAGAAAGTGAAATTTTAGGGGCACCTGGGTGGCACAGTCGGTTAAGCGTCCGACTTCAGCCAGGTCACGATCTCGCGGTCCGTGAGTTCGAGCCCCGCGTCAGGCTCTGGGCTGATGGCTCGGAGCCTGGAGCCTGTTTCCGATTCTGTGTCTCCCTCTCTCTCTGCCCCTCCCCCGTTCAGGCTCTGTCTCTCTCTGTCCCAAAAATAAATAAACGTTGAAAAAAAATTAAAAAAAAAAAAAGAAAGTGAAATTTTAATGAAGACCTTTAAGAATTGAGGAAGTTAAGCAAGATGTTATGATGGGAAAGATTATTCTAGGCAGTGGGAATAGCAAGTGTATATACCCTGAGGTGGGAAGATGACTTGCCCATCTCTAAGGCAAATTGCACAAGTGAGTAAATTAGCATGATTGGGCTAGACCCAAGTTCTATATTCACTCGGGTAAATCTTTTTCTTAGTCTTTCTAAAGAAACATAGTCATTTACCAAAGTGGTTGTACACTAAGAATGTGAACATACTTAGACTTTATGGAGATGACTGGGCTCTGCTCTGAATTTACACTAATCTAATGTGCAACAGATGTTCACCTTTCAGAATGGGAGAGCTTATAAAGATCAATTGATAAGTTTAAATTTGACTAGATTTACTCACATATAGCTATGTGAATCTGTGACCCACAAATACTTATTTTGCCAGTTTCTGACCTCTTAGGTAGAATGTACAACCTCCATTCAACCTTTCAAAAGACCACTTCACCCTCATGACCTGGAAGAAGGACCATTAATACAAGAAATGTTAAATGAAACCTTTATATTATCCCCTCCTATCAAAATAGTATTACATACATGTTCATATAGGAATTCATTTTTACATGATTAGAGAAAAACCTTCAGGCTGCCTCACCATTAAATATGAAAACAGGGGAAATTCTTTTTATATTTAGTAACTGTATCACCTGATATAGTGTTGTTGTTGGGTTTTTTTTTTTTTTCTTTTTTGGTGGTATATGTATTTCCTTTTTAAAATAATGAGAATTATGTACTGAGAGAAATTGAAAATATACCAAAATATTTAGAATGCAATTAATAGTACTGAGAAGGACATTTATGGGACTATGTGTTTAAACAGAAGAGAGGACAGGTTTCAAGTCCTTAAGTTCCTACCTTAAGAAAACAGAAAAAGAAGAGCAAAATAAACCCAAAGTAGGCAGAATGAAGGAAATAATAAAGTCAGAACTCAATAGAATTGAAACAAGAAAACAGTAGAGAAAATGAACAAAACCAAAAGCTACTTCTATTTATTTATTTATTTATTTATTTATTTATTTATTTATTTATTTATTTTTTGAGAGAGGGAGAGAGAGAGCATGCTAACATGAGTGGGGAGGGGCAGCGAGAGACAGAGAATCCCAAGCAGGCTCTGTGAAATTAGCTTAGAGCCCAACATTGGGCTTTCAGTCTCACGGTTCCTAAGATCATGGCCTGAGCTAAAATCAAGAGTCAGACACTTAATGGACTGAGCCACCCAGGCACCCAAAACCAAAAGCTTCTTCTTTGAAATAACAAATAAAATTAACAAACCCCTAGCTAGGCTACCCAACAGCTCTATATCTCTCTTTGCCTCTCTGCCTCTCTCTATCCATTGATCACACAAATAACTAATATCAGAAATGAAAGGTGATCACCACTACTAACCCCATGGACATTAAAATTAAAATATAAAATGAGAAACTCTATGCCCAGAAATTTGATAATTAAAAAAAAATTTTTTTAACGTTTATTTATTTTTGAGACAGAGAGAGACAGAGCATGAGTGGGGGAGGGTCAGAGAGAGAGGGAGACACAGAATCCGAAACAGGCTCCAGGCTCTGAGCGGTCAGCACAGAGCCCGACGCGGGGCTTGAACTCACGGACCGCGAGATCATGACCTGAGCTGAAGTCAGGCGCTTAACCAACTGAGCCACCCAGGTGCCCCTAGAAATTTGATAATTTAGATGAAATAGCCCAATTCCTTGAAAGATACAATCTACCAAAATTCATGCAATGAGAAATGGATAATATAAATTCACCTACATAGATTAATAAAGAATTGAATCAATAATTACTAATCTTCCAAAAAAAAAGAAAATACTAAGAAAAGATGGGTTCACGCGGGAGTTTTGCTAACATTTGAGGAAGAAATGATACCAATTCTCTACATTCTTTTCCAGAAGAGATTTTAACTCATTTGATGAGGCCAGAATTACCATAAAACTAAAATGAGATAAATTAAGAGAATAGAAAATTAAAAACCAGTTATTTCTCATGAACATAGATAAAAATTGTCAACAAAATAATTATCAAATCAAATCCAACAATGTATAAAAATAATTATATATTATTATCAGGTGGGATTTATTACAATCATGTAAGTCTGGTTTAACATTTGAAAATCAACCAATAAAATCCACAGTATCAATAGCGTAAACAAGAAAAATTATTTTAAAATATCAGTAGATGCAGAAAAGTATTTGACAAAGTCCAGTACCCCTTCATGAGTAAAAACTCTAAGTGCTAGGAATAGAATGGGACTTTCTTGACTTGAAAAAGAACATGTACAAAAACCTTCAGCAATAGAATGCTTCATTGTTAAAAGTTGAATGTTTTCCCTTTAAGACTGGTAATGAGACAAGAATGTTTGTTCTCACCATACTTATTCAAAATGGTGCTGGAAATTCTAACCAGCACAATAGGGCAAGGCAAGAAAAAGTGTAAAAAACATACAAATTGCATAGGATGAAATAAAACTGTTCTCACTTGCAAAGGACATTATAGTCTACATATAAAACCCTGAGTAATATTCAGAGGAACTCCTACAACTAAGTGAATTCAGCAAGGTCTCAGGATACAAGATTAACACAAACAAATCAATCTTATTTCTACATATTAATAATGAATATATGGGTACCAAAATTAAAAAAAAAAACTTTTACAATGGATACAATGAAAATTAAATGCTTGGATATATCTAACAAAACATGTAGGAACTATATGTTGAAGATTACAAAATCCTCATGAAAGATATCAAAAAAGACCTAAATAAATGGAGTGAAATACCGTGTTCATGGATTAGAAGACTCAATGTTGGTAAACTGTCAGTTCTCTCCAAATTGATCTATAGGCTTAATTCAATTTCTATTAAAATCTTAGCAAGTGTGCCTGGGTGGCTCAGTTGGTTAAGCGTCTGACTTTGGCTCAGGTCATGATCTCATGGTTAGTGGATTCGAGCCCCACGTCGGGCCTGTGCCTGGAGCCTGCTTTGGATTCTGTGTCTCCCTCTCTCTCTGCCCCTCCCCTACTTGTGCTCTAGCTCTTTCTCTTTTAAAATAATAAAATAAACATTAAAAAAATTTTTTTGAAAAGAAAAATTTTAGCAAGTTCTTTGTAGACATTTTAGGTATATTCTAAAAATTATATGGACAAGAACAAGACCTATTATAGATATAACAATTTTGAATAAAAGTAATGAAGTAAGATTAATCACTCTACCAATGTTAAGGTGTACTGGTTACAATAATCAGCGAATTTTGGTACCAGAAGAGGGATAGATAGATCATTGAAATAGCTCAATGGAAAAGAATAGAAAACCCAGAAGTAGTTTTGCACAAATATGCCCTACTGATTTTTTACTAAACAAAATTGATGAAACAAGGTTGGCGCAACAACAATCTATCCAATGGAGGAAGAATAGCATTTTCCAAAAATTGGACATGCATAGACTATACCCCCACCCCTTCCAAAAAACCCTCAGACTTTATACTTTATACCAAAATTAACTCAAAGCTGATCATGGAGTTAATCGTAAGCATGAAAATATAAAACATTTACAAAAAGTAAAAAAGAAGAAAATTTATGGCTAGGCAAAATGTTCTTAGACTTCCTTAGCCTTAAATGCATGATCTAGATGAATGAAAAATTGATAAATTGCCCTTTTTGAAATTAAAAACTTTTACTCTATGGAAAACCCTATTAAAAAGATGAATAGATAAACTACAGATTTGGAGAAAATGTTTGCAAACCACATTTCTGACAAAGGACTGGTATCTAGAATATATGAAGAACTCCCTAAACTCAATAGAAAAATGTAAAAAAAAAAATCAATTAGAAAATGAGCAAAATACATGACTAGACATTTAACTGTAAGGTAAATACGGGAAGTAAATATATTCACTAAATATGTTAAACATCATTAGTCATTAGGGAAAAGTAAATCAAAACCACAGCTAACACTATCTGCCTATCAGATTGGCTAAAATAAAGAATAATAATACCAGATTATGGTGAGGTTACAGAAAAATTGGATCACTTATACACACTACTAGTGGAAATGTAAAATAGTATACCCAGTCTGGAAGATTATAATAGTTTCATAACCAATTAAACATGTAATTACCATGTGTCCTGGTAAATTTAATCCTGGGCATTTGTCCCAAAGACCTGAGAACTTATATTCATACAAAACCTATAACAAATGCTTATAGTAGCTCTGTTTATAATATCCCCCAGATGAAAGCAACCCAAATGTCCTTAGATAGGTGAATGGTAAAACAATCTGTGGCAAATCTATACCATGGAATACTACTTGGAAAAAAAAAAAGTATTGATAACACAAAACTTATTTGAATCTCCAGAGAATTGTGGTAAGTAAAAAAATGCCAATCTGAAAATACAGTATGATTAAATTTATATAACACTCTTGAAATGATTGGATTATAGAGCCATACGACAAAGTTAGTGATTGGTAGGGGTTACAAAGAAGAGGGAGAGAGGTGGATGTGGCTTATAAAAGGGTAGCATAAGGCATCCTTGTGATGAAACTGTTACTTTGAATGTGATGATAGTCATATGATTCTACCTATAAAATAAAGTGGCACAGAACTCAATACACACACGTATGCACACACAAATTAAAATTGCTGAAATGCAAACATGGATGGTGGATTGTATCAATGTCAATTTTCTGGTTGTGTTTTCTTACTCTAGCTATGCAAGATGTATTATTCTCTGTATTATGTCTTAGAACTGAATGTGAATTTACAATGATCTCAAATTAAATACTTTTAAAAGGACTTAAACATTAAAAGGAAAGCTTTTATAATTTAAAACTTTTAATATCTTTAAAAACAAAACGAAGACTACAAAATATTCCAGATTAGAGCATAGATAATTATATATAATTCAACTTTACACAAAGCTTCAATTTATAATATCTTAATTACTAAACTGTTATTTTAAGTTCTATTTTATAATGTCAGTGAAGAAAAAAATTGAAGATAATTTTTGTATGTCTGAATTCTTTTAAATATCTACCAGAAAATGATGAAAATGTGACATTTTGCTCCTAGGAGGGCCATCTATTCGTACCTCAAGCAAATTGCAAACATGTGAAACTCTTCCTAATTGAATTGTTTTATTAGGGTAGTTGTGAAAGTTTAATTCATGCAAGTGACATTTAGTAAAATATGTTTTCCCATTCGTTAGCTTGTTTATCCTTACTCAACGGTGTACTACAACAAATTTACCACAAAGAGTAACTTGAACAGTTGCTTGTTTTTAAGGACATTTTTATTTGCTGTTTTTACATTTATAAATGTCTTAATGCTGGCTCTAGTAATTTTTCATTAGAAAAATGAATCTCTTAGATAACCGATTAAACAAGACAGTCTGTAGTGTCTTTAACCATATGTAGTTCTGTTTATTTTGCAATCACCTAGCACATAATCATATTCAGCTATATTACCAATGGCAATAAAAATGCACTTAGAATGTACATGCTAAATGCTGCTTCTGTTATCTCCTGGTTTAGAATCAGAAAAGAAACAACCTGAAGTCATTGATATTCATTTCAGTGCACTCAAAAGGCATTAATATTTGAGGTGCCTAATAAAGTAAGTATGAATTATAAAGAATTAAGACAAGTTTGTATAAAATGGACTTTCTTCCAAACTCTTATAATTGGGTCTAGTGTGTCAAGAGGAGTATATACCATTGATATACCCAGGTAGAATGACCTGTGAGGACCATGTACAGATCACAAACTTACCGATCCATATTCCGACTTCTTTCCCCTAAATTTCCCTTATTTTGTTGAGAAGGTCAGAACCTCAGGTCACCATTAAGCCTCTGATAGCCGTCTTGGAGCTCTGATGTCAAGCTATGAAGGCCGTTTTTCTGGCTTTAGCGTTTGCCTATTGGCAGGCTCCCCAGGAACCTGTGCTGAAGATTATAAATTGCCCTTGGGCTAGTCATACAATTTATCTTCCAGAAGCCAGGGTTGAATGGCTATTTCATTTTCTTTCATTCACTTTCTTTTTATTCTTTATTATTTCCCCTAAATTTTATTCTATTTATGTAGAGGTAAATGCAAATCACCATCAATGGCAAAGACCCTTTTTATTGCTATGCTTATACTTACATGATGCAACTTTTCATTTATTTTCATTAATGAATGTGAGCTCTCCCTCAAATCACCCATTCTTCCTTTGAAATACACTTATAAAGAATGAAAATCATAATATTCTCCATGTAATTCATTTGATTTTTCCTAGTTTTTCAAAATACTGTAGTGTATAACTGAGGGAAAATAATTTGTACCAGTATTGTTATTGAATCATGTTTGGAATGTTACTGGGACATAAATGAAATTTCCAGTTCACTCTGTTTACTTCACAAAGACTAAATACACTTGAATTTGTGATAATTTTTTCATAAGAGATGTTGTCTAGGGTTAGGCAAAATCTATTAGTTATCCAAAGTATAAAAAATATATGTTGAAAAATTAACTTGCATGAAAGTGACATACTTTACTAAAATGGGAATATGTGGAATTCAATGTTAATAAGTTTAATCAATATCTTAAAAATATTTTTAACATTTGTTTATTTTTGAGAGAGACAGAGACAGAGTGTGAGCAGGAGAGGGGCAGAGAGAAAGGGAGACAGAATCTGGAGTAGGCTCCAGGCTCTGAGTAAGCTGTCAGCACAGAGCCCCACGCGGGGCTCGAACCCACAAACTGAGAGATCATTACCTGAGCCGAAGTCAGACACTTAACCAACTGAGCCACCCAAGCACCCCAATCGATAACTTTTAAAGGAGTGTAAAGTTTTATTGGATGAGTTTCCATACACTTAAATCATTTTTGAATTCTAAAACTGTATTTCACCTGTTTGAATATGAAAATGGAAGTGCTTTGTAGAAATTTTAATAGCCAATGTAATTTTATTTTAGTTGCTTTAATGTGTTTAACATTTAATACTGTTTTGAACTAGAGATTTTTTTTTCATGTTAGTAGCCCCAGACTATTCTTCAGCAAATCTTGTGTACTAGAGCAACTCCTCATTAAACAGAGATGGCTTCTGACCATTTGTCTTCTCTTAAACTATAACTTTTTACAAGCCTTAGATATGGTGTCATTTTTTTCATTTAGAAGATTTAAGTGTTTTCTTATATATCTAAACAATCACAAACTTACAAAAACAAGAGATAGAGTATAGAGAAATTATTCCTGAGTTATTTGACAACAAGTTATTAACTTAATGCCCATCATCCCTGAATACTTCAGGGTGTATTTTCTACATAAAAGGACATTCCCCTACATAACTGCAGTGGGACCAATATAATAAATAAATTTACATTGATACATTACTATCATCTGATCTTTACAGCCTGTTCCATTTTACCAATTGCCTCTCCATTATTTGTTAATAGAGAAGGTGTCAACTTCAGAATCTTAATTTAGATGTCATACTTCTTTAATCTCCTTCATTCTGGAGCTGTTTCTCAGCCTTTCCTTGACTTTCAGTAGCTTAATACATTTGAAAATTACAGCTTAATTGTGATACTACCTTACGATTATATGCAGGTTGAACTTTTTGACGAGAATATCACAGATACGTGTTGCATGGTCTTCGTTGCATCCTATCAAGTAGCACAAGATTTCCGTTTGTATCATGATTGATGATGTTCACTTTGATTATTGATTAATGTGTTGTCTGCCAGACTTCAACACTGAAAACTTATTTTTGCTCCTTTGTAAATGTGATTTAGAGAAAGGCACTTTAAAAATATATAAATATCTTTACTCATTAAACTTTCAACTTATTTATTTATTTACTCTTACATCTGTATTATGGGTGACGGAAAAAAACAAATCCCAGTTTGCCCAGGATTGAAGGATTTCTCAACATGCAGGGCTTTCAGTACTAAAAGTCAAACTGTATTGGGCATATGTACTTGTCTTTATATTGAAAAATGTTCCTATTTATATGGAGTAAATACATAGACATGAAATGCCTGGGAATGATGATAATTATATGCTTGATATTTTATGAGACTTCCAAGTATTTTTCCGAAGTAGCTGTTCCATTTTAAGTTCCTGCCAACAATGTATTACATTTTAGTAGCATCACATCTACTACAAAACTTTGTATAGACAGTTCTTTAAAAAAAAAAAGAAAGTTTATTTGTTTATTTTGAGAGAGAGAGAGAGAGAGACAGAGAACGAGTGTGAGAGGGGCAGAAGGAGAGGGAGAGAAAGCATCCCAAGCAGGCTTCATGCTCAGCACACAGAGCCAGACTTGGCTCAAGGTCATGACTTGAGCCGATATTGAGCCAGATGCTCAACTGACAGAGCCACCCAAGCACCTCTGTATAGACAATTCTTAACTTTTTAACCATTTTAATAAATGTGTAATAATGTGAAGTTACGATTTTGATTTGCATTCCCTTGATGACAAATGATGTTAAACACTTTTTCATGTGTTTATTGGTCAATTTATCTGTCCAAATATTTGTACTTTTTTAATGGACTGTTTGCCCTCTTATAAATGGTTCATAAGATTTCTTGATATATTCTGGCTACAAATATGTCACATATATGTACTGAAACTATTCCCATTTGGTGGCTTGAATTTTTGTTTCCTTAATGGCATCTTTTGAAGATAAAGTGTTCCTATTTTGAGACTCCAATTTCCTAATTTTTCAATTAGGACTTGCATTTCTTGTGTCTTACCTAAGAAATCTTTGCCTATTGAAGGCAATAAAAATGTTCTTTTATGTTTTCTTCAAGAAGTTTTTATAATATTAACTTCTAATTTTAGTCTCTGATCTGTTTCAAGTTAATTTTTGTGTGTGTTCATTTTTCTCCTAAATATAAAACCAAATGGTTCTAGCATGAGTTTTTGCAAAAACTTTTCTTGTGTCATTGAATTGCCTCAACATCTTTGTCGAAAATCAATTGAAAACTTATGGTTGGGTCTGTTTCTGAATTCTGTTCTGTTCCATGTATCTGTTCCATATATCTCCATTCTTTCACCTATATCATACTGTTTGATGATTATACATTTATATTATATTATGCCTTAAAATTCAGTAGTGTAATCAGACCACTGGATACTTGTTTTTCACAACCTCTTTGGCTCTAGTGGGTCATTTATTTCTATAAAATTTTAGAATCACCATTAATTTCTCCAAAAGTATCTGTAGTAATTTTGATAGTTATTGTCTTGAATCCATAAAGTGATTGATTTTCCCAAAATATAATGAGATGCGTTCAATTTTAGTGTCCTTTAATTTGAGTTGGCAGTGTTCTGTAGATTTTGGTGTGGAGATACTGCATGGCTTTTGTGAATTTATTCCTAAGTGAATTCATTTCTTCTATAGTGAATGAAACTTTTAAGTTTTATTTTTCAGTTCTCTGCTATTTTAAAAAGTATACACTTCTTACAAGCAAAATATATATATTCTAACTTTTGATATCCCTTTCTATTAATTATATCATCTGTCTCATACTTGGGTCAATTTTTATTATTTGTCTTATTGTAATCAGGAGTCCTATTTTCTGCTTCTTTGCCTACCATAGTTTTTTTTAGTAGGAGACCTGAGATCATAGATTTTCCTTATGGGTGCTGGATATTTCTGCATGCTATAAATATTCTTGAGTTTGTCCTTGGATGCTATTAATGTCTTCAGAAGCACTGTAAAATGTTAGGTCTTGCTTTTAAGCTTCTCAGTGGGGCCAGTGCATTTACTTCATCTAAGATTGTTTACCCTCCCATCTGAGACAAAACCCGTCTGAGTATTCGAGCCAATGTCTCATGCAGTGCGAGGTTTTCTAATCTGGCTTTTGTGAACAAACATTATTCTTGGTAGTTTGTGAGCTGGGATTGCTTTTCCCTTTAATCCTTTCAGATAACTCTTATTGTTCCATTGTCTGAAAATGTCTTTATTTCATATTCATTCTTGAAAAGTAATGTCATTGAATATGGAATTCTGAATTGGCACATTTATTTCCTTTTTATTTCAGCACTGCAAAGATATTATTTCACTGTCTTTTGACCTCCATGGTATCTGTTAAGAGGTAAGTGATCATTCCCATTATGTTTCATGTTTCTATAGTATATAATTTTTATATGAATTTTTTTATTGCTCCTCCTTTCCTAAAATCTTTCTGCTTTCGTTCACTCTCCATAGCTCTCACTTGAGGTTCCCTCCAAGATTTTATAACTATTATTTGCTGCAGAATCAGCTTATTGAGAATTTGCATCCCATTGGAGGTACCTCCTTTTGTACTTAGGCAGGGAGATAATAGAGGGCGGGGAGATGACATATTTAAAGTATTTTAAAAAATAAAATAATAAAAATAAATAAAAAAGACTATCAACCAAGAAATCTATTTCACAAAAACCATCATTCAAAAATGAAAGAATAATCAAGACATTACTAAACAAAAACTAAGAGAATCCAGTGTTTGTATATCTGCCCTATTAGAAATACTAATGGGAGTTTTTCAGGCTGAACTGAAAGGACAATAGATAATGACTCACAACTACATGGAGAAATAAAGAGTGGTGAAGATGATGACACATTTAAGTATTAATGTTAAAATGTATATAATCTTGTTTGAAACTCTTCTGTATTCTCATTTAAAAGACAAGTGCATAAAACACTAACTATAAGGCTGTATTGATGGGCTATGATGTATAAAGATGCAATTGGTGTGACAATAGTATTACAAAGGAGGGTGGAAGGAAGGGAACTCTACTGGAGGAAAGACTTTGTGTACTAATAAAATTAAGTTGATATTAATTAAATGATGTTGTTTTAAATGTTGGAAGTTAATTGGGATCCCAAGGGCAACTACTAAGAAAAGAACTCCAAAAAAAGAGACAGGGAAGAAACAACACAGGAACTAGAATGATATATGAGAAAACATCTACTTAAAATAAACATCTATGTAAAATCAGAGGTTGCTAGAATTGGTTTTTAAAACCCTGACTCCCTGTATCTTATTCAGATTCCAAGAGAGCTGGAGTGGTAATCCTAATATCAGATGAAATATATATTAAGAAAATATTACTAGAGAAAGAAAAGACATTTTATAATGGCAAATGGTTCAATAAATTAAGAAGATGTAGCAGTTAAAAAAAAGATGTAACTATAATAGCCATATATGAACGTAATAGCAGACCACAAAACATGAAGCAAAACTGATAATTGAAAAATACATAATTAAACAACATCCCTGTATTGCAAAAGGCGAAAAGATTTTAAATCAATCATCTAAACTTCCACGTTAAGAGAATACAAAAAAAAAAAGCCAAGTTATACACTAAGTAAACATAGGAAAGGAAATAATAAAGACTAGAATGGAAGTAAATAAAACAAAGAAGAAAATAGTGGTGGAGAAAATAATCAAAACTAAAGATCTTCAAAAATATTAACAAATTTAACAAATCTTTAGTTTGGCAAAGAAAAAGGAGAAGACCCAAATTACTAAACTAGAAAATGAAAGACAGAACATTACTCCTGACATTACAGAAATAGAAAGGTCCTAAGGGAGTAATGTCAAGAATAGTATATCAATAAATTAGGTAACTTAGATGTGCCAGTTTTTTTTCTGTGATGTTTGGCAGGAGCAGAATAGCTTTCATTGAAAAGTTTTTTCATCTTGTTAAGCATCCTCTTTTCTTGTCCTTTGGCTAAGAAATAACAGGTTTGTTGTTGTTGTTGTTGTTGTTGTTGTTGTTGCTGTTGTTTGGGTCTGCAGTCAGTTGATATTTCCAGATTGCCTTCTTCAGCTCCAGTGCTGAGATATATGAGATAAAAAGAAACCCCGAGGGAACTCTGTGCCATTTCTTGTGTCCCAATGTCCCTAGCGGATCTGTCTTCTCTTTACACTTTAGATTTTTTTTTCTGCTTTGTATGTAATCCTCAAGATTCTTAGTTAATCATAAATTAAGTATTATAGATGGTTAAATAAGTGATTTGGATTAAGGAGTGTACTTACTGTGATGAGCACTGAGTGTTGTATGGAAGTGTTGAATCATTGAAACTAATATTATGCTGTATGGTAACTAACTGGAGTTTAAATAAAAACTTCAAAAAAGTGTTAGAAATATGTCTCTTCCATCTTCCTGGAGGTGTAAGCTTCCCTCAGTTTTAAATACAATGTTAAAACCACCTGTTTGTTTTTCATATTTCTGATTTATTATTATTAGAAAACTTTACCCATCTCATATTACTATTTAGAAATTCTAAAGACTTTCTGACCTCATACATATTCATTTTTTGTAAATGATTCATGTGTGATCGACAGAATTGGTTAATGTCACACTTAGGGTATCTCTCTAAATATCTATTAGATAAAGTTTGTTAACTGGTTTATTGAAATCCTATATATTTTTATAATTTAAAAAAATTAATTTATATTTTAACCTAATGATTAGAGGGTTATACAGTAAAACCATGGATTGCGGTGACTTGTTTTGTTAGTGTTCTGAAAGACAAGCAAACATTTCTAATAAATTTTAACTTTATAAACGAGCAATGCCTTGCAATATGAGTTGTACATGGTGCCAAACGTCATATGATCACAACTAAGCAGTGGTTCTTCTCTCTCTCTCTCTCTCTCTCTCTCTCTCTCTGCGGGATTGTGGGTGATCGTCCCCCATGCTCAGATGCTCGCTTTCAGGCCACGGTGTTTGGTAGAAATCAGTGATTTTTCAGAACATTGGACAGTGCCCACAACTGGTACTAGTGTATTTTTTGTCACTTCAAAACACCTATGAACAGTCCTTTGCTTTTCCATACAAGAGTAAGCTTAGGAATGCTTTGCTTCATTCTAGGTCAGGCTGCCTGCAGATAGAGACCCTTTCCTCTGCTGTCTTATTGTCAGTTACGTTAAATACGGTATATGGCAAGAATTTATTAATACTGTACCGTAGTCAACATTTGTGTGAGCTCATACAATGGCCCCCATGGAGAAAAAGATTCCATTGAGCCAATAGATAGCAGTGACTCAGTTAGTGATAGTGAAAGTCTTCCTACATAATAACCCTCCTCTCTCTTGTCTCTGTCTCACAAGCCATGAAGGTTTTCAAAGGTGAGTGCAGGTTAACTTGTTTATTTTTCTTTGTATTTAGTATTTTCTTTATTATTTTGTATTACAGTATTGTAATCATTTTTATATGAATATTTTTGGATTGTGGAATGAATCAGCTGAGTTTCCATCATTTCTTATGGGGAAATTTGCTTTGATATATGAGTGCTTTGGATTACAAGCATGTTTCTGGAAGGGATTATGCTCGCAAACCAAGGTTTTCTGTATTACAATGTCACTATCAGATTCTAGGTCAATGTGCTTCTCCTTAGTATTCGGTTCTTAATTTTTCTTTATAGATTTCAAGTTTTGTTGTTAGGCTAATACAACATCTTAGTTTTTATCTTTAGTTTTGAACATTGTTCCTTTTATAGTGATATACTATACCTTGGTATTACTCTCATTAGTACTTGTACATGAGTATCTGTTTCTTCTGATAGCAATATTTCTTTTACAAATTTCTTTAATATTTATCTGTTATATATTTACCCATTTTTTATTCTTGGAGTTTCAAGCCACTTAATATTAGCGTTTCCTTGCATTTTTTTTCATTTTATTTGATTTTGTGTATTTTAAGTGAATTTAATCCATGTTAAATCGACATATTTAAACTAATTTGCACTATGCTTGTTGTGTTTTCTATTTGCCATAAATTGTCTTATACTTTCTCATTTATGACCTTCCTTTCTTGTCACAGTGTGTTTTTTCATTTGGTAGATTAACTTTCTTTGTAATGGTTAACTTAACATTCTAACACTGTATATCACTCATAAGGTAATTAAAGTTATTAAGCATATCTGTCTTCCTCACAAACAAGACAATTACCTTGGTATGCTTAAACTACTCATTGAAATATTTCCCATATTCCTTGTTACTGCCTGTAGTTTTCTCTGTAGCTATTAAACACAAAACAATTTTACATAGTGTCTATTTTTTATAGGAAATTCTGATTTATGTACATTAACATGCATATTTTATTTTACAAATTTATTTTTCAGATTCCATTTTGACAGCCCAAGCACCATTTTATTCTGAAGCCTAGCTAAGGTGTTTTGTCGCATATGAAGTGACACAGGGTTTCTCCAACTAAACAGTGAACATCTAGACTCTACTAGGTTTAGATCTGCAACTTTTATTCTGTAAATGGTATAAAACACCACTACCCACGCCACCTCTCCAAGCATGTCCTAATCGACTTCTGCTTTTGTCTCCTCATCTGTTTCTCTTGTTTTTCAGTTCAGCTTTATGTTTTTATCATGTTTACAATATTTTTTTTTCTGTTGCTGGCCTGTTATTGATGGAGTTTCTTTTGAAATCATACCACCATCAAGGGGAATTTGAGAATTTTAACTTTATTCTGCCATTTTCCTTTTAACTAGTGCTTCATCAGTTACCTGGTGATATTGTTAAAAGTTAGTGGATCTGGGTGGAGCCTAGGATTGTGCACTTCTAGCAAGCTCTCAGGTTTTGCCCCTGCAGCTGGTCGAAGGACCACACTTTGAGTAATAAAGCTTTATTTATTTCCACTGTTTTCTTGCAGAGATGAGATTGACAATTACAATATTCTGCTTACTTTGATCATGTTTGACCAAGAGCTCAATATAAGCTCTTTGTTCTTTGGGACTAGTCAAGTTTGCCCCTGCCTTGGAATTAGCCTTTTTAGGAAAGAGAGTAGGCTTTCAATCATTTAAAAATTAATTTTGAGACATTTGATGACAGGTGCACTTCCATCTCTGTTCTCTTACGTTTAAAACAAATAACTTGTCTAAATGACAAAATGTGTCAGTTTACTACTTGTAATCGATCTATACAAATTATCTCGGAAAATTAACTGGAAATTGGGATTTGTGGATAAAATATAGTAGTAGTTCATGACCAGCACATGCTCTATAAGAAAGCATTTCTTTATTTTTCAGTTATTGACTTGACAGATATCTTTAATGTCAGTCAGGGAAATAGAATTGTTCTATCTGTTTCTGTAGATTTACAACAAAAATTTGTGTACAAAAGCATAACTAATTCTAAGATTTGTGAAACTTTGAATAATACATTTTTGCTAAGTCTCTGTAGTAATGTGATAATGAAACCAATGCCTGACATTCATATAAAACCCTTAAAAACACATTTATGTTTCAAAGCAAAAGTCACCCTTGTCATCCTTGGCATTCAGATTTTCTCAGTTTGTGGACATTTGCTGATATTTTACCCATTCCTCAAATAACCCAAGGCTGTTCTGCCTTTTTAGTTGTCTTATTTATATGGCAGTGTCATAACAATAAAGTTCTTATTAAAGCAACTGATTTTAATTGTGCAATGAATACTAAAAGAATGGAATCAGTGAAGTTGTGACTGCTTACATTTCATGCACATGGTACTCTGGTGGAAAAAAATTGCTGCCAGGTGGCTAGTAAATGATGAGTTTACATCATAAGTTTCTGATAGAGACCAAAATACATTAATTCATGAGTAAGAGTAAGGATTTTTAGCAGATTCTCTTTTCTTATTAGGAAAAGTCCAATTTTTCCTAAGGAGTAATATTTTACATAATCAAATGGCCTTGAGGAATTCCACCAATGTCATTTATAGGTACAAACAAGCCTTCCTCTAGCATTAGTCATACAGTGACATTGAAAACTCTTTGGCTTATATAAACATATTCATTGTATTCATTAAAGTAAAATTCCATTCCCTTTTGCTTTCAGTTCCATATGTCTCTAGTCCACTACCAAGTCAGTGATGCAGCACAAGAATCTTGCCCCAAACACACATTTGCTTATTTTGGATCCTTTCTTGCACTGTGTCATAGAACAGCTGGTCAAGGATAGCTACCTTCTGTGGCTGTAATCCTAGTGCTTGGGGATAGTTCCTTCTATTTTAATATGAAAAAAGAAATACTGTTTTCTTTTAGACTGCTAGAATAATCTTATATCATTAAATTGTTACTATAAAATAATTAGGGAGATTATGAGAATTAGAAAACATCACTAGAACAGACTGTTGAATAGATAATGTCATGACAACATTGAAAATGGGCTTGCTTTCTCTGCTCAGAATTAATATTTGTCAGCTATCATTTCAAAATGCCAAGTTGAAAATTCCACTGACTATTTTTTTCAAATAATTAGGATTATTTAATTATAAGTAATATATATGCTGTTGATTCAGAAATAATGCATTAGAATTTCAGTATTTGTCCGTAAGAAAAATATTGACAGATTGGAAGTGAGGAGTAAAATAAAGGCAGAAATGTTATTTGTGAATAGCTGGGCCTATTTAAATATTTAATAGTCTATTTTAGAATTTTTGTATTGTGTTTCTTAGCTAAATATAATTGCTATTTGCATAATTTGCTGGAGGCAATTTTGAGTTTGTTGTGTAGGGACCAAAATAAATATTTCTAGTACTATTTTGGAAGCTAATTTCTTTGACTCCCACACCCCTCTTGCCTAATACAGGGTATTTTATTTACATTAAAACTACGATTTTCTAAAAGCCAGCTATAACGTGAAAATTTTAGAGGTGCAAAAAACGAAATTAAATCAGGTAACGTTATCCTAAAATCAATAACATTTAGATTATATGCCAAACAATAACATTTAGATTATATTTTCTTTTCAAAGCTTTGATTTTTCAAAATATATACCATTTTAGTATTCTATTTACTGTTTACAGGACTACAACAACAGATCATTGCTGCAGTTTATGTAAAGTAGGCCAACTGAAATGATGGTTACCAGCCTTTTAAACTACAGGGCATTAAAAAATGCCTGGGGTTTTGTCTTTTAATAATATTTGTGAAAACTGGGCTGTTTTGAAGAGAGATACATAATCCTTCTCTATGCTTGGCACAGCTTGCTAAACCGAATCTAATGAAAAGAGAAAAGAAAGAGGAAGAGATAGTGAAAGGACCACATAAGCCAAAATTCTGTAAAACTCTGTGTGATGCCTCTGGAATAAATCTAGTACAGGAAACCTGTGTTCAAGCACCCTGCAGAAACAGCCCTTGTTGATTTATGACCACATACTATACACATAAAAATAACTGAAATATCGTTATAGGACACAGATAAATAAGAGTAGAGATTGTTGCACACCAGTATTTCTTGGGAAGAAACATGATTAGAGCACTGAAAACAATCCAGCATGTTGAACTATAAAAAATTAAAGTTGAATCAAAAGCATCAGAGTAGGCAGCATCACAAACTCATTCTTTTTGTTTGAAGGTATAAGTTTGGGCAACTTTTGTGAAAATTCTTGAATTAGAGAGTTCTAAAAGTGTTTCTTCTGGGTACAGTATGTCAAACAATATTTTTAATATCAACCAACTTTTCATAGAAGTTATGCAGGAAAAAGTATTTGTTTCAGTGAAGAACGATTTTCCCCCCAGGCATAAGAAGTGAAAATCAGAAATGTGATCATTAAATCTCCAAATTCAGGGGCTCCTTATTCTCTTTTCATTTAGCTACATTGGAAGAAAAAAAGAATGAAAATAATTTGAAAAAGTGAAAAGAGAAAAAGATAACAGAGGAAGGCATAAAAGGTAGTAGTTTTCCCCCCTATAGAAATGGGAAAGTGGACTCAAAGCCACCAGAAGAGGGCGTAACCTCACCTGAAGCAATCAGTCTCAGAAAAATGAGTTATAATAGATTTCTAATAATATATATCCAATATATATTCCAATTTTGGAAACATTTTATAGATTTATCTGCTTAAATAAATGTTTTAATGATATTTACACTAAAGTGAACACAATTACTTTTCATATCTTCCTTTTCACTGTAGACCTCTGTTCTTCAATATGGTAACCACTAGCTATATATTGCTTTTGAGTACTTTAAACATAGCCGGTTTGAATTGATATGTGTAATTGTAAAGGGCCCCATATCAAAGAGTTAGGATAAAAAATGTAAAATATCTTATTAGCAATTTATATTGATTACATTGTAAAATTATAATATTTTCAATATATTGGTTTAAATAGAATATATTAAAATTAATTTTACCTGTTTCTTTAACTCCTATAATGTAGTTAATAGAAAATTTAAAATTATACACATGGCTAACATTTGTGGTACCAGTTATATTTGTATTGGACAGCTCTGGTGTTCTGACCAAGATCATCACATATGAAAGTGGGATCCATACCCAAAATCTGATAGAATTCAGTTCCTTTATAGAGACATGATATAATCATGCATGTACACTTACCTCTCAGGGACAGGGACACTTCCTTTTTTCAAACCAATCAAAATTTTAATAGATAATTATTATTTACTTTATCAGTATGAAAAAGGCGTTGTTAAGCAGTTGGGATAGTAGGTGACAAAAGAAAGACACAGACCTTCCAGTCATGATGTGTGTATTTTAGAGGAGGAGACAGAAAGTAAACAACATGAATTACAGAAATCAGCTCTCAGGTGTTACGGAGAAGCACAGTTTCTGCTTTGGATATGAAGGGGACCTAACCTAGTCAATATGTCTCTCCTATTCCCAGGTACACCACTCTGAATATAAAAGATACTAATTTTTTAATGGAGATAAGGAAAGTGGTTATTTTATTTTTAATATTATCCTGGGGCGCCTGGGTGGCTCAGTCGGTTAAGCGTCCGACTTTGGCTCAGGTCACGATCTCGCGGTATGTGGGTTCGAGCCCCGCGTCGGGCTCTGTGCTGACTGCTCAGAGCCTGGAGCCTGTTTCAGATTCTGTGTCTCCCTCTCTCTGTGACCCTCCCCCATTCATGCTCTGTCTCTCTCTGTCTCAAAAATAAATAAACGTTAAAAAAAAATTTAAAAAAAAATATTATCAGAAAATTGTGTGTTTAGCCATTAAGTTACATTTTAAAAATTATTTAATGTTCATTTATTTTGAGAGAAAAAGAGAGCAAGGGAGGGGCAGAGAGAGAGGGAGAGAGAGTGAGAGAGAGAATCCCAACCAAGTAGGCTCCACGCTGTCAGCACAGAGCCCAACACGGGACTCAAACTCATGGACCTGAGAGATCATGACCTGAGCTGAAATCAAAAGTCGATGCTTAATGGTCTGAGCCACCCAGGTACCGCGGGGTAACTTACCCAGTAAGTTACATTTTTGAGTTAATATATCACATTTCAGGAAGTTTAAAATTTTAAAAACTGTATGTCAACGAAACTGTATATAGTCAAGACTTAATATAATCTGATTTTGTCTTTGAATAGTGGCCATACAATCTAGAAAATAAATGGTATCATTATATTTCTTTGTAGATTAGGCACTTTCATTATGCCTTTTAGGCTATGCTAAAGTTGAACTTTTTTCAGGTAAAAATCAGAGACATTTTGTCTAGGGAAGTGTATCACAGATTCATTTGCTGAGATTGATAGAACTGCTGTATTAATGTACTACATTCATTTCAATTTTGCAAAGCACATTGAAGTATACATTGCTAGTGAGGGGCAACACATCGAAAATATCATGTATTGTGATTTATGTCAATAAACCGTTTCCCATGTCTGTTACTGTGTGTTTTCACATGTTGTCTACTGGCTTATGTTTCCAAACGTTGTAACCATCTTGCCCCTATCCAACTAATGTAGTCTCTACTCTTCAGAAACCCTTAAGGCTTATATCTATATAGATTTTCTTATAGGTGTGCTTCTACCATACATTATACTTTTATATTTGTTTACCTTTTCTTACTATACCCTAATACGCATGAAATGGCTGTTTATGAGCTTAATAGATCAGTGTCTTAATATATATCATTATTGCATAGAAACAGTGGTTTTCAGTACATGTTTATTGCATAAGTGACTAAAGATTCATTTAAAAATAATGAAAATTTACTTTTTAGCAGGCATTTTTCTAGGCATTGAATATAAAAGTAAAAAGAGAAGCAAAAATATAAAATCTCAGTGATGTAAAAAGGTTTATATAGTCAGTGTATGTGAAAGCATTAATAAATATAGATATCATAGAGGAATTTAATACATAATATATATTCATATTGAAACTTCCAGGAAAACAAGGAGCTAAATGTTCTCTTGCATAATAGGCTTATTTTTTGTCTTGTAGAGAAGAGAAAATATTTAATAACTTTATTGATCTTGGTTATGGCAAATAACTTTTAAAACATACTGTTGGACAGGACTGTTGTTAAAGGTATGTGCATAAACTAGAACTTTATTTGATGCTGAAATAATGTTATTCTGGATATGTCTGTAAGTGTTTTTATAGAACGTGATAGAAATAATCCTTAAAAAGTCAATGAAACAACCAAAAATCTATTGAAAGAATTTGCTGCTTGTAATTTATTAAGTGGGTTCTAGTTTTCAGGTACTAAAATGAAATAAATCACTCCATTTGTCTTAGAAGAGTAAGAGAACTCAGCAATTATTAAGGAATAAAAACATGAATTGATAAGTTGGAGACGTTTAGCGGGACTTGTAACTCAATATTTTTGCTATATTTATTAATAGTAAGGAAAGCATGTGAAGAGACTGAGTGAAAGTTTAGACTCAGATAAGCCAAGAAAGAAACATAAAACAGTGAAAATTTAAAAAGGTAAAAGTTTGCAAAAAGTATTCTTTGTTAGTGGAAAGTTACCCTTTTTCCAGCTTTTTATTTTCTTAACTTTTATTAAAGCACACCTTTCTAGTTTTATTTCTGTTCTGCTCCAATGTACTTATTTAAGGAATATATAATGAGTTCAGTAAGTAATATGGGCACTTGTGATGTGTCAGACACATGATAAAATATCATATCATTTAATAGTCAACCATATATTATAAGTATAGATACCCCCTGTCCCTTATATAGGTTGGGATGCTGAATTCCAGAGAGATTAAATACCTTGCGTGTGGTCACATGATAGTGGTAGAAATGAGAGTGAGAAAAAGATCATTTTACCCCAAAACTCTCATTCTCAGATGTTATACATAGATTATAACTTGTTTCAGGCATTGAACTAGAAGCTGGGTCTATAATGTCTTTATCTGTTTGTTTATTTTTTGCCTCCCTTCATCCAAAGGTAAATTCTTGATTCCCAATGCTTAAAATAATGACTGGCAATGTGGACAGTGTGAAATAATAATAATAATAATAATAAAAGAAAGAAAGAAAGATGTGAGGGCTAGAGGGAAAGAAGGAGGAAGGGGGAAAAGGATAGGAAGGAGAGAAAAAAGGAGAAAAGGAAAGAAGGAAGGAAGGAAAGGTTCTGAATGTGTCTGCGTGTTCCCCTCTTCTCTCACACTTGTTCCACTCACTACACCTCATTAAGTATCACAGGCCTGGCAAGGGACAACCTAATTATTTTGTTTGTCTTATTTTGTATGCTTGTGAGATGTACAGTTTGAGCACTTTGAAATTTTTGTCTGACCATTTTATTCTCTCACTTAAAAGCGAACTCTCATTGCCTAGAAGATAAATCCTAGCTTTAACAGTGACTTGTAGACAAATCGCTTTACAATTTGGTTCTAATTATCTCATTCCTCTCAGCCCACATTAGTGGTTTCAGTTAAGTTTGAGATTCTGAACTCTCATAGCTGACTATTACAAAATGATGACACACACTGTGACATTTATACGATATTCCTTTGCTTTGAATGCCATTTTCTGCCCTTTCTTCCTGAAAAGCTTCCGCTCACCCTTCAATATCACCTTCCTTGGAAACCTCATAGCAGAATGCTGCACACTCAGCTCTCTGGTCTGGAGACCCTGACCCAGCAGCCCATCCTTATATTTTTATATCCTTTAACACATTGTATGGTCGTAATTGTTTACATGTATGAGATGAAAAGTCTAAAATGTTGAGGATCATGTCTTCTTCATCTTTAAAAATGCCATAGCTGAGTGTTTGACACATGGAGTGGGTTCAATATATTTTTGTCAATTATATGAATAAATTGTCTACTGGATTTCAAAATGGGCATGATAGGATGAAATGTAAAAGCCTTGCTAGGGTTATACTTAACAAATCATTGTTCATCATGAAACCCAAATGACAGAGAAAAAGAGGCCTATCTTTTTTTCAAAAGAGAAAAACTTACTGTAATGAATATTAAATCAGACTATCAGTATTATTCAACAAAGCCCTATTGCAATAAATTTTGTGTTCTAACACTGTCCAAAAGAATGTTTTTATAGTCTCTTTTATGTACTTATAATATATATGCTATTTCTATCAGGGATGTTGTCCTCATTTATTTATCCATTCATCAATTTATGAAACAGTGTTATTGGGTGACAGGGTGTTACAGTGTGGAATATAAACTACATCAGATATTGATTGCTCTTTGTGTGAGAAGGCCTTGAAGCTGGTGTGAGTGGAGTAAAAGTCTTGTGTGGCTGTAACGGAGTGAGCAAAGGAGGTGTGAATAAAAACAGTGAAAATTGCTGAGAGTAGATTTTAAACACTGTCAAAACAACAACAAAAAAGGAGCTAACTATGTGAGGTAATGGATGTGTTTAATATCTTAATCTTGGTATAACCATTCTATAATGTATATATACATTCTATAATGTACATCCAGTCTTCAAGATGTACATTTTAAATATGTGTAAATATATGTCTGCATGTTCCCCTCCTCTCTCACACTTGTTCCACTCACTACACCTCACTGAGTATCACAGGCCTGGCAAGGGACAACCTAATTATCTAACCATTTCATTTCTCACTTAAAAGTGGACTCTCATTACTTAGAAGATACAATTCTAGGGGCACCTGGGGGGCTTGTTTGGGCATCTGACTTCGGCTTAGGTCATGATCTCACACTTCATGAGTTTGAGCCCCACGTCAGGCTTTGTGCTGACAGCTCAGAGCCTGGAGCTTGCTTCTGATTATGTGTCTCCCTCTCTCTCTGCGCCTCCCCTGCTCACGCTCTGTCTCCCTCAAAAATAAATAAACATTAAAAAAAAGTTTAAAAAAAAAAGAAGGTATAATTCTACCTTAACAATGTCTTTAGACAAATCACTTTACAATTTGGTCCTAATTATCTCATTCTAAATATCTCATTCCTCTCAGCTCACATATAGAATGTGTGTATACATGCTATAATGTATATCCAATCTTCAAGACTTATATTTTAAATATATGTAATTATTTGTCAATTTGGTTTGGGAGAAAAAAAGAATTTCAGAAGAAAATTGTGGACATTGGTCATTAAACTAGTAAGTAAAGCATTAAAAATAGATAATTACAATTAGTTTATGAGATATGTAAATGTTTCAGGTTTTTACCCTAATAGTAGCAAGATTATAAGATATTTTAAGCATGTTGGTGGTAGTCCATTTTTTAAGATATATATTTGTTTGGATAATGAATGTGAATGAAGGAACACTAAGACTTTTGAGACCAGTTAGGTACTAGAGTAATTTAGGCAAGCAATGATGATGGTTTTGACTAATGATATGGCAATGAAGAGGAAAGAAGTAAGATTTAGGAGATGAAGCTGCCAGAACTTACTGATAGATTGGATGCAAAGCATATAAGAGAAAGTCAGTGTTTAGAAGAATAATGTAATTAATGTGGAATTAAAGACAGGAGAGGAGAGAGAGTATCAGCTGTACTACATTTTAAACGAAATTAACTTTATGCCATGTTTAAATCAATTAAATATTATAGCAGCAAGTAGAATTTCAAAAATGCTTTTGCCATACACATAGTAATAAGCACCAATTTGGTGATTATTATTTGATCAGCTTCTGCTAAAAGATATCTATTATTATATTCTTAAATTTTGCCAAGACCAATTCCACCATAACCTGTAAGAACTATCTACAGTTAAAATATAAATTTTCCTTACCTTGGAATTCACGTTGGCTAGCTATCTTGTTCTCCAACAATCAGTGGAGTTGGAAGAATATTCTTTTGCTGCCGTAAGCTAGAAAGCTAAAATGCCTGGAGATTATGAAACCTCTGGATGTTTTACTGTCACTCTTCCATGGCATAATCTCAGTATGTTGTGTCGGGAAAGTATCTCAGGCACAATCATTAAAACTCTGTAATGCTTACAAATGTCAGCCATCCATCTAAGCTGTGTCATATTCGTGTAATAATGTGCAGTTTATAAAGCTGTACTTATGATTTCTTTTGCCTCAAGTTAAACCACTGTACTCAGTTAGTAAGCAATTCCGATTCTTATCTTCACCATGTGCACCTTTCAACATTGCCATTGTGATGCCCCTAACTGATGTATTTGGATTAGGCAACTCCCTCAAACCTCAGCTATCACCAGCAGCCAGTTATTGAAATATGTATGCCAGAAATCAGAGAAAAACTTAGCTTTTTCCATGGACTTGCTTACTTAATTTTATTTTTTATTTTTTCATTGTGGCAAAACGCACATAACATAAAGTTGACCATCTTAACTATTTTTAGGTTCATAGTAAAGTGGCACTAAATACATTCATAATGTGCAATCATAACCACCATTAATATCTGTAACTCATCTTGTAAAACTCTTGAAACTTGACAGTTTCAACGTCTTGAAACATCTGGAAACTATACACCCCTAAACAATACCGCCCCCTCCTCTCTACCCGCAAGTCCCTGGCAACCACCATTCCACTTCCTGACCTCTATAATTTTGACTATGCTAAGTAGCTCATATAAATGGAATCCTACAGTATTTGTCTTTTTCTTTTACTGTCTTATTTTACTTATTGCAATTGGACTTGCTTATTTTAGACTGCTGCATGATGCAGAAGAAAAGGCTGTTGCTGTAGCACCTCATTGTCACACCAAAATTCTGTCTGCCCTCTGTCCCTTCAGTCGCAGTCTTTGAAGTAGCAGACCTTGCACTCTCTACCCTTTACCCAGGAAACTTAAGTAAATGAAAAGTCTCCAACTACTCCAAATTCTTCATTATACAGTGTGCTTCTTTTCCAGTATTCCTTTGGTGGTCTTGTGATTTCTTAGTGGCTAATTTTATTATGTCAACAAGAGATGAGAATCATTTAGCAGTTTTGTCATGATTACAGTATCCGCCATAAAATCTTGGTATTTTGGTGCCTTTACACAAGTAATGTTCTTGCTTATTTTCTTTTTTTAAACATAATTTAGGGTTAGTCAACATTTTGGATTAAAACATTGTTTCAGAAGACAAAATTACACGTGTCTGATGATGTTATAAAGGTTAATTCCAGTTTTACATAACATACCAAAAGGTTTGACAGATTTTCAACTTAACTGTATCTTGCCTCACCTTGATTGTGGGAATGCAGATATCTGTAGCAGGGCATTTTAAGCTCAAGAGATCTGATTGTAGATTGAAAGGATTAACCCAGAAGTAATGCTGCCATTACTATTACCTGGCATTTTTAGTAAGATCATCATTTCAGATTCTGAAATATTTTAACTCCCTGCCTGACTGATTGCATTTGAATATTGTGACCCTGAAATTATTGTGTAGTAATTAGAAACATGTTCCGTGGTTTAAATTGGCAAATCACTCTGTATTATTAACTGCTGCTCTATTTGTTATGTAAATACTTCAGGCTGCTGCCTTGTACAATGCATGAATTTCTGAAGGGATAAATAATTTACTTTCAAGACAGATGACTGCCACTATCCAAGCTAACTCCAAGTCAACTCCAAGTATTGATATACCTTAACTGATTCTTTGAGTTCTTTGAACTTGTCAGCACTTTCTTCCGTAAGCATTTTGGTTAATTCTTATGTTAATCTGTGTCTATAAAAGTACAGAAAATTATTCTCCTTGAACAAGTAGAAAGTGTACATGAGATTGGGAGTCCAAGGGAGGAGATAAAAGGCCTGTGTCTCTGCCTTGTGTTCATTTGGTATTTATATATATTCTTTTATTTGCATGAATTTTTTTACCGTGTGTGAAGATTTTATTTCTACTGTGTTATTCGTAACCCAATTTGACTTATGTGATCACACTAAGATTTGACATGAGAAAGATGCTTCCTCAACAATTTGATTAATGCATCTGTTCTGCCAACTTATTCACCCTTCTACTATTGAACTGATATTTGTAATGATATAAAAATACTATAATACAGCTTCTCCAGGTTTTCTGTGAAGTAAATACATGTCAGTGTTTCCATAAAGATTTCTCTAATTCTTCCTCAGGTAGATGCTACTGTATGCTAGAAGAAAGGCATCCCAAAGCAAAGATGCCTAGAGTGATCTGTCCTAAATGTAATGGGGTTTATTTTTGGTATGAAAAGCTGAACATAACGCCCATCCTATGACATAGTGATTCCAATTCTAAGGATATAGCTAAAAGAAATGCGTGCATATATTTACCAAAAGATATGCTGAAGTGTGTTTATAGCGGCACCATTCAAACGGTTAAAAACTGTAAACTACCCAAATGTCCATCTACAATAGAAACATATATGTGGATTATGGTAGACATTCCATGAAGCGGAATACTATATGGGAACGAAAGTGAACAAACTAAAACTACATGCAGCAAATTCTGTGAACCTCATACACATAGTGTTAAATAGGCATAAATAAGTATATATGTTATTATTTTATTTATAGGAAGTTCAAAAGCAGACAAAAACCCACATTTGGTAACCAAAGTCATATGGTGTGTATCTTGAAGAGGTAGGAGTTAAGTGGTTTGAAATGAGCGTGAGAAGAGTTTTTGGAGTGCTGGTAATGCTATTTATTGATCAGAATACTTAGTACACAGGTGTGTTCAGTTGAGCAAAAGTCATTGGGCTATATATGTATGATTCGGTCCTATTTCTTTTTAGATTTTATGATTTGATTAAAAGATTCCTCCCCTTTCCCTTAAAAAGAGAAAACTGACATATCAAAAAGTAACAATAGTTACCGTGGGAGGCTTTAACAATTCAGCCTATCTTGAGATGACTTAGACAGAAATTTGTTAATGTTATAAAAATGTGATGAAGCATAATCAACATTTGACCTAATTTCTCTCTCTGTCTCCATCTCCGTTTCCATCTCTCTCTCTTTCCCTCTCTCTCCCTCTCCCTCTGCCTCTCCATTATTTGGGTTTTCTAGAGAAACAAAACCAGTAGGTTATATACACATACATATTATATATATTTATGATAATACATATATATGTATATATATATATATGTATACACACACACACACACATACACAAAGATATTTATTATAAGGAATTGGCTTATGCTGTTATGCAGTCCAAGAGGTCCCCCAGTCTGCTGTTGGCAAGCTCGAGAACCGAGAAAGCCAGTGATATCAGTTGCACACCAAGTCTGAAGTCCTGAGAACTAGGAGAACCAGTGCTGTAAGACCCAGTCAGAGGACAGAAGAAGAGCATGAGTCAGGTAGAAAGAACAAATTGTTATATATAATATAATATATGGTATACAAATTTTCGCTTTACTCAATAATGACAAGCATTAATCCTGGCAATTTTTTTCAGACATGTTTTTATTCACTGATTCACTATTCAGCAATGTCAAATATGTTACTTCTTTCCCCATATTGAGTTTCTAATTTTGACTATTATATATTAAAATCTTAGTTTGCCTTCAAAAAAATTTTTGTTCAGTTTTTATGAATCATTACTTTTTCATTATAATTTCAATACCTCCTTTATACTTTAAGAATATTACAAGTAAAACTGATAATATGTAACTAATAACTATCACTACTCTTATCTTTTGGCATTCTGGATCATTAATATGTTTAATTATTTTTTAAATATTATGTCCTCATATTTTTAAATTTTAATTGGTAGGAATTCCTAGAGGTTGTCATTTGAAGATTGTATTTTCCGTATATTTGTTTCTGTCAGGCACCTAAGAGCACTATGAATTCGGAGCTACACTAAAATTAAATATTAACACAGATAGTATGAATTCATGGACCAGATTCAGGTTGATATGAGCATATGGTTAGCTATTCTTAAGGGATGCTTATTTTATTTTGTCTGTTCTGCTGTAAGTAGAATTTGAGAAAGGCATATATTCTCTCGCTATATAATGTGATTTTTCTCTGCAAAATGTTGTCCTTTGGGGTTCTAAGTTTCATGAGAGGTAGAAGTGGAGTGTCTAACATGACCCCAAAGTATTGGCAATATTCATACTGTGTCTCTTGTACTTCTAAGCCAGACACCTGTTAAAACTTAGGCTTTATCCTACCAGAAACCCCTAAGGAAAAATGCCAGGGGCAGATCTCACCCCTATCTTTGTAATAAAACTCTCTTAACATTTGTGTAATTGATTTTCCTGCCATTCCAACCAAGGAATAAAAAAATTGTAACATATTTTATGAAGAAATTATTCAGAGTGTTGGATTGAGAAGGTTTCCTCAGAAAATTCAGTCAGCATTTGCTACAAATTTAAGCAAGCAATCTTTCTAAATTTTAAATGTGATTATTTGACCTAGGTGAGTGAAATCTTTCAGTGGATCACTTTGATTTGGGGATAAATTATGAAGTACAGAACCTGGTGTCTAAACCTATTTCTCCTGGGGCGCCTGGGTGGCTCAGTCGGTTAAGCGTCCAACTTTGACTCAGGTCATGATCTCACAATTCGTGAGTTCAAGCCCCTCATCGGGCTCTGTGCTGACAGCTCAGAGCCTGGAGCCTGCTTCGGATTCTGTGTCTCCTCCTCTCCCATGCTCATGCTCTGTCTCTCTCTGTCTCAATAAATAAACGTTAAAAAAAAAAAGTGAAAAAAATAAATAAACCTATTTCTCCTGCTTAATCTCGTTACACCCCAACTCATGCCCTTGATATCAGCAAGTTTTACTTTTGCTTTTGCGTTGCTCTAAGTGTGCCTTGGTCTCTCATGACTGCACTTTGATAATGCTGCATAATAAAAGACCTTAAAATACTGGTAGCTTAAGAAAGTTCATATTTATTCTTTTTATGCATGGATCTGCATATCTGCTTCAGTGTGGGCAGATATTTTGATTCTGGGTTCGACCTGGTTTGATTCCAGGTTCAACTTGGCTTGATTTCAGGCTTTAGATTTAGGCAGTGCTCTATTTTTCTTCATTCTGGGCCTTAGATTGAAGGAGAAATGCCTCCTAGAGCATTCCTTTTTCTTGCTTGTAATCAGAAACTCAAGAGAACAGAGCAGGAACACACAACGCCTCTTAAGGGCTTGGCTCAGAACTGGCACACTGTTATTTCTGCTTGCAAGCAGAGACATGGTCTAGCATAACATCACTGGTGGGGCAGAAGGGTCCTGACTACAGTGAATTATGGCAGGGCAGAGGAGTTACATGTGGAGAAAATTATACAACCTAACAAATCTCTATAAAATGATATTATGACCTTAAAATATCCATTACAAACCATAAGGAAATAAAAAGGGGAAGTTTCTACCAGAATGTTAGAAATTATGTTTATGATATTACTCATTATCTTATCCACAGAGGTGGTTATGTTTAATTTAATTGATTTTGTTATATACTTTATAACAATATATTTTGAGGTTTTAGAAATTAGTTGATTTACTTCATTTTTTAACAGATTTTATACTCTAAATATGTTGTATACAACATAATAATAATCAGCAATGTGTTATTTCTTATTACCCTTGCTTGAAAATAATGTTTTCTGGAACTCCATATTTGTAAAATTTTCATCTCTTGTTTTCTGTTTTTCTAAACCTGAAAATCAATCTACCATGGGATTTCTCCTAATTGCTTCTCTTTTTATTTCTTAACTATTGGTAACATGTTTTATTAAATATAGTTATTGGGGTAAACCAAAATTAAAAAGGAATATAACACAATATATATCAAGATCAAGGTCTGGATAACTACTAAAGCACCTTCAATGGTATGTAAAGAATACTTGATTGCATTTCATAGGAAACAGTGTACAATTGCCTTAGCAATGTTAGACTAATATTTGTCAGTTAAAAGACGGCTTTTTGCTATAGAATGAATGTTTGTGTCTTCTCAAAATTCGTATGTTGAAGCCCTAATCCAAAAAGTGATGGTCTTTGGAGGTGGGACTTTAGGGAGGTAATTAGATCATGAGAATTGAGCCTTCATGAATGGGATTAGTACCTTTATTAGAGATATGAAAGATAGCTCTCTCTGTGCCATGTACGGATACAGCAATAAGTTAACAATGTCGTATACAGAAATAAGATATCTGGTTTCACCAGAACCCAACCATGGCTTGCATATTGATCTTGAACTTCTCAGATTTCAGATTTATGAGAAAATTTTGTTGTTTAAGCCACCTGGTCTGTAGTATTTCCTGAGTACAGCCTGAAATGTGATGTTACTTCATAAGAACAGAAACCTAAAATTTATTTTAAGATAAGGAAAAGAGGTGGCCAGAATTAAATATATATAAGTCACAGGAGGATTAATTGTTCTTATTTCAATATTCATTTGATTAGTCAGTTTAGTCAATTATTTTTCTAACCAGTTAGTTGTTTAATTTGAAATAATTGGTTATGTAACTAAGAGTACCATTCAACTTAAATAAAATAGGTGAGATAATCTCTGTGTATAGATGTAATTTAAGAGGTATGTTGTCTTCTTGCTAAAAGAATTACATGACCTACTGATTTCTTAAAGTACTTTTCACTTTTTAACATGTATACCTACCTCTGAGGCTCCCTTCAGGTCTCTTCTTATCTGAGAAAACTATTTTCATCGTAAAACTACTACTGAATTATTATGTAAATAGTAATAATGAAATAGTAATGTAATGTAATGAAAAATGGGAGATATAATCTGATAAAATATTTGGACATTGTTTTGAACTAACTTCAGACTGCATAAAGCTTCAAAATAAGATAAGACAAAACAAAACAAAACAAAACACATGCATGTTTAATAGGTATTAATTGTGAAGGCAACTTCAATGACAGTAATATAATTTCTACAGAAGATAGCGTCATTTTAGATCAGAAACAGTATGAATATTGTGGCTGTAGCCTAGAGGCAGTTTTTTATATATGTGTTGTAGAACTAACACTCTCTTTCACAGAACTGAAACTGATCTTGTCCTAAAGTTTCTCTTGTGTTCTTTAGATGTAGTTAATGGGAAATATGACTAGATACTCCTGAGAAATTCTGAGAGGAAATAAAGAAAATCAGGATATTTTTCTTTGTTTTTTTGTTTTTTTGTTTTTTTGTTTTTTTTATGAAGTTGCCAAGATGCACTACCAAAAACATGAAATTCTCATGTCCATTTGCTGAAATCTTTGAAAGCCTGTCACTCCGGGTTTGGTGGTCTCATATCAACAGATTGTGCCTCTTTAGAACTAGTAAAACAATATAAATAATAATTACACAAGTTTCTACCATCTACCTAGAGTAATGGTTACACCCAGCATGCTGTCTTCCAAATAAAAATCACCATAATGGTTACCCTGGTTTTAGCCCTAAGACCACTGGGGGGAAAAAAAAAATTATAGTCTGTGATTTTTCATGAATGTCTGAATGAGTATTTCCCAAAATGATTTCCAAATAACCCAGTATCTAAGGAAATGTCTTCAATAATTACTAATTTTTCTCCTGAATTTAAGAGTTTTAATCATCTTTCTCAATTGCCTGTTGATTAAATACATAATGATTTTTAGCATTGCTGAAATAATTTCTTAAGTAATAATAATGTTCATAGTTATACAAAAGAATCTGTTAGCTGCCTGAATAGCTTCAAATTTAAGCTGTAATGAGAAAACAAATTAAATATTAAGAATAGGGATAATGAAGTATCAGCATTTTAGAAAGTCTCTAATTTTAATTCATCTTCAAATAATATCTTACTGACATATCTCCGAAAGAGATTTTTAAAGCATGCATTTTCCTCAACATCTTGTGTATTTTCTTCAACATCTAGTTACAAAATGTACACTAGTTACCTAATGAATGCTAGTCACCTTTCTTAAGCAGTGGTATGCTTTAAAGCCGTTTTAGAGTTACAGTATTCCTTGTAATTAATTTGTTTTAAAAGATGGTAAAAATGTTTTGCTACTCTAAGCTTCAGGGCTTCATTTCATTTGGAATCTCTTCATTATACAACTTACATGGAGGTAAACAAATTAGATTAAAAAACTATCTTGCCAGAGAGCAAGATTGCACACACACACACAAATTTTTCTTATCACTCTTCATCTAAAATCGGAGTACAAAGAAGGGCGGAGATAAGCCCTGTAAAAACTTTTAGGCTAAGAGTGGAATGGAACTGAGAATTATTCTCCCAGATAATCTCCACTTTCACCTAAGGAAGACAGGGGAAGGGCCATAATCAGAAAACGTGAAACAGCGAAGTAAGGCTAAAGAACCTGTGTGGAGGCTCAGAAATCAGTGAGTGATATGGAGAGCAAAGAAAAGTCTACAGCCATCACAAATACATGAAGCAGATCTAGAAATCAAGGAGATATTTCCCACTTCTGAAAGTTTATAGCTCAACCTGGAAGCATGAACAGATCTTCAGAATCTCACCAGGGTTTATTTAGATCCCAGACTCTGCTAAAGAGAAAGTTGTTTGGTGAGTGGGAGGGGGCGGGTGAAGCGGGGAGAAAGAAAAAGTTGGAGTCCCTCCTCAAAATATTAAAGTTGGTGTGAACTGATTCTAGCTAAAAGTCAAGCAAGCTCAGAATTAAGTAAACTATCAATACATTCTATATAAGAAAAAGCAAGACCCTCTCTGGGGGTAAATATTGTTTATTTCTTTATTATTCTTTTTTATTTTTGCAGAGAGAGAGAGAGAGAATGTGTGTACAAGCAGGGGAGGGACGGGGGGGGGAGGAGAGAGAGAGAGAGAGAGAGAGAGAGAGAGAGAGAGAGAGAGAGAGAATCCTAAGTAGAATCCAGGCTCAGTACCTGGCCCATAAGGGACTCAATCCCATGATTTCGGGATTGTGGCTTAAGTTGAAATCAAGAGTCAGGCACTCAACCAAATGAGCCACCCAAGCACCCAATACATCTAGATTATTCTTAATGTAATAAAATCAGCATGTAATAAAAAATTATAATGAACATACAAAAAAATCAGGAAAATATGGACCATGGTAAGAGCAGCAATGATCATTACAGACACTGAGATGTCATAGATTTGGGATTATCACTTAGTTTGAAATGACTATAATGGAAGTGAAAAAGAATTTTGTGGAAAAGGGATAAAGAATTAACAAAGATATGGGAATTTTAACAGAAATATGAGAACTACATAAAAGAAAAGACAGAAATTCTATAAATTATATATGTGTGTGTGTGACACATCAGAAATAAAGAATTCATTTAATGAACTTAACATAAGATTCGATATAACAGAGGAAATGATCATTAAAAAGTATATATACAGAAAAATAAAAATATAAAAAAGGAAGAAGTAATAGAGCATCATCCAGGATATGTGAGAAAACATCAAGCAATCTAGTATATACGTACTTGGAGTCTCTAAAGGACAAAAGTAAGAGAATGGGAAAGAATACATATTTACAGAGATAACAACCAAAAAAACCTTTGCCAATTTATTAAAAAAATACCAACCCAGAGCTCCAAGAAGTTCAGAGAATGCCCCAAGGAGTATAAACAGACAAATGCAAAATATGTAGGCTCACTCACATATGCAGACACACACACATCATAGCCAAACTGCTAAAAACTAAAGATAAAATCATATTCTTTTTTTTTTAAATTTTTTTTTCAACGTTTTTTATTTATTTTTTTTGGGACAGAGAGAAACAGAGCATGAACGGGGGAGGGGCAGAGAGAGAGGGAGACACAGCATCGGAAACAGGCTCCAGGCTCCGAGCCATCAGCCCAGAGCCTGACGCGGGGCTCGAACTCACAGACCGCGAGATCGTGACCTGGCTGAAGTCGGACGCTTAACCGACTGCGCCACCCAGGCGCCCCGATAAAATCATATTCTTAAAAGGAGAAATTAGGGGAAAGAACCCTCTTATATGACACTAATAAAGATTGACTTCACACAGGAAATAATAGATAATGGAATATTTTTTATATATTAAAAAAGGAAATATAGCTCTCGAATTAGAGTTCTAATTTTAGTGAAATGACCTTCACAAAATCATCCTCAGACAGAAAAAGCTAAGTGATTTTTCCTTAGTAGATCTTGACTAGAAGAATGTTGAAAGAAGTACTGCTTGCTGAAGTAAAGTTATGAAATACCACATCCGTCAGAATGGGGCACCTGGGTGGCTCATTTGGTTAAACGTCCAATTCTTGATTTCAGCTCAGGTCATGATTTTGCAGCTTGTGGACTTGAGCCCCATATCCGGCTCCCCATTGACAGCACAAAGCCTGCTTGGGATTCTCTCTCCCTCTCTGTCTCTCTGTCTCTCTGTCTCTGTCTCTCTATCTCTCTCTCCCTCTCCCTCTCTCTCTGTTGCTCACCTGATTGTGTGTTCTCTCTCTCTCTCTCTCTCTCTCTCTCTCAAAATAAATAAACTGAAAAAAAAAGAGAATGAATGAAGAGTACAGGAAATGGAAAATAAGTGGTACTATACCAATGTACTTGTTTTTCTTAGTTTTCTGAAAGATTACTAAGTGACGGGGCACCTGGGTGACTCAGTCATTTAAGCTTCCAAATCTTGGTTTCAGTTCAGATCGCGATCTCACAGTTTCTCACGGTTTCATGAGTTCAAGCCCTACATTAGGCTCTGTGCTGACAGCCTGGAGCTTGCTTGGGATTCTCCCTTTCTCCCATTCTCTCTTTTCCTCCCCAGTCGCACTGTCTCTCTCAAATAAATAAATAAACATAAAGATTAATAAGTGATTAAAGCAATCATGTTACCATAATGTGGCATTAATAGCATACATAAAAAACTAATATAATAATATGATAATAAAAACTTGAATAAGTTTTTTACACTGTGGATGAAGTAGCATATTGTTTGAAGCTACGATGTTACGACATAAAAACTGCATAACAAGGGGTTAGTATCCAAAATATATAAAGAAGTTACACAACTCAACATACACAAAACCCCAAATAATCGAATTAAAAATGGGTAGAAGACATGAACAGACATTTTTCCAAAGAAGATATACAGATGGCCAACAGACACATGCAAAGATGCTCAGCATTACTACTAATCATCAAGGAAATGCAAATCAAAACCACAATAAGATATCATGTCATACCTGTCAGAATGGCTAAAATCAAAGAAGCAGTAAGTAATGATGAGGATGTGAAGAAACATGAATCCTCACGCACTGTGGGTGGGAGTGCATACCAGTGCAGCCACTATGGAAAACAGTATGGAGGTTTCTCAAAAAGTTAAAAGCAGAATTACAATATGATCTAGTCATTCCACTACTGGGTATTTACCCAAAGAATATGAACACACTTCATTCAAAAAGATGTATGCACCCCTATGTTTATTGCAGCATTGTTGACAATACCCCAATTATGGAAGCAACCCCAAGTGTTCATTGACAGATGAATGGATAGAGAAGAAATGGTATGTGTATATATGTATATACACACGTGTGTGTGTGTGTGTATATATATATATACACATATATAATGGAATATTATTCAGCCAGAAGTAAGAATGAAATCTTGCCATTTTCAACGTTTATTTATTTTTGGGACAGAGAGAGACAGAGCATGAACGGGGGAGGGGCAGAGAGAGAGGGAGACACAGAATTGGAAACAGGCTCCAGGCTCTGAGCCATCAGCCCAGAGCCTGACACGGGGCTCGAACTCACGGACCTCGAGATCGTGACCTGGCTGAAGTCAGACGCTTAACCGACTGCGCCACCCAGGCACCCCGAAATCTTGCCATCTTCAATGACATGGATAGAGCTAGAGAGTGTAATTCTAAGTGAAATAAGTCAGAGAAAGACAAATATGATTTCACTCATATGTTGAATGTAGAAACAAGTGAACAAAGGAAAAGAGAAAGACAAACCAAGAAACAAAGTCTTAACTATAATGAACAAAGTGATGGTTATCAGAGGGGAGGTGGGTAAGGGTATGGGTGAAATAGGTGATGGGGATTAAAGAGCACACTTACGTGATGAGCACTGAGTAATATATAGAATTGTTGAGTCACTATATTATACACCTAAAACGAATACAACACTTAATTATACTGGAATTAAAACAAATAAATTTTTTTTAATGCATGTGGTAATATCTATGGAAATGACTGAAAATAGCAAAAGTAGACATAGCTAAAATATCAATATAGGAGATAAAATCAAATATTTCAGTATTTACAGTTCACTCACCAGAAGGTAGAAAATAAAGAACAAAGAACAGATGACTAAATATCAAACAAATGTAAAAATGGGAAACTCATTTTATTATTTTATTAATTTTTTATATTAAAATATTTTAATGTTTATTTTTGAGAGAGAGAGGGAAAAAGAGTGTGTGTGTGTGTGGGGGGGGGGACAGAGAGAGAGGGAGACACAGAATTCAAAGCAGGCTCCAGGCTCTGAGCTGTCAGCACAGAGCCCGACATTGGTCTCAAACTCACAAACCACAAGATCATGGCCTGAGCCAAAGTCGGAAGCTTTACCCACTGAGCCACCCAGGTGCCTTGGGAAACTCATTTTAACAGGCTGTTTGTGTCCCCAGAATTCATATGTTAGAAGCCTAATTCCAGGTATTAATAGTAGAAGGTGGGGCCATTGGGGGGTCCCATGAGGGTGGAGCCCTCACAAATGGGGTTAGTGATCTTAGAAGAGAGACTGCACAGAGCTCCCTTGTCACTTTCACAATATGAGGACACCATGAGAGTTGGGCAGTCTGGTGGCACCCCTCATTTGACCATGCTGGCACCTGATCTTAGACTTATAGCCTCCAGAATTGTTTAATAATTGTTTAATAATAAATTTATTATTATTATAAAATTATTAATTATAAAAATTAATAATTGTTTAATAATAAATTTCTGTTGTTTATAAGTAAGCTGGTCTATGGTGTTTTGTTATAGGAGCCTGAACAAACTAAGATAGGCCAACACAATTCTTGTATCAAAACATGGAAGATAACAGGAGGAAAAAGTTACAAAATACTATTCCTCTTGAATACAGATACAAAATTTCTGAAAATATTAGCAAATAAAAATCAACAATAATTAAATATATAGTAAGTAAGCTGTGTTATCCCAGAAATTTAAGTTTGGCTTCATTATAGAAAATTAATAACTATAATACATCAAATTAGCATAATAAATGAGAAATTATGTAATTATCTCAATAACTGCCCCCCAAAACTTCAAAAATAGTACCACCTGTTGTTTAAAAAATAATACAATAAAACTGTCAGCAAGCCTGGGATACAAGAGAACCTCATCAATCTGATAATGGGTATTTATAAAAAACCTACAGTTAACAACACCCATAAAGTTGAAACATTAAACACTTTCTTTCTAAGTTCAGAGAGATGGTAAGGATGTCTGTTCTTGCCACTTCTATTGAACATTACCTACAGATTTTAACCCATGCAGTAAGGCAAGATAAAGAAACAAAACTATATATGTTAGAAAACAAGAGGCAACTCTTCTCATTCACAAAGGACATTTTTGTCAGTGTTTAAAATAAAAGATTTCTTGGGGAACTTGGGTGGTTCATTCAGTTGAGCACCCCACTCTTGATTTCGGCCCATGGATTTCATGGTTCGTGGGATTTAGCCCCACGTTGGGCTCTGTGCTGACATTGTGAAGCCTTCTTGGGATTCTCTTTCTCTTCCCTCTCCCACTCATTCTCTCAAAATAAATAACCATTAAAAAAAAATTTTCTTTACAAACTATTAAAATGTATAAGGGATTTAATAAGGTCACAAGACAGTCAGTATACAGTAATCTATTTTGTTTCTATATAATTGTGATGAAATTTTTTAAATGTAAAATATGGTAGCATAAAAATCAAATGTCTAGTAATCATTTTTTTTAATGTTTATTTATTTTTGAGAGAGAGAGACAGAGCGTGAGCAGGGAAGGGGCAGAGAGAGAGGGAGACAGAATCTGAAGCAGGCTCCAGGCTCCAAGCTGTCAGCACAGAGCCTGATGCAGGGCTGGAACTCACAGACTGAGATCATGACCTGAGCTGAAGTCGGATGCTTAACCGACTGAGCCACCCAGGTGCCCCTAGTAATAATTTTTTAATGTGAAATTACTTTAATTTGGAAGCTATAAATCACTACTGAAAGAAATTGATAAATATCTAAATTAATGTGGAGAAATATCAAGCTTAAGAATTAGAAGAGTTGATAACTGTAAAGATGACGTTTCTTCTAAAATTGATACGTTGATTCAGGCTGTTTGTTCTGAAGAAAGAGACATGATAATTCTAAAACTTACATGGAAGTAATGAGGATACAGAATAGCTAATTCTACCTTCTTTAAACTGATCAGCTTTTTTTAAACTTGAAAAAAATTTAAGGACTTAATTACTTGATTTCAAGAATTACTGTAAAATTATAGACTTAAGAGAGTGTTATAATGGCATACGAATTATATAAATGTAATTAAGTAGACTGTTAAAAATAGACTCTCACATATTCAATACACTGATTTTGACAAAGATGCTAAATACATAGGGAAAGAAAAGTCTGTTTAACAATTGTTGAAATATTAGATATCCATATTCGAAATAAATGAAAATCATTTTTAACCCTTCAGAACATCAAAATACCTAGTATCATAAAGCTTTTGGATGAGAAAATAGGAGTATATTTTCTTGGACAGGAAACAAAACACAAAGTATAAAACAAAATAAGTTAAAAATTAGTCAACATCAAAAATTTATATATATTCAGCCAAAGAAACCATTAATAAAATGAATACCCAAGCCAGAATACTGGTGGACATAGATCACAACATGTAGTTCTAACTAAAAGCATTCATCCAAAATATATATCTTATATAAATCAATAATAAAATGATTAATAACTGAATAAAAAATGGATAAAATGCTTGAGTACATCCTTCATAAGTTAATACATGCAAATGACCTATAAGCAACTGAAAATATGCTCTAAATAGCCAATATGCACATCTAAATTAAATCCATAATGAAATATCAGTTTAGTGCACCAGAATGTCTGGACCAAAACAATAATGGCAAAACAAAATGTTGATAAGGATCCTTTCATCTATCTGTTGCTGGTTGGAGTATAAAAATTCTTAAAGCACTTCAGAGAACTAAGCAACTTCTTATAAGTTGAACACATATTTACTATTTAACACAGTAATTTAATTCCTAGGTACTTACAGAAAAGGAAAAAAGAGTATATGCTCAAATAGACTAATACAAGAACGATAAGCCTTCTTTATAATGTGCAAATAGAAACAATCAAAATGCCCAAAAGCAGAAAAATCAAATCATGGCATATGTTCATCTAATGAAATACTATTAAGCAACAAAGTCCAAACGAACAATAAAACTAAACGCATACACGTGTTCACTTATACAGATGTTACAAATGTCATAGATGAATCTTGATCAACTAATTGACACATCATTAGATTAATCTCAAAAATTTTATGATAAGAGGGGCGCCTGGGTGGCTCAGTCAGTTAAGTGTCCTACTTCAGCTCAGGTCATGATCTCGTGGTTTGTGACTTTGAGACCCACGTTGGGCTCTGTGCTGACAGCTCAGAGCCTGGATCATGCTTCACATTCTGTGTCTCCCTCTCTCTCTGCCCCACCCCTGCTCGCTCTCTCTCTCTCTCTCTCTCTCTCAAATAAATAAATAAACAAACAAACAGTTAAAAAAATTGAAAAAAAATTTATAAGAGAAAAAAGCCAGAAAAAATAAGTGATAGTATATTGTATGAACCCATCAAAATTAATTCCGGGTAATTGAAACCAGATAATATCATGGGGAGGAACTGACTGGAAAGAGGCACAGGGGATCTTTCTGTGGGAAAGAGTGAAAATGTACTACAGTTTGTTTTGGGTGATAGTGTCATAGGTTTTTTGAAACTCATCCCAAGGACTGCTTAAAATCTCTGTGTTTCATTTAGCAATAATTAAGAAGAAAACTTGAATTTCTAAATACATAGAAGCAGAAACAATATAAAAACATATGCAGGGAATAGGAAAGTTTTATACTGCTGGGTCACTCTCATTTGGTGGATAGAATGTCAACAAAAATAATGAAACATTTGCTTTGAAAAATTAGTTTTCTTATCTGATATGGTACAAAAATACTTGCCACAGGATACTGAAATGATATTTTGTATAAAAACAGTGATAAAGACTGAATTTCCACTGACTTGCCCCGAAACAGACACTTGTAAAAACATTTCTCAACATATTTATTTGTTGTTTGAATACAACATGTTTAAAAAATAAATGTACTTTATTATCAAGTTAATAAGGTTAGTTAACCTCCTAAGTCAATAAAGGTTTTTGTTGTTTGTTTTTTTGTTTGTTTTTTAAACTGATAACTTAAGAGGGTGTGTAAGATGAAACTCATCTGGTTATTAATTGCACCACAATGTGGTTTTCCCAACAGGGTGTCTCTTCTAAGTAGCACTCTACCATCTGCAAGCCCTAGGCAATAAATTCTGAAGATTGATGTAATAGCAGTTTGCAAACAGGACTTTTCAAACTGAGAGATGTTATTATTCTTTCCAGTATTCTGGTGTTTGTGTGGTAAGGCTATGTATCTATCATGCATTAATTCCTAGGTAATTATACCTTAGACCTGATGCTTGAAATCATAATGAACCAAAAACCTGAGTTCCTGGTAAAATTGGAAGCCACACTGTGGTGCTAACAAGTAGCACTGTGGTTTTAAACTATGACTACCTATTATAATCAGCTTAGGTTTAAGATAAGTAAATAAAGAGCTTGAGTTCCATCCCAGAAGAAGTTCATTGTGATTTAGGCAGTCATGCTAAGGTATCAGTAATTTTTAAAACCTTACCAGTTGATTTTATTTTGCAAGAAGGATGTAGATTTGCTGATAAATACTAAATATTGATGCCTGAACATATCAGAGGAAACAATTGGGGAGCAGACAGGTGGGCCTAAAACCCAATTATCACTAAACCCAGCACACCTGGGCAATAATCAGCTGACAGCTATGACTGGCAACCTAGAAAAAAATACGGGTTGCGGTGCACTACGGAAGGATAACAGCTGAAGAAAGTTATAGTGGTCTATAATTTGATGTGGTGCACTTTTTTTAATGATTTTGCTCTTCTGCACAAAGTGAGATTTGAAGCATGAGGAATTTTGGGAGTTGTGGTTCTCATCTGCATAAAAATCACCTCATATAAATTATAAAAGAGGTCTTAGCACTAGAAGTTCTTTCAAGTTGTTCTTTGGTAGGACTCCTGAATCTGCTTTTTAAATCCTGTTTATCCTGATGCAGTTGGTCCACTGTTTGCATTTAATTAAATAAGGGCTGAAGATGTCCTGGACAGAATAAATTGTGTGGTCTAAAAAGGAAATGAGAGCAATATCAAGAAAAAGACAATGCGACACAGAGAAGAAAGGAAATAAGAAACTCTATCATTTGATCAGTCAAGCCTTTTCATGGGGGGGAAAAAACAACCAATTATCTTTATTACAGAAAAATAAGGAGGACTGACAGGCAATGTCAGCTATAATCAGTAAGAAAATAAACAAGATTACATCTAACATCAGCTACAACACTAACATTCTATGAAACAGTTATCTTTGGGTGATGTGTAGGATTAACCATATATTTGGAAAAATGTTTCCTGTTTGTTTATATGTGAGTGATGAGGGAGTGTGGGGCAAGCTGAGGGCAAAATACAGGCTGGCCCCCCCCACCCCCCTCCCCCCGCCCCTGGTGGAATATGTGTGATATTCCTCAGACACTCCTAGCTACCCAAAAACAAAGGAAAGGGGTTTAAGACCTTGCCATGGTAATGTGGGAAACTAAGGCAAATGGAAAATTAAATTCCCTTACTGCCGACAGCCCACTTACAAGTCATTGAAACCCGCAGTGACCTCCCTGCTCAGCTGCCTCCATAATGACACTTTGCCAGGGGCAAAAGAGAACCTTAGCTTAACATTATCCCAACCTTGAGAATCCTGTAGGTCTACTTCCTTTACCTCAACTGCCCCAAGATATATGCTGGTGATCATACTCCAAGCTTATGTATGGCCCCATCTGAAGGGTCTCATGACTGAGGTTTTATTAAATGGTAGTAAGCGGCGTTTCCCTAGCAACAGCTAGCCCCTCAAGGTCCTGGAAACCTTGCTTCCAAAATACCTTAGAGTCTTACTCTATCCCTGAACCCCTCCCAGCCTGAGGGTATATAACGAGTTACCCTGCAAGATCCCATGGCTCTTCCTGCCCATGGGTTCTGTCCCCATGCTTTGATAAACTCACCTTTTTGCACCAAAGATGTCTTCAAGAATTCTTTCTTGGCCATCAGCTCTAGACCCCACAAACCCCCCATCACTGCAAAACTTCATCAGTGAGGCCCAATTGATTGATTCTGACTCCACGTGATTTAATTCTTGATTGAAGTGAATATTTGTTTTCTCTAGTTTCTATGTTGCTAGTGATCAAATGTGACTGCAATTAGAATCATTTGGGGAATCTTTCTAAAAACACTCGTATTTGGATCTCAAGTTTAGGGATATACCAGGGTAGAGCTTGGGCATTGAAAAGTTTTTAAAGTTCTTCCAATGATTATTAACGTGCGTCAGATTGAGAATGACTGCCTTAGGTTACCGGTGGCTTGTTAACATTATCATTCAACTGAGAATTACATGTTAAGCATTGCTTTAAAAGACCTGAACTACTAAATGAGTCTCAGCTTTATAATATTGACCAATCACTGTAATATGGATAAACTGAATCTTTCTTGGAGAAAAAAATGGAGTAATTTAAACCATTCCAGAATTATAGTTGGAATTTTGCACATTCTACCCTGCTTCCCTGTTTTTTCTCTACCCAGCCTAATAAGTATACCTGAAGCCAATACCAGCACATATGTTTGTTTCATTTTTCAACAGAAATATTTATACTGACCTACCTAGCACTTCTTTATAGGAAGTTTATAATAAAATATTTCAAAGGCATTCACAGATCTGAATTTGTGTGTCAGTGATAAATAATAATTACACTTTGTGTTTGACTCCCTCCTCATTGATCGTATTGCAGGTCTATTAAGATCTTTTGACCTCAGGGGGCGCCTGGGTGGCTCAGTCGGTTGAGCATCCGACTTTGGCTCAGGTCATGATCTCGCAGTTTGTGAGTTCGAGCCCGGTGTCGGGCTCTGTGCTGACCTCTCAGAGCCTGGAGCCTGTTTCGGTTTCTGTGTCTCCCTCTCTCTCTCTGACCCTCCCCTGTTCATGCTCTGTCTCTCTCCGTCTCAAAAATAAATAAAGGTTTAAAAAAAAAAAAGATCTTTTGACCTCAGAACCTATTCATTTGCGAAATATTTTAATAAAGGACATTGCTAAGGAAGCATAACTGCACATAATCATGCTATTTCATTTTATAGCTGCGGCCATAAAAAATATTTTGTTCCTGCAAAATGACAAATATATTATGACTAATCCAAATAGGTAATATATTTTTTGTTTTTGTGATGTTTTAAACACAAAAACTAGAATTTTCTTTTAAATTTAGTCACTTTATAAAGATCTTTGCTGTGACCCTATGCTCTACCTTTGATATGAGGTGGATACTATATATATTAGTTTGGGGTTATGAAGATAACCCCTATTTTTGATTTTCCTATAGTTTGAAGATTTTTCTATAGTTTGAAGATTAGTATTATTTTTTAAAATCATGCTATGAGTTATTACAAATATAAAAACTCAATGTAAAATGCAAGTAAAATCCCAATAAAAACTCCAAAGTGTCTATCCATTAAAAGTTTATCCATTAGTAATAAAAGCTCAAATTAGGCAAAATTCTAAATATGAAACTGCAGAGTAATTGGCAATTTTTAATTATTAAAAAGGTGGGTTTTACATTTATATCCTTTCTCAACTAAAATATTTTAAATGATATGCAACATGCATGTAAGACAGTACAGTAAACTACATTATAAACTTGTAACACAGCTGGAAACATGTTATTTTGCATGTGTGTCATAAGAAAGAGGTTGGTTATGATAGATACATACCATAAACCACCTAAGGTAACATAACAATACTCCTGTCTACTCACTGGAAAAAAAAAAGTGTAACACTGTCAGAAAAAAGTCTTTAAAAGTATATTTTAATAAGAAATGCATTAAAAAAGGATGATAATATTGAGAGCCAAGGAAATCAGAAATTTAAAAGTCATCTTTTTTCCCCAAAATTTTCTAGAAAAATTTTCAAAATTTGTTTAAAGAAACACTGTTCATGAACAGCACATATTTACTTCACACACTTACTTTCTTCCTAATCAAACATCTTTGATAAATATCCAGGTATCCTAAAGCATACAGATAAGACACAGTTGAGATGAAACTAGATAAAATATTGGTATTGTTTTAAAGAAGAACTCAAGTTTTTGACTGTCCAAATAAGCAAAATAAAAATAAAATGTCACAGTATAAATTATAATTGAATCAAAATAAATATTTGTGTAACAGGAAACAAAGAAACAATACATTAAGCCAGAGCTCCTTAATAGCATGTCGCACATATTTAAGTGATATACCATTTAAGGAAATAATTTAATTCAAATATAAGAGTAAAATTATCTTCTTTAAAATACTCACTTTTAATATCATTCATTTAAATAAAAACATAATTTTAATAATTTGTGAAATGTTGCAATTATTATACTCCTGTTTTTATAAAGCCATACAATACAATGAAGCCAATAAATACAATTTTTTGGTTTTTCTCTCCTTTTGATTCCAGACATATTCACTGTAACACCAAGTTTTGGTTTTTGATATAGTCTCCACAATAAAAAAAGTTTAAAAGTAATGTATAATGTGGAGGCAATGAGAGCAAGAGACTGGATAAGAGAAAGGAAAAAGAGCAGTTCTGAAATTCTTGGCTCTCTTTTAAATGAATTTCTAGCTCTCACACCTTGCTGGCACAGATACCTCCCCGCTTACGTGTCCTTTATTAGCTGTGAAAATGACTAAACTGAGAAAAAAGACAACTTCTCCAGGAGGCAGTTGTGGTAGCTATTGCAACATGGACCATCCCTACCCACTGGCCTCGGCAGTGCTCACAGGAGAATCTTGAGGGGAGTCCAGCTGGCTAATTGATCTTGGTGTTTCTAGAAGTGAAGTAGATGGCCCGGAAAATTCTTACATGATCTGGATAAGCAGAAAAGTTTTAGGTATGGGTCAAGTGAACAAAAGTGTAACATGAATCATCATAAAAACAGAAAATCAAAATCACTCAATCAGTTAAAGATTTGAGACCATTTACAGACCCAGAAGCTCTTGAATGAAGGGGAAGCTGGGTCTCCTCAAGAAAAGACACCAGCACACTACAAATAATTTATATTGTTAATTACTCTCCTAAATTTCCCTAAAGGTACCTATGACTTTTTACTGGGGTAACAATACATTGGGAAAAGAAAATAATGAGGCATTTCAGTGACTACTGGACACTGGTTCTGAACTGACACTAATTCTAGGGAGACCCAAAACATCACTGTGGTCATCACTGTGCTTCTGGAGATCATGTGATCAATTAGTTTTAACCCAGGTCCATCTCACAGTGGGCCCAGTGGCTCCACAATCCTATTCTGTGGTTATTTACACAGTTTCAGAATGCATAATTAGAATAGATGTACTCGGAAACTGGCAGACCAAGTTCCCTGACCTATGTTGTTAGCGCTATTATGGAGGAAAAGGCTAAGTGGAAGTCATTAGGACACTCTCTAGGAAAGTAGTAAATGGAAGGAATACCATGTTCCTGGAGTGATTGCAGAGATTAGTGACACAAGAAAGGAGCTTGAAGTTTGCAGGGGTGGTGATTTCCACCATATCCCCATTCAACTTGCCTGTTTGGTCTGTACAGAAGACAGATGGATCTTGGAGAATTACAGTGGATTATCATAGACCGAGCCAGGTGGTAACTCCAATTGCAGCAGCTATGACAGATGTGGTTTAATTGTTTGAGCAAATTAACACACCCCCTGATTACCTGGTATGTAGCTATTGAGCTGGCAAATGCCTTTTTCTCCATCCCTGTCAATAAGGTCCACCAGAAGCCTTTGTTTTCAGGTGGCAAGGCCAACAAAACACCTTTAGTGTCCTATCTCAGGGATATATCAACTGTACTGCCATATGTCATAATTTAGTTTGCAGAGATCTTGACCACTTTCCCTTTACATAAGATATCACATTGGTCCATTATTATACTGAAGGATATTATACTGAATGGACCTAGTGAGCAAGAAGTAGTAATTACTGTAGACTTATTGGTAAGACATTTGAGCACTGGAGGGTAGGAGATAAATAGTTTAAAAAATCAAAGGAGCCTTCTATCTCAGTGAAATTTCTAGGGATCCAGTGGTATGGGGCATGCTGAAATACCCCTTCTAAGGTAAAGGGTAAGTTGTTGCATCTGGCCCCTCCAAAGCTAAAAAAGAGGTGCAAAGCCTCATGGGTATCTGGATTTTATGGACAATATATTCCTTCATTGAGACAACATTCTTCAATGGCCATTTAACCACGCACCACTAAGTTACTATGTGACCTAAGGTGCCCATTATAAGCTAGGTGTTACTTGATCCACCAAGCCATAAGTTGGGTATGCACAGCCAAACCCCATCATACATTGAAGTGGAATGTAAGTGATTGAACCCCACAGTCCCTCAGGACATAAATAAGGTGGTGTGAAGAAGTAGTTCAAATGCCCATTTTCCCACTCCTACTACACCCTTTTATCTCCCAGGCTGCATGTATGGCTTCACAAGGAGTTCCTTCTGAGGAAGGAAGAGACCCATGACTGGTCTACAGATAATTCTGTACAATGTGCAGGCACCAGTCAAAAGTGGACAGCTGTAGCACCATGACCCTTTTCTGGGATAAAGTAAATCCTCCCAATAAGAAGAACTTCAGGCAGTGCACCTGGTTGTTCACTTGGCTTGGAAGGAGAAATAGTCATACATGTGTTTATGTATCAATTTAAGGGCTATGGCAAGTGGTTTGGCTAGATGGTCAGGGACTTAGAATGAACATGATTAGGATATTGATTACAAGGAAAGTTTGGAAAGAACTATGTGGATATGCCTCTGTGTAAGGGAAAAAATGAAGAATTTGTTTTATATGTGAATGCTTAGCAAAGTGTAACCTCAGTAGAGGAAGAATTTTAATTAAGTGGATAGGATGACCTATTCTGTGGATACCAGTCCACTCATGAATAAAGTTGTCATGGTAGCAGAGAGAGAGGTTATGCATGGGTTCAACAATATGGACTTCCAATCACCAAGGCCGTTGTGGCTATGACCACTGCTGAGTGCTCACTTGGCTAGCAGCAAAGACCAACACTGAATCCCCAGTAAGGCACCATTCTCACTAGGGTGATCGGCCAGCTACCTGCTGACTGGTTCATTATGCTGAACTCCTTCCATCATGGAAGTGGCAGGGTTTTTTCTTACTGGAATGGAGACTTACTTACTCTGGATATGGACTTGCCTTCCCTGAATGCAATGCTTCTGCCAAAATTGACATCCATGGACTTACAGAATGCATTGTCCATTGTCATGGTATTCCACACAGCGTTGCCCCTCATCTAGGACTCACTACACAGCAAAAAGGGTATGGCAGTTGGCCTTTCTCTTGGAATCCACTAGTCTTACAATGTTCCCCACCATCCAGAGACAGCTTGAAACAGTGGAAAAGCCTTTTGAAGACTAATTACAACACCAGGGAGATGGCAATACCTTGCAAGACTGGGACAGTGTTCTCCAGAAGAGTATGTGTATTCTGAATCAGCATCCAATATATGATATTCTTTCTTTCATAGCCAGGTTTCACAAGTTCACTAGCAAAATTTTTGCTTTCTATTCCTGTGACCATATGCTTTCCTGCCCTAAAGATTCCAAAGGAAGGAACATTTCCACCAGGAGACTCAACAGTGACTCCACTGAACTGAAAGTTAGGACTGCTGCCCAGCCACTTTGGACTTTACATCTTCTGAATCAGTAGGCAAAGAAGAGAGTTGCTGTGTTTACTGGGGTGATTTATCCTGATTACCAAGGGGAAATTGGACTCCTACTCCACAATAGACCTGAGGAATAGTATGACTAGAGTACTGGAGGTCCCTTAGGCTGTCTTAGTCCTACTATGCCCTGTGAACGAGGTCAGTGGAAACTACAACAACCCAGTCCAGGTGGAACTACAAATGACCCAGGCTTGTCAAGAATGAAGGTTTGGGTCACCCCATTAGGGAAAAACGATGAACAACTGACGTGCTTTCTGAAGGTAAAGGAAATACGGTCTGGGTAGTGGAAGAATGTTGTTACAAATACTAGCTATAACCACATGACCAGTTATAGAAATGAGAACTGTAATTATCATGAGTATTTCTCCTTATTTGGTTCTGAGTATATGTGAATAGATATAAAATATTTTTTTTCTTGCTCTTATCCTCTTATCATATAACATAAGATGTATTGAATTTTATGTCACACTATTTGAGTATTATTAATACTGCATCATAGTATTTAAATTATGGGATATCAAGGAGTAGAGTAAATAGCACCCACAGACTTTTCCTTCTCTTCTAGAGAAGTTTTAGTGTGTTTCAGTTGTATGCAGAACAGTTGTATTATGTGAGGTGAAACTATTATTGCCATTATTTAGAGATTATAGTTTAAGGAGATGTGCTGGATCGACAAGGTATAGACATGTGATGGTTAATTTTATATATAAACTTGAGGAGCCACAGGATCCCCAGGTATCTGGCTAAACATTATGTCTTGGTGTGTTTGTGAAAATATTTCCTGAAGAGATTAGAATTTGAACTGGCAGACTGAGTAAAGTAGATTGCCCTCCCCAATATAGACTGACCTCCCCATTCCAATTCATAGAGGGCCTGAATAGAAAAAAAAATGGTGAAGGAAGAGAGAATTTTCTCTCTCTCTGTCTCCCTCCCTCCCTCCATCCTCCCCTTTCTCTGTGTCTCCTTGTCTCTCTCTGACTCTATTAGCTAGAATATCAGTCTTATCCTGCTCTCACTATTCCTGCTTCTCAGGGCTTCAGACTTGGACTGGAATTTATACCATTGGCTCCTGGTTCTTAGGTGTTTGAATTGTACCACCTGCTTTTCTGGGCCCCCAGACAATAGAAGGCAGATCAAATTGTGGGACTTTGCAGCCTCCATAGTCATATGTGCACGTTCCTTATAATAAATCTCATTTTCGATATAGAGCCTATTAGTCTCTTTTTCTGGAGAACTCTAATACAAGTGTGTAACCATTCTTAACTCTTTGATCTTTATCCTTTGAGTTATTTTTCTTATTAAACAGAACAATCCTAGCATCCTCTTCCCACCAGCTCCTGTCTTGAAGGAACCCCTGCATCATGCTGCTGTAACCATGCTGCTTGCCTTAGAGCTAAGAATGCTCTGACTCAAACTGACAGATGGGTGAAGGAGATATGCTCTCCTTTTGCATTTTCTCCTAATGCAGTGTCAAAGTAGTTATCTGATTCTGCCTCTTGTGTTTTTTTTTAAGTTTTTGTTTATTTGATTTTTTACAAATGGGCAATATTTCTGGACATTTTCTTTACAGTGTGTTTTCATGAACAGAGCGTTCTGAACATTGTAATTATTTTAAAACCATTTTTGTTTAACATTTATATATATATGCTTATGAAAATATAATTTTCTAAGGAAATAAAACATTTAAAAATGGAATAAATATACCACCCCTCATTTCAGAGAGTTTGCTACTGGACTGCAACTTAAAGTTGATGTCCCTTACAATGCTGGGATGCAGACCCAATAGAACTATCATGAATGATGCAACTATTTAAAATAGTGATCTTTAAACACAGACATTGTTACAAATAGAGAAGAAGTCAGAGACAATTTTAAATGTGTGGGAGCACAGAAGACTGAGGAAAGTGTCAGTCATGAGTGCCATCAAGAATTATCTTTTAACCAGGAGACTGATGTCATTTATTTTTCTCATTTGTGTTTCAGTCTTCTACTGAACCAAGGAGATTTTTATGACCTTCTCAAAACTAGTTTCTTTCATAAATCCAAATCTTATTTCAAAGTTTCACTTTATTACTTCATTTCCTTTCCTTTTTCTGGCAAGTGAACCAAATCCACAGAACTGCTAATGGAACTTTCTGAGGTCTTACGTGAAGTGTGATGAATTTAGTTCAATTCTTGTTACAACAAAAGAAAAACTTGGGAAAAAATGTGGATAAAATAAAACCTAGCCTCCCCAAAATATAGTGTCGATGCAAACATAATTTAAGAATCAAAGTAGTTATCCTATCTTGGCAGTGTTGGATAAGTAACATTTCACCAAATCCCTGTATCTGGGCAGCGAAGGCAGGAGTTTAGGAAATAATGCCAGTTATTTAAAATATATCATCAAACTCAGTAAAGCATTGGGGTATAAATGGGTTTTACTGAAAACAGTATTTAAATAATTAAAGTGGTTGACAGGCTGGTAGATGTGTTCTCTCTCTCTCTCTCTTTTTTAATGAAGTAAGCATACAAGAAACTCTATCAATAGGATACATGTTTTGGGCTTTATTCAAGAAATGAAGGTGATTTTTCTTGATTAAAGAATGGAAGAAGAAAGAGGAAGAGTAAGGGACATTATTTATTTTTCAAACCAGAATCTGTGTACTAGATCAGAATCACCTGGAGGTCTTCTTAGACTACAGATTGTTGGGTCAACCACCGAAGTTTCTGATTTAGTAGGTTTTGGATGAGGCCAGATACTCTAAATATCAAACAAGGTTCCAGGAAGTGATGATGTGGAGATAACATTCTGAGAACTACTGCAATAGAGTGTCATGGAAGATAAGTGGAAATTTCCAAGAAGATAAGATGGTCCTGTTCTAGCATATTTGATTTCTTTAATTATCCTATAAATGAGTTAGAAAATTTAATTAATGACATAAACAGCATTAAAATAAGTTGCAAGCATATGCATATGACTAGGAAATTAATGCAGTAAATATAAATTGACTAAATGATTGATGGCAAAGTAGGCTTTGAAAGGATAGGTAAGGGTTTTTTAGTGTCTTTTATCCTGGGTCTCCCAAGATAATGAACAAAATGATCATTTTTTTCCCATGCTACAGAGATAATATGGAGAAAATGTTATCTTCCTAGTACTGGTAGGAATTTCATTATAAAGAGAGATGAGCTTTATAGGGCTTTCCAGAAGCCGCAGGTTAGCTCTCCACACTTTATGCAGAGGAATTTACTATAATAAAAGAGAACGAAGGAAGAAAAAAGAGTGAAGAACTCACAAAACTCAACACCCAAATAACAATCCAGTTAAAAAATGGGAAGAAGACATGAAGAGTCATTTTTCCAAAGAAGACATCCAGATGGCTAACAGACACATGAAAAGATGCTCAGCATCACTCATCATCAGGGGAATAGAAATCAAAACCTCAATGAGGTATCACCTCAAACCTGTCAGAATTGCTAAAATTAACAACACAGGAAACAATAGATGTTGTGGAGCATTCGGAGAAAGGGGAACCCCTGCTGACACTGTGGTGGGAATGTAAACTGGTGCAGCCACTCTGGAGAAAAGTATGGAGTTTCCTCAAGAAGTTAAAAATAGAACTACCCTATGATCCAATAATTGTGCTACTAAGTATTTACCCAAGTGATACAAAAACTGATTTGAAGGGATACATGCACCTTGACACGGCACTATCAGCAATAACCAAATTCTGCAAAGAGCCCAAATCAGCTGACACATGGGTAAAGAAGAAGTTGATTTATATATATGTATATATATATATATATATATATACACATATATATATACATATATACATATATACATATATATACATATATATATAAACGAAGGAATATATATATATTCGTTTATATATATATTCATTTATATATATATATATAAATTTCATTTCATTATATATATATAAATTTCATTTCATTATGTATGTATATATAATGAAATGTATACATATATATATATATATAATGAAATGTTACTCAGCCATAAAAAAGAATGGAATCTTGCATTTTTCATGACATATATTGAGCTAGAGAATATTATGCTAAGTGAAGTAAGTCAGTCAGTGAAAGACAAATACCTTATGATTTCACTCTTATGTGGAATTTAAGAAACAAAATAGATGAACACGGGGTGGGGGGGAAGAGAGGCAAAACAGGAAATAGACTCTCTTCATTATAGAGAACAAACTGAGGGTTACTGGAGGGGGGTTGGGGAGGATGGGATAAATAGGTGATGGATATTAAGAAGGGCAGGTGTGATGAGCACTGGGTGTTGTTTGTAAGTGATGAATCACTAAATTCTCTTCCTGAAGTATTACTGTGTATGTTAACTAACTGGAATTTAAATGGAAGAGGCTGAAGAGAACTGTGAGGAGTGACCTAGTGGCCTGGGGCCAGGGAAAGAGTCACATCTACTGGAGAGCTTCCAGTGAAATTCTATGGGGATGTTATTGGACTTATACAGCAGATATAACTGGGCTTCTTGTGGAAGCCAATGAAAAAGCTAACCTGTGTGTGTAGATTTTAGCGCAGGTCCAAGAGCACTTACAGCTAATTTACATTGATGTGCTAATTCAATAATTAAAATAACCTCCTTGTTCTCCTAATTTTCATGTGATAATTTAAACATAAAATTGGAAACTTCACAGTGATTAAAAAGTTTAATCTTCACTATTTGAGCATTTTCCATGAAAAATAAAATTTCTAGTATCTTCAGAAAAATCAGGATATTTTCACTGAAGAGAACCTAATGGAAAGCTCTGATTAAAAAAAGAAGATTTCTACATGTTGTATCCAAATCCATCTCTTCCTAACTTCAAACTACTGGCTTTGATCTGCTAGTTTTTCCTTGTGGATTAGCATACACAAATGTAAATCTCTTCTCTCTGATTTTGTTATAGATCGTTTAGATATTTTTGTTTGTGGTTTCAAATTCATCTAGTGTTTTGGCACATAGTGTTTATTCAGTCATTGTTTGTGGAGGTAGGCTTCGGTTTCATGTGATGAAGGTACTCATCTAAGATCACTGACATTTGCCATGTTGCTTTTCTTACACTGTGGTATGGGGAGCTGGACATGTTTCAGACAATGCTGGATTATAGTCAACACCTTTGGGGATTTTTGCCTTACCATTCCTTCTTTCAGTACCAGAATTTTCTTGGGGGCATCTCCCTTCCATCAGTAACTTTATATATGGTTTAGGGGCACTTGCAACCATCTGTGATCACACAGTAGTTTATCTGACCCTGTCGTAACAAACAGAGCATCACATCATCTGGTGATAGTGGCTGGTCGAGGATAGGCAGTTGATCCAGGCTGATCAAATGCAGTTTAATCCTGGGGCTCTTTGGAAATATTGAGAGGAGAGGTCTCTCTTCCCATGAATTTGGAGCTGTGTTGACTTAAGTCTGAGTTGCTGGGGGGAAACCATGTGGAGAAAGCCTGCCTGCAAATGAAACCAACACAAAGGAAAGCAGAGTCAAAAGAGACTAGTTAACGATGACATCCTTTGAGTCTTTGAAGCCCAAGAGGGCATGAAGGCAGCTCAGCTATAAGAAATCATATATTCTCTCTTTCAACCTAAGCCAATTTTGGATGAAATTTTTTTAGTCCTAATTTAAACAGGAGTTAGTGGGATCAGCATAGGGTGATGAATGCTGGAGGCATAAAGCTGGAGTCCTGTTTCTAATTCTAAAATTTTCAGGATGGTAAACTTCCAGTGGAGTTCGTTAATATTTGCATTCTTATAGACTGGTTGTTACTCAGAGTGTAGGCAGTGTAGCAATTACACAGCCCCCTTACCTCGCAGCTTATTAGAAATGCAGAATCTCAGCCTGCCCTCTCCCTATACCTACTGAATCAGAATCTGCATTTTTAAAAGATACCCCACAAATTTGTATGCCTGTTACCATTATTTGAGAATCCTTGCTGTGGATCTGTTAGATCTTGCCTGGCCTGCTTCTGCTTTGGGGCCTTCACATGGCTATTGTTTCTACCTAGAGTAATTTTCCCACGGGTTTCTCGAGGCATAGCTAAGCCTCTTACAAGTTTTTCTAAAATTTCACCTTTCCAATGAAAGCTGGTTTTTTTTTTTTTTTTTCTACCTTCCTCCAAGAGAATGTGAATTTCTTGAAGTGAAGAGGTTTTGGCTGCTCTCTTTTGTGATATCCTCCAAACATCTAATGCAGGTGTCTGATACATAGTATTTAGTAAATATTTGTTGGACAATATTTAGCTATCACCTTATATTACTCTCTCCCCTTCTCCCACCCCTCTGCTTTTCATTTTTCATTCTGGTTTAGATATACTGTTTTCTTTTTTCTTCTTTAAATATACCAAGCTAGTGCTGTTCAGGGACTTTCCACTTGATTTTTCTTTATTCCTGCACATTTCTTTTTTTAAATATTTTTTAATGTTTATTTATCTTTAAAAGAGACAGAGAGTGAGTGGGGGAGGGACAGAGAGAGAGGGAGACACAGAATCTGAAGCAGGCTCCAGGCTCTGAGCTGTCAGCACAGGGCCCAACACGGAGCTCGAACCCACGAACCGCAAGATCATGACCTGAGCCGAAGTCAGATGCCCAACCGACTGAGCCACCCAGGCGCCCCTACTCCTGCACATTCTTTATTCAGATCTTCACATGTTTTTCTCCTGTTCATCATTCAGGTCGCAGATCACATTTCATCTCCTCAGAGATGCCTTCTCTGACAGACTTCAACCAAAGTTACCATCTCCCCACAAACCATCCCTCTGTATAATAGCGCTGTCCAATAGGGAGTCACTGTTGTAGTTATTTAAGTGTTTCGTTTTATTAACAGCTTTATTGAGATATAATTCACATACCACAGAATTCATCCTTTTAAATTGCAAATTTCAACGTGGTCTTTTATATTCACAGAACTGTTGAGTGATCACTATCAATTTTAGAGCCTTTTCATTACTCCTAGAAAACACCTGTACCCATTAGCAGTCCCTCCCTATTTTTCCTTTTCCCCAGCCCCTGGCAAACTATTCCTTATTTTGATTTGCCTTTTATGAATATTTTATTTAAATAACAATATGATATGTGGACTTTCGTGATTGCCTTCTTTTATTTAACATAACATTTTTAAGGTTCATCCATGTTGCAATATATGTCAGTACCTCTTGTTTTTATGACTATATTCCACTGTATGGATATTCCACATTTTGTTTATCCATTCATCAGTTGATGGACATATGGGATGTTTTCACTTTTTAAATATCAAGACTAAAACAGTCTGAATAGTCTTGTACAAGATTTTGTATGAATATGTTTTCAATTCTCGGACGTATAGTCATGTGCAAGTATGTTTAACAGTTTGAGAAACCACCAGACTATTTTCCAGAGTCTTCAAATAATGTATAAGAATTCCAATCTCTCCATCACCACTAATATTTATTATTCTGTCTTTTTAATTATAGCCTTTGTAATATGTGTGAGATGGTATCTGATGGTAGTTTTCATTTCTATTTCCCTAATGACTAGTGATGCAGTTATTGATCATTTGTGTATCTTCCTTAGAGAAGTGGCTATATAAATATTTGATAATTATTCAATTGGGTTATTTGTCTTTGCATTATTGAGTTTAAGAGTTCTTTATGTATTCTAATTAGACACATGATTTTAAAATATTTTTTGTCATTATGTGCATTGTCTTTAACATTCTTGATGATGTCCTTTGAAACACAAAATTTTTACTTTTGGTGAAATCCAATTTACTTATTCTTTTGCCATTTGTACTTTTAGTGTCATATATAAAAATCATTGTTGAGTCCAAGGTCATGAATATCTACCCCCTTTGTTTTCTTCTAATAATTGTATAGTTTTGGTTCTAACATTTAAGTCTATGATCCACTTAAAGTTAATATTTCTATATCATATAAATTAGGGATCCAGCTTCATTTTTTTTTTAATTTTTTTCAACGTTTTTATTTATTTTTGGGACAGAGAGAGATAGAGCATGAACGGGGGAGGGGCAGAGAGAGAGGGAGACACAGAATCGGAAACAGGCTCCAGGCTCTGAGCCATCAGCCCAAAGCCTGACGCGGGGCTCGAACCCACGGACCGCGAGATCGTGACCTGGCTGAAGTCGGACGCCCAACCGACTGCGCCACCCAGGCACCCCTCCAGCTTCATTTTTTTGCATGTGAACTCAATTGTGCCAGATCACTTTGTTGAGGAGACTAATCTTTTTAAATTTTTTTTAAATTTTTTTAATGTTTATTTATTTTTGAGAGAGAGAGAGAGAGAGAGAGAGAGAGCACAAGCAGGGGAGGGGCAGAGAGAGAGGGAGACACAGAATCTGAAATAGGCTCCAGGCTCTGAGCTCTCAGCACACAGCCCGATATAGGGCTCAAATTCAGGTACAGTGAGATCAATGACTGAGCTGAAGTTGGATACTTAACCGACCACACACGCACCCTGAGACTAATCTTTTTAAAATTTACTTATTTTGAGAAAGAGAGTGTGCACACAAGCTGGGGAGGGGCAGAGAGAGAGAGAGAGAGAGAGAGAGAGAGAGAATCCCAAGCAGACTCCAAACTGTCAGTACAGAGACCACATGGGTCTCAATCTCATGAACCATGAGATGATGACTTGAGCTGAAATCAAGAGTTGGATGCTTAACCGAATGAGCCACCCAGGCGCCCCAGAGAAGACTAATCTTTTCTTATTGATTCGTCTTATCCTATTCAAAATTCAATTGACCATAATGTGAAGACTTTTTTCTGGACTCTCAATTCTATTCCGTTGGTCTGTATGTCACTCCTTTTGCCATATTGTCTTGATTATTTTTGCTTTGTAGTATTTTTGAAATTGGGATGTATGAGTGCCCCAACTTTATCCCATTTTTCAAGACTGTTTTTTGCTGGTCTGGGTCCCTTACATTTGCATATGAATTCCAGCATCAGTTTGTCAGTTTATACACACACACAAACACACACACACACACACAAACATACCTAGGATTTTGATAGAGACTGTGTTGAATCTGTAGATCAATATTGGGATTATGGCCATTTTAACATTATTAACTGTTCCAATCTGTGGATAAAGAATTTATTTCTTTTCCATTTGTTTAGACTTTCTTTCATTTCCATAATTTTGGAAGATTTCTATGTACAAATCTTGGGCTTCTTAATATATTGCTATGTATATATTATTTCTTTCTGATGCTATTATAAATTAGATTGTTTTCTTAATATCGTTTTCTGATTGTTCATTGCTGATATGTAGAAATACAACTGATATTTGTGTATGGATCTTGTATCCTTAAACTTTGATCAACTGATTTATTAGTTATGATAGTTTAGTGGATATATATTGGCTTGAGAACATACTTTGCCATTATTTTTGTTGAAGATTCCTTTTATGTGATATATCACTTTCTCTTTCTGTTTTTAATAGTCTTTGTTTTAAGCTTTGAGCAGTTTTACTCTGATGCATCCAAATGTATTTCCCTTTGAGTTTTTTGTACATGGAGTTTATTGAATTTGTTGGATGTGTAGATTAATGTTATTCATTAGAATTAGAAATTTTTCAGCTATTTTTCTTCAAATATCCTTTCTGCCTGCCTGCCTTTCTGGGACTCCCATTGTGTACATGATGGTATACTTGATTATGTCTCATACTTCTCTAAGGCTCTGTTCATTTTTCTTTTTTTTTAAGGGGAGAGGGTGTTGGAGAATCGTTATTCAGTCTGAGTAATGGCAATTGACCTTTTTTCAGATTCACTGATTCTTTCTTCAGTCAGCTGATATCTGTTCTTGAAATTCTTTACTGAATTTTTCTTTCAGTTATTGTATTTTTTATTCCAGAACTTTTGTTTTTCTTTTATTGATATTCCCTATGTAATTCCCATACTTTCCTTTAATTCTTTATATATGGCTTCCTTTAGTTCTTTAAGCATATTTCTTTTTCTGTGCATTGTACACACTTTCCTGTTTCTTTGCAAGCATAGTAATTTTAAAATTTAAATTAATATGGGTGCCTGGGTGGCTCAGTCAGTTAAGTGTTCAACTTCGACTCAGGTTATCATGACTCAAATCATGATCTCACGATTTGTGAGCTCAAGCCCCACATAGGGCTCTCTGCCGACAGTGCAGAGCCTGCTTGGAATTCTCTATTTCTCTCTGTCTCCCTCTCTCTCTCTCTACCCCTCCCCCACTTGCACTTTCTCTCTATATCAAAATAAATAAATACACTTTAAAAATAATAAAAAATAAAATTTAAATTAATGTTGCAACCCTGGAAATCAAATCCCCCCTCTTCCCAGGGTTTATTGTTGTTACCATTTATTGTTGCTGCTGCTGGTGATGTTAGTTTAGTGACCTTCTGGTACTAACTAATTTTTTAAAGTCTGTATTCCTTATCTTGTGTATCCACTGATATCTCTGCTCAGTTAGCTTAGAGGTCTGCTAATAATTGGACAGAAATTTTTCTCAAATGCCTTTAAATAAATACTTATTTGAGAAGTGCCTGGATGGCTCAGTTGGTTCAGCATCTGACTTCAGCTCAGGTCATGATCTCATAGTTCATGAGTTCAAGCCCCACATGGAGCTCTGTGCTGACACCTCAGAGCCTGGAGCCTGCTTTGGATTCTGTGTCTCCCCCTATCTCTGCCCCTCCCCTACTTGTTCTCTCTCTCTCTCTCTCTCTTTCTCTTTCTCACTCTCACTCTCTCTCTCTCCCCTTCTGTCTCAAAAGCAAATACACATTAAAAAAAATTTTTAAATATAGTTATTTGAGACTGACCATTCCTGTGGTGTTAAATACAATTTTAATGTTTTATCAAACAGTTTGTAACTTCGCTTTAGCTTTTACTTCCTGCTTACACAGGGCTCACAGTCAGCCTGAGATAAGAGATTAGGTTTTCTGAGATCTCTCCTAGGGATGGGAAACCTGTGAATATATGTATGCCTTCTAGGTTCCCAGAAACGTATTGAAATTTTCAAAAGCTCCTACAGACATCTCATTCCCCAGTTTTTTATTTTAAGTTTTTTGATCAACCTATTTTAGGCCCAACTAGTATCTTCACCTCAATTTGATGCAATATTAAACAATTGTTGCTGATTGTTTACACCAAACATTATGGAAACATGGCTGTCTGTTCAGTATGAACTCTCAGTTGAGTCATACAAAGGCAAATCCTGCTTTTCCAGGGAGCTGCCAGAGAGATTAAACAGTGACAGTTTTCTGGGGATGGGGCTTTGTGGGAGATCAAACACATTCTGACCTCCTTGTTGCAGCTATACATTATTTTTACAATTATCATGGGTTTGATGTTGATGTTGTTTTTCAGGGCTACCTCAGAGCTGAGTGGAGGGTATGGTAATATTTCAAGTTAAAACACAGCAAAGTTCGTTGATCTTACTGACATTCAGCTAGTTTTCTTGAATAAACACTCATGTGATTGTTGCAAACTTGAGTTAATTGACAGAGTTCTGAAAAAATTGATTTTGACTTTGTTTTCATTTCTTGTTGTTTTATGGAGGAGTGGATTTTCACAGTTCTTTCCTCTGCCATTCTAGACATATGTCGTTGGCTATTTAATTTATATTTGAGTTAAATGTAATTAAAATTTCAGTGTCTTGGTTTTACTAATTTTTTTAAGTTTATCTATTTTGAGAGAGACAGAGAGAGTGTGAGTGGGGAAGGGGCAAAGAGAGAATCCCAAGCAGTTTCCATGCATAATCGGCATGCAGAGTCCAATGTGGGTCTCGAACTCACAAAACTGTGAGATCGTGACATGAGCTGAAATCAAGAGTTGGTCACTTAACCAATTGAGCCGCCCAGGTGCCCCTACACTAATAAAATGCTCAGCAGTCATATGGGGCTGGTGGCTGGCTACCTTATTAGGCAATGATGTCAACGGGTCATTTTAATAACCGCCAACTCTTTTATTAGATAGGGCTGTTCAAAAATATTACTTTGTTGCCCATCATTTAATTGTTTGGATAGTAAAACTGTTAGTTCTTTGTGGGTACTTATTTATTCCTCTGACCTGTCAAGTCTACTAATACCTGGGTTTCTCAGTTGTTTGGTCAGGGCAACCATACAACTGTTTCTGACAAGCAGAAGGCATGGGAAAATCCCAGAATTACTTTGTGATTTGGCTACCTTTGAGCATTGACATTACTGTAGTCCTGAAGTAAAATTACAAAAGTGAATTGAATCTTAATTTTAGAAGGCCTTGAATGCAGAAATTAGGAGCTCAGGCATGTAATTCCCATTTGCCGATTTATGATAGGTAACCATTAGTGGTCACCTATTGTATTGTGTTCAAAGAGAATCTCAGGCTACCTTAAGGCTTTGTAGAATATTTCCTGATTCGTAGATATTTTCTTTGTGCACAGGAAGTGTAAGTGGTGTTGTATTTGCTACTTGTTAGTTATATTCAAAGTCTGCTGTACACAGGTGGGAGAAATCACAGGGTTCTCTTAAATTTTCAGAGGCTTTTCATATTAATGATCTCATTTTATCTTCACAGCAACATTGATAACTGGTTGTATTATCTGTAATTTTATATGTGGACACTGACAGAGAGGTTAATTAGCCCATGAACATAGAGTTACATAGGGGAGGCGTTGTTTTGTAGCTTACGTTAGCTAGCTTCCAGCCTTTAAAATATAAAAGATAGCACACTGTGTAATTTGCTACATGCATGTCAGAATAACATGTCACTTGGTTCTAAGCTGTTGTATAATCAAATATCCACCATTTTTTAGTAACAATATCTATCAGTTTATTTTAAAAAATTTACAATCCTTATTTAATTACTTGTAAGATACACCCAGATTTCAGAAACAAAAAGAATGTGAAAATATAAAGTGCTAGCAATTTTCAAAGCCAAAGAACATAATAGATGCTTTTTTTTTCTAATTGGGATCAAAATTGTGTATTCATGTTGTGACAGTTGAGTTCTCTGGGAAATACACAGGAACCTTTTTTTTTTAAGAATTCAGGGGCGCCTGGGTGGCGCAGTCGGTTAAGCGTCCGACTTCAGCCAGGTCACGATCTCGCGGTCCGTGAGTTCGAGCCCCGCGTCGGGCTCTGGGCTGATGGCTCAGAGCCTGGAGCCTGTTTCCGATTCTGTGTCTCCCTCTCTCTCTGCCCCTCCCCCGTTCATGCTCTGTCTCTCTCTGTCCCAAAAATAAATAAACGTTGAAAAAAAAAAATTTAAAAAAAAAGAATTCAGACTTTTACTGGATAGTAACACCTGTGAAATAAAACAGGGAGAAGCACAACTGGGCAGGAAGAGTCATCATGTCATTACACAGACATAATGAACTCTGTGAGCTCCTTGAGGATCTCTAAGACTTGCTTTGGGTGGAAATGACTAGGCCTTTGTGGCATCACCTTGATTAGTCATTAGCTGGGGCGACATCCTTGGGAAAGTGTAACCTTAGTTCCAAAACTGGAGCCAACTATGAAAAAGCTAACAGCTAGAGACTGCCCAGTAGCCACATTCCTGGAAACTGGACAGTGAAGGAGAATCTTTAAGGACCATATGAGTGATGTATGTTCATGTCTGCCACATAAATCTATCACAAAATCCTATTTTTAAGCATACGTAAATCATTATACTATGGAATTTGTATATTCTATATAGTCACAGATATTCAAGCAATTCATCACAATATGTGCTTCTATGATTACAGTTAACAAAAATGAGTATTTTCTGGCAAGGATTTCTGCAAACTCAAAATTAAGTAGATAAGTGTTTATGCATTTACAATCTGATGTTAACTACCTAAATGTTTGAATCTTCTCAACTTTGGTCACAGAACTTAATTTATAGTCAGTAGATCATATTCCCTAATAAAAATTGGAGACAAAGTAGCAAAAATTAACATATTACAGTGAACGTAAGCCATTCCTAATTGTAAGATGCAGCACTATTACTAAAGGAAATTCCCAAGTAAGCAAGGATATAATTGTATCTTATGACATTTATTATAAGATGTAATGAGATTTCAGAGATCTCAAAATGAGAAAAAATACATATATTGCAGAATCATAGATATGTGGCTTTTTGTTATATTCCCATTGGTGGCTTTGTCTCAGAAAGAACCAGTAATCATTCATTCTTCTGCCTAGAAGAAACTCAATGATATATTGGAGATTCCAGCTTATGTACACTCTTACCTCCTTTTGCTCCTACTACACTTGCTGTGGCCCTTCTCTTATTTTCTTGCTTCCCATTTTGTAAAATCTTGGCCACTAAATATTTCTGCTCTGCTATTAGTCAGCATAAGCTAATCATAGCTTATTAAAGATTTATTTTTTTACCCATGGTAAATATCTATGGCATGAGTAGGGCTGTGCTCAACATGTCATTTAGGAACCCAGGCTGATAGAAAATCTACCATCTAGTAATAGAAACATCTTAACATGTAACTTCCAGAGAAAGATGGGGTTCCTCCTCTTGTTGATCCAAGTGGTAGGTTCTTTTCCTACTCAGTACCATTCACCAAATAGCCAAATAATGAAATAGTATTTGATGGTAAGCAGGTAATTCAATGGGTAGAGAATGGAGAAGAGGAGCTCATGCTTTAAAGGCACCCTCTCCCAGATTAGATCTCATGATAAGGGTATTATGGGGTTAGAGTAATTAAGAGGCTGGTAAGCAAGCTGACCTCAAAAGTTTTTGGGAAAGGGGAGGAGGTTTCTCAGGATCCAACTGCCTCCTCTTTTCTTTTCTTGAATAGACACAGTTGTATCTGTTATGGCACTGGTATGTGTCCTTTATTACTACAATTAGAGGATAAAGATCTCAAGGTCATCTGGAAGGTTAGCAGGGCATCCGAACTGGATCATAGTGGGCAAAATCTGGGTCTGGGGGGTTTGTTTGGAGTGTGTGACTTCTGGCATCTGGCCTCCTGGTGGCAAACAGCACCAGTAAGCAGGGTAGAAAACTGGGTTATTGTGGCTTATTAGCAAGTCTCTGGTGACATTTCTCTCAGACAAGAAGGCAAATATTACTTCAGCTTCCATTTGATTCTCAGAACTGTCAGATGGCTTCATCTGAATGCAAAGGGCCGGCGAGTCAAATAAGGGAAGAATTGTGTCAAATAATTGGAAGAATATACCTGCATCTCTACCACAGCTAGTAACATTATTATAACTCATTTACATCTCATTATAGTAATTGAATAGTGTCTTCCAGAGATTTCAAGCCTTAGAACATAGAGATGACATTGATTCCTCACAGCTGGTCTCCTCTTAACATTTATGGCAAAGGGGTGCCTGGGTGACTTAGTCAGCTAAGCATCCCAACTCTTAATTTCAGATCAGGTCATAGTCTTACAGCTGTGAGATTGAGCGTCGGGCTCCACACAGCATGGAGCCTGCTTAAGATGCTCTCTCTCCCTCTCCCTCTGCCCCTACCCCATGCACACTTGCGCATGTTCTCTCTCTCTCAGAAAAAAAAAAAAAGAAAGAAAGAAACTTATGGCTAATTCACCAATTTGAAACATACCACTAAATCTACTCTTACATTGTTATTTTGCAGATCAGTACTTTCTGCTCTTGGTACATTTCCTATCCTTTCAGAACTATTTCACTTAATAATTTCCTCACTTAACCCAGAAAAGATAAAAACATATTTAAAAACATATTTATAATTTCTAAATAAAGTATGTTTATTAATAGATGTTGAGAATTCCCAATTTATAAAGTAAGTTATTAAGGTTAAAAATAATTTCCCATCTTTTCACAAAAGTTAAAATACTATCTTTTTATATTTTCTATCTTATTCCTATTTTTATTCATTTTCTCGTATTTTGCTATACTCATAATTCTATAACAACTGGTACTGCTCCTACATCTAAGTTAATCTTTTCCAACAGTCTCCTTATTAAGACTGGATCTACTGTGCAATTAAACTTTTATGTCAAAAACACTTCAATTAAGCTCCTTTATGTCTCTTTCGAATCCCTACTTGCCAATCGATATGGTTGCATTTGGTGTTGACCAAATTTTGAGTGTCATACTTAAATAATTCAAGTTTTTCAATACAAAATATACTACTTGGATCACACTGTGATATATAACAGGACACTTCCTCTGATGTATTAATTTATGAGTAATTAAAAATTGGTGTTAACTTAGTGGCTGTAATGGACTTACTACCCTCATCACTAATTCCGTGACCTATAAATTATAATTGTGGTGAACAGAAATATTTTCTACTGTTATTATCAGTGTTTTTTATTGTAACTATCAAGTTCTAAAATATAATTTTGCATCTGGAGGTCCCAATGGATAAGTGAGCAGGAAAACTGACAATATGTTAATGGGGACTTTCTGTCATACTTATTGCCTTAAAGAGTGGACTGGGTTCTGTCTTACTGCATTATATTTTGTAGTCTGGTTGACTGCCTTTAAAAAAATGTCAACAACAAGTTAAAACTAGGCAGGTAAATCTCTCTGAACTGATAGTAAAACTCTTGTAATTCCTTCAGCAAAAAAAAAAAAAAATCAAATTTTTATTAAATTTTGGGAAGCAAATAATTTTGAGGATGAAGTAGAAACTGCTTTTACCTCTTTTTTTCACATTATAGAAATTTCAGCATTGTAATGTTGTACAAAATTGTTGGTGTACAACATTGTAATTTGACATCTGTATACTACAAAGTGATCACTCCCAAAAGTCTAGTTACTCTTAACCAGTAAGCACCAGTGACTGAAACTCCAACCACTAAAGAAAACAGAAATAAAACCATAATTAGAAATATTAAATCTTTATTCATTTACTCTAAAATGTTTTAATAAGAAAAGCTCTTGGAAGCAAGGGGCCTTTTTATTTGAATACTCTGTCCACATATTGGTGAATTGAAGCATAATGAGTTATAAAGGCAAACATATCTAGTTTCAAATTTCGGATCTCAGAGTTGTGTCATTTAGGAAAGTTGCTTGATTTCTTTATTTCTTCTAGTTTTCATACCTTTTAATGTGTAGTGTGAATAAGACCTAACTGTAAAGAGTTTCTATGAATATAATTTGGATATTTTTTGAAAAAGAAATAGTGGCTCAAAATCAGTTTTGGATAAACTTCCCTTTCTTGCCCTGAATTCTATATTGGGATTTGGAATTTATACCTAGGTCATAATTCTGTAGCACTTGCATCTCTGGGACACTCTAGAGAAAGAAAAGACATGTGGTGGGTCTTCAGACATATAATAAATGTAAATAAAAGTTGGCAAAGGTTGTCTAACTCAAAAAAGAATCATGTGAAAAAAAAGAGCCTTACAAATTCAGCACTGATGAAATAAGCCAAATGCTATGGTCTCATTATTATTTGAGCTTTCCTAATTATTACTCAGATTTATTGGTGTTTACTAGAAATGCTGCTATGTACAAATGAAATTATATACTTGTAAACCTATAAAATTTTATAAAACTATGCAAGACTTTTAACTTCTTGTGCAGAAATATCCATTCATGTCATTCACAGTTCTACAAATATTCATTGAGCACTTTTGTTCCAGGTAAACAAACTAAACATTGTTTTTTTTAATGTTTATTTATGACTTGAGAGAGAGACAGAGACAGAGACAGAGACAGAGACAGAGAGAGAGAGTGGGTGAGGGGAAGAGAGAGAGGAAGAGAGAGAATCCCAAGCAGACTCCTTTGCTGTTAGCAAGGAGCCTAATGTGGGACTCGATCTCAGCCCGGAAGATCATGACCTAGCCAAAAATAAGAGTTGTTTGCTTAACCGATTGAGCTACCCAGACACACCAAAATATTGCCATTAGATGTTAGAAGGTTGAATGATTATTGTTTCAAAACTATTAACTTCAGACAGTGATTCTTGAGGACTCCAAAAAAAAAAATCATTCATAGTTCCCTTTAGCAATTCATTTTATCTAAAGGAGTGTTATTATATCATGGCCACCTACTTACATCTGATTTATGAGTAGTAGGAAAATGGCAAAGGTTTTTGTGCCTGTAGTTAATGTGAACACTTATGAAGTATATCTTTGAGTTCTACTATGCCTGTATTTAGTATAATATTTGTAACAAATTGCAATAGTAACCTGACTCATTTAAAAATTAAGTTGTGGTTTGGGGTGCCTGGGTGGCTCAGTCAGTTGAGCATCCGACTTCGGCTCAGGTCATGATCTCGCAGTTTGTGAGTTCGAGCCCTGCGTCTGGCTCTGTGCTGACGGCTTGGAACCTTAGAGTCTGCTTCTGATTCTGTGTCTCCCTGTCTCTCTGCTCCTCCCCTGTTCACGCTCTGTCTCTCTCTCTCAAAAATAAACATAAAAAAAAATAAGTTGTGGTTTTACTAAACCTTGAAATTAAATTAAACAACAGATTGAATAAAATAGTTTAACTAAGAAAAGCATATCTTGAAAAGCCCTGATTCTTCAATGTCAAGTAACTTAAATATTTACTTGTTTAGAAAAGATATATTCACATGGACCTTATTTTATCTGTGCTAGAAAGCATTACAGTATAGTTCTTGAGAGCACAGTTTTAATTTGGCTTGGTAGAACAGAATTCAGTTCTGGAGCATGTTGCTTAAATTAACTATTAGTTTTCTCATCTTTAAAATGCAACTATTTAAACATTTTCGTGGAAATCAACTTATATAATTGATCAAGATGTATAACATGTTATTTGGAACACATTTGGTAAGGATTTGATAAGCAATAGCTTTTGATGCTTTTATCAAGCATTTCATATTGTCAATTATTTTATATTATTAATTTAGTTTTCAACCCATCGGGCAACACTATTGCATTGGTATTAGAAATTGTTTCTGTAAAAGAGTAAAGGTGATAATTATCATTGCAGTATATTCTTTGTTTTTTAATTTTTTTTTAACGTTTATTTATTTTTGAGACGGAGAGAGACAGAGCAGGAATGGGGGAGGGGCAGAGAGAGAGGGAGACACAGAATCGGAAGCAGGCTCCAGGCTCTGAGCCATCAGCCCAGAGCCCAACGCGGGGCTCGAACTCACGGACCGTGAGATTGTGACCTGAGCTGAAGTCAGACGCTTAACCGACTAAGCCACCCAGGCGCCCCGTGCAGTATATTCTTAAATGTGGTCATTCTGCCCATTTACCTCAGATGAGACATAATTACTTTTTTATTTGTTCTTTTTTTTTTTTTCCATTAGCAAACTTTATTAGACAAAGAAATTGATGTCTCCTTAGGACAGGATTTTGAAGTACTGTCTTTTTACATACAAAATAAGGGAAATTGAACTTCTCATCCATTTCATTTTCTATTTGTTTGTAGTATTTTCTACACTCAATCAGCTTTTATTACATGAGAAAAAGGATTAAAAATGCAAACTCATTACAGTTATATTCAGAGGCCTATAACTTCCTGCTCTACACTGCTAAAATTCCTCTTTATCCAAAATAAATAAGTAAATAAAAGTTTGCCCTTCTCCTATGGCCCCGGCATTCACTGGAAATCATATTTTCTCTCTAGAGAGGTACCTGAGATCCCCTAGACTAGATGACTCTACTTGACAAAAGTCTATCTCTTACAGCATTTAGCAGACCTGTAGCAGCAACATGACTCTGTCCCTTGAATCCATTGACTTTAGACACAAGAGAGCATTTTGAATAGATAGTAAAAGTGATTGATTCATCTCATAGTATTTAACTTCATGATAGAATGCCAAGAGCGCCAACAGTCAAAATTTCCCTTCCCTGCCTGGCGAGTAATTTGCTGAGTTGACTCAGCAAATTACATGTTATGAGTCTGAAATTCTGGATTCAAGGGAAGAGTTTCTAATGAGATGTCCTCCTAAAATATAAGGAAAGGAAGGAGGGATTTGAATAAATAAGACGAAAATGACTGCTACTGAGTGTTAATTCTCTGAGTTGTTATAATGCATTTCATGCTATCGGTGATAAATAACTTCTGTAGTTATAAAATATCTTGAGTCCTAATTCCAGATATTGGTGAAGTGTTTTAGTTATGTAGATGAGTGCAATTCAGCTGTAGTGTGACATTAATAAGTTTGGAAAGCCATGTTTTTGAATGAACAGATGAAATATTAAATATTTGGAAAGCTATTAACAAGAAAATACATGCTGTACTTCCATATTAGAAGCGTGAAATGCATGAACAAAAAATGTACTGTAGACATTTTCTACACAGAATAATATTACTTGTCAAATATTACAAAGTAGCAATTTCCTACAGAGGGAGATCTCCGATTTTTAAAGTAATGATTATTATCCTTAGAATATTAACACTTGCCCATTATGTAAGAATCAAAAAGAGAAAAGAGATCGCATGCTTTAAAAAATGTACTAGAATAATGAGATTTCTCAATTTCTATTTTATTCATCTAGGATGACAAATGTTGCCTATCACAGATAAATCTATAGAAGACTAAGGAAGAATGATCTCATGTGAACTATGATGGCTGTTTTGAGAATGAAAAAAGTACTAGATATTGCAATTATGTTTAAAAGGAGAAATATTTACTTAGGGGAATAATATTAAGGAAGATTTTTAAAAAGATAAGACATTCTGAACCCCACAGCAAAGTATCTGAAAAGACTGACATAGTTTCTCAATTACGAGATAAACTCCAAGAACTATTTTATAGTACTGTGCAAAGGGAAAAAAAAAATGAAGGAGCTGGATAGGTTTATTTTAAACTATTTCTGTTACACCATTTACTCATTTACAAGTATTAGCGATCATGATAATTTTGAACAAATGCAAGGTTTTATCGTTTCTTGCATTTTGAATGGTGCTGCCTTTTCATGAATCAAAAGATAGAACAACTAAGTAGTCAAAAGCCAAAAAACAAAGGCCGTCTTGGAGGAATTTCCATATAGCAACTATCAAAGATGGTAAAACAAGTGTGATTTAGAAATGAGTCCAAATGAAGTTAGCCTAGGATGGGTATAAAGCGCTATGGGTTCCTTGAAAACTTGAAACCCTTTTTAGAATCACAAATGCAGTTAGTTCACACAGAGGTAAATAGGACTGACTAAATTGTGGAAGGTATTAATGACACCCATGTTGTATGCTGGTAGCAGAGAATTATACGTATTGTAATTTCACAAACCCAAATTTTGAAATAGTCTTTTATGAAAGTTTATATAAACCAATCCACCCTTTTACACTTTAATATATTTTATAATTCTCAATTCAGTTTTCCCCTCTTCCATGATAACTCTGATAAGGAAGTAATCCAAAAAAAGAACATGCATTGACGTTTGTTGTCCAGGGTGTCGTCTTGGGATCCAGTTTTCCTCTCCTGAACCTTTCTACGCACCCAGTTAACACATCTAAAAAGGCACCTCAGAAAGCTGGGGGAAACAGATTCTGCTAAGTGTCATAAATTCAAAAACCCACATCTGTCTGTTATTGGTGGGTCCAATATCAATTTTACAAAAATCCTACATGCCAAATATGCACAAGGTGAAAATTTCCCATTTGAACTGTCTCACTAAAGGTATGTCCTAAAATGAAAATAAAATGTTAATATCTTTTTTTTTAATTTTTTAGTGTCTGTTTATTTTTGAGAGAGAGAGAGAGAGAGAGAGAGAGAGAGAGAGGCAGCATGAGCAGGGGAGGGACAGAGAGAGGGGGAGACACAGAATCTAAAGCAGGGTTAGATACTTTAAATACTTCCCACAATGAAAAGTCAATAGTTCCAGCAATGACTATAGTGTAAAAAATCTTGAACATTAAAACATTTGAAAGACACAGTTATTTGCTTTGGTCTTCACAGAGGAAATATGAGGACAGTCCCACTAAGAAATTATTTAAACATATGAATGATTCCTACATAGAGACATAATTAGCTAATACCATATTTGTGACCAATAGAAAGACCTCTGGTATCTTAGACCAGTTGTTTTTATAAACTTATCTGACAGAATAGAAGTAGATAAATTATTGGGAATAATTGAGGCAAATGACTCTTGGCCTAAGATGTTTGAAAGCATCCCAAGATGAAACGTTACAGCTGTTAATAAATTGTGTAATATGTTAACACCTCATGTGGCATAACTGGTGGACTGACTGCCTGTATGATTTCTAATGGAGCATATTAGACTGCAGGAACTATCAAACTAATAATCTCCCTTCCATACTTACAAACTTGATATCACTATGATATATTATATATTATATATTCCCCAACTACAGGAGGTTGATGGTAGGGGTTGAGGATTGGAAGAATATTCAGGGCAGTATTCTATGACTATAATTCTATGAGGATTGTATTAGACAGGATTAAAGGACTAACTAGTAAATATGATCTGTTTCTTAAACATAAATTTATACAACAAAGTTTAATTTAAAAATTAAGGATTCATTGGGGTGCCTGAGTGGCTCAGTAGATTAAGTGTCTGAGTCTTGATGTTGGCTAGGGTCATGATCTCACAGCCTGTGAGTTCGAGCCCCATGTTAGACTCTGCACTGACAGCGTGGAACCTGCTTGGAATTCTCGGTCTCCCTCCCCTCCTCTAAAGTAAATACATAAACATTAAAAAAATAAACAAATATTAAGGATTCATGAGCTAGAAGAACTTCCTTTTCTGGATTTAGTCTTAGAATCAAGAAGCCCAGGGCATGAGTTCACTCAATCAGTGTTTATTAAACATGCTACTACATCCCTGCCATTGTGGCAGACACAAAATATACAAATAGGACTTAAGATCTTACTCTCAGTAACCTCAAAGTTTTTTTAAAAAATAATGTAAATATGAAAAAACAATAGAGTATGTCAATATACTACAATTGTTATATATACAAAGTTACCAATGGAAGATGGAGGTGGTTGTTGGTCATAGCGTGTTCTGGACAAGGAGCAGCTTCACAGAAGTGGTAGAATGGGGAAGACGGATGGCATTCTCCAGTTAGGAAAATTAAAAGAAGCAGGTATTAAAGGCAGAGAAAAATTTATACACAGAAGATACAAAGGGTTTAGAAAAAGTTGTATATGTCTAATATTAGCATATAATTAAGATGGGATGAGTATCAGTTTAGAATCTGTTATATAAATCACAAGTTCTTAAAGGCCATTATAAATGTTGTTTTCTACTTTTAACAATCAGTGATGAGCCTTTGAAACCTTTAAATATTTGGAGTAATAAAATTAGATCGGTGCTTTAGGAGGATAAATCTTGAACAGTGTAAAGTGTAGCGTGTGGCTGAGTCAAGGACAAGAGGGTAGCTAGACCTGGAAAATGGAAGTGGAGAGACTGGCAGCTGTTTGAATGTGCAGGAAAAGAGAGACAGGGGTCAAGAGCACCGTTTTAACGAGTAGCTGGATGACGACAATGGTCATGAGCTATTACAAAATCTGGAAACAGTAAAAGTGGTTTCTGAGAATCTCATACGTGTGTGTGCTTAATCTCACAACATTAAAGATGATGTGGGATTAAAAATAAGTTTGATTTTTTAGTAAACTGACAGGAAAGAAAATATTAAATACCCCAGTATACATGTTAGTAAATTAAGAGTACTACCCACCTCTGGTGGTCAGGAATAAGTTCTGGGTAGAAGACATGAATTACGTAAGTTTTTCAACTTATTAAAGTCCTATGAGTGAGTAAGTTCATTTAAAAAATGTCTGTAGAGACTAAACTCAAACCAATTAAGTGACAAGGACATTTGTCTTGCATAAGGAGTCAGAAAGTGATGTTACAGATCTGGTACTTCAGATCTCTAAATCCATTTTGCTATGATTGTCTTGTCTCAGTTCCCCTTAAAGAGGTTGTTTTATTCTCAGCTGGCTCTCTTCCTCATACACAGCCACCGGCAGGAGCCGGGGCACCCCGCTTCCTTACTCAAATCTGAGATAGAAAGAGTGGGAGTGAAGGAGAGAAATGTCATCCCAAAGCGTGAAATGAAAATTCTTTGATTCAATTATACTGGGCCATCTTAGTTCACATGCTCATTCCTGAGCCAGTAGTGTTGGTGGCAGTGTGCCATATGTGGAATCACTTAATAATGAAATAACCACGGAGGTAGGGATGGGGTTAGTTTTGCCTGAGTGTAAAGTAGAAGAGAAGCCTTAACCTGACAAAACCAGATTCTGATAGGAATAAAGGGATAGATACTTGGTAGGCAGCTGATAATGCATACTGTAGATAAGGAAATTCAAGTTTGGCTGAGAGAAACCTCAGCAGTATCAAAGTGAAAGGAATTGCAAAGAAGAAGGAATTTCTTATTTAATTCTGAGAAGAAAAAGTTAGAAATGGGCATGTAGGGGAAGAGGAGAAACGAGGTATTCTGGAATCTAATGGAGAAGAGATTTTTTTTTTTTTATTTTAGAGAGAGAGAGGGAGGGAGGGAGGGAGGGAATCTTAAGCAGGCTCCACGCTCAGCATGGACCCCGACATGGGGCACAATCTCACGAACCGTGAGATTATGACCTGATCCGAAATCAGGAGTCAGATACTCAACCACCTGAGCCACCCAGGTGCCCTGAGCAGAGTTATTTTATGAGGAGAGTGAGACACAAAAATTTTGGAGACTGTGCAGCTGGGATCATAATTATTCAGTGTTTCAAAATACCTACCCAAAGGTAAGTATTTTATAATTTAGATTTTGTTTCTCATTATAAAATTTTCCAACATTCATATAAACCAAGGAAACATAAATCTCTAGTGACCTTCAAGATTACAGTCTTCTCTAAAATCCAGTGTTTCTAAAACATAGCTAATAACTAAAACCATACAAAGTGTTTGTTAAAATATTGATCCTCAATCTCTGGAGATTGTGTTTCAGCAGTTCCGAGTACGACTCAGGCACCTGTAGCTGTGATGAACCCACAAAGTTCCAGGTGATTAGTCAAGTTTTGAAAACTCTGCCCTACATCATGAAAACTTATTACTTATTGAATAGTTACCAGTAAATATTTTTAAGCACCTTAAGAGAGTGAGGATGAACACAATATTGACCAATATAATAAGGTAATTCTTTCTATAAAAATAATATTTCTATGTATATAATATGTAGACTCTGTATAATCTTTTATAAACCATTTTTTTATAACCTGGCAAAAGGTAAGTAGGTTCAAAATATCCAATTCAATGTGCTACAATATTTAGAAAGAAAAAAAAGGTGACCATAGGGGTCAGTTAAGCGTCCATCTTCGGCTCCTGTCATGATCTCATGGTGTGCAGGTTCGAGCGCTGCATCAGGCTCTGAGCAAAGTTCGGAGCCTGGAACCTGCTTCGGATTCTATGTGTCCCTCTCTCTCTGCCCCTCTCCTGCCTGTGCTCTTGCTCTCTCTCTCTCTCTCTCTCTCTCTCAAAAATAAATAAATAAACAAACATTTTTTTTAAAAAAAGGATGACCATAGATATTGACCACCATCAAAAACTTACTGAAAATAATGACAGTGTTTTGCGGTTTTTTTTTTTTTTTGAACTTTGCACATTACCAAGATAAAGCTGCACCTGGCATGCTATTTGGATCTTATCAATCAAAGTACACAGAATGGATCTGGAAAGTATATGGAGGTGATAAACTAAAATCAAGAAGAGCACAGTAGAAATGCAAAGGAGGTGACTGCTCAGTGAGGACAGGGTGAAAGGTTAGGACTCTCGTGTCTTGAGATAGTGCAATAGAAATGTGGTTGGATCAGAGAGTATAAAAGAATTAAGAGATTGGACCTTAAAACATGAAAGAATCTAAGACCTCAAACTGGAAGCAGTATATTACACACGAGGTAGTAAACTCAAGAAAACCCTTTACTGAAGAGAATGGTATGCATCGAAGTTATAGTTACAGGATGAAAGGTTTAGGAACTTTGAGGATGAAAGATCTAGTGTGAATTCACACTGCTAATATGGAGAAAATACCCTCATTCTGACCTAAAACCAAAGCCTCTACTTGTCCTACACCCCATTTCCTTATTCCCTCAGGTCAGAGGCATTCTAAATATTTGTCCTCCTTTCTCTCTCAGCATTTTTTCCCACAATATATATTTCATTTCTGTCAACATGTGACCATGTTATTATTTTGCTTATGTTAAAAAACCACTTTTCTGCATATTAACTTCCTATAGACTATTGTTCCATTTTTGTATGTCCCTTTTGTATGTCTCTAAAATTCTTTTAGAGAAGAATTAATAAGAAGTAAAGATGGTAGGAAGAAACTTTTGGAGGTGATGCATATATTTATGCCCTTGACTGTGGTGGATTCAACCTTGTACTCTTCTCTCCAATCCCATCAAGTTTATACATTAAAGTTCTATGCAGGTCTTTGAATGTCAATTGTACTTCAATAAAGTGGTTTAAAGAAAGGAAAAAAAAAAGAATTGTCTAAATTCACTGTCATTCTTCACTTTTTTATTCTCTCAATTTTTTAAATAAACATTTTAATTAAGGTATATGTACAGAAAACTGCACGCATCATGAGTGTTCAGCCCAATCACTGATATTCACAAAGTGAACGTGGAAGAATTATAACCACTACTCAGGTTAGGTAGGCAAGACAAAAAAGTCCTACCTCAGCCTGCAAAACCCCACTCCTGTACCATCCCAGGCACAATCCACTCTCCCTTCCTTTAAATTACTGTGTATTCTGTGAATAAGCTTTCCTGTTTATAAATATCATATATACACGGAATATTATAGCAATTGTTTTTTTTTAATTTAGCAATTCTAGAGATATGTGGTGATACATCATTGAGGTGGAACTTTATATCTTCATGGCAGAAGTCTAGAGACTTTTCATAATTGCATTGGCCATTTGAATATCTTCTTTTGTGAAGTACTTAGTTAACTAGGTCTTACTCATTTGTAATGACAGCTTATTTTCTGTTTGTTGAGCTGTAGGCATTTCTATATATTCTGGATACAAGTTTTTTGTCAATCATTTGATTGCAGGTATCTTCTCTAATCTGTGGCTTGCCTTTTCACTCTCTTAATGGTATGTTTGAATAAATAAAACTCTTGAATTTTATTAGGCTCATGTCCCAAGTATTTAGAATCCTCTTAAAACAGCTTTTACTACCCAGTGGTTATAAAGATACTTGCTTATGTTATCTTCTGTAATCTTTATTGTTTTACCTTTCACATATAAATATACCTCGAATTGATCTTTTTGTGGATTTTGGAAGGAGCAGCTCAAGATTATTTTTTAATGGCTATTTAACTCAGTTCAATTTACTGAAATGACTGTCATTCTCTCATTGCTGTGTGGGACCAACTTTGGCAGAAATCTTGTGTGCATGTATGTGTAGGTCTGTTTCTGAACTCTATGCTGGTTATAACTCTGTACAGCCTTGTGACATTGGTAAAATGACAGAACTAAAATTTTGTAAGACATCTTTATATCTGATTGGAAAAGCTCTCTAGTTTTGTTCTTTTTTTTCTTTTCATTATCTTACTGTGTAGTCTTGGCCCATTCCATTTGCATATAAATTTTAGATTTGATGTGTCAGTTTCTTTAAAAAACAAAACCTTCAACTTTTCAATTTTAAAAAAAAAACCTTCTAAAATTGAGGTTGAGATTACATTAATCTGTAGACCAGTTTGAGAGGAATTCTTTATACAATTGAGTCTTCAATGCATAAATATGAACTATTTAGGTCTTACCTTTTGCTCAATAACATTATACAGTTACCTGTGTAGAGATGTACACAACTTTTACTATATTCCTTTCTACAAAATTTATGGGTTTTCTATGGTATATTTTTATTTGAAATAAATTTTATTCCTTAATTGCTTGTTGCTAGTAAATGGAACTGCACATTTTTTTTGTATACTTCATTATCTGTATTGACATAAATCTCCTGGAGGCTAAGGCTTTTATGAGCTGATAGTAGTATTTGTCTGTGGAGGAAAAAGTCTCTTGGAGGAGACAGATTCCATCCAGAGAGAAACCAGACAGTTGTTTCATCATTTTGTCTCTGATTCTTCTTTCAGTTGCCCATTTCTCAAAGTCATTTTAGTATTTCATTGTACACATTAAGAACAACTCTTAGTTTGGCCCATATAACAACCCTCTTACAGACATCAAAAGCAGAGAACGCTGTTTTATGAGATGCTGCCACTGATTAATTTTAATCCTTCTGAATTGCTAGTGCCTTTTTTCATTAACACACAATAGAGACTCAATGTCTGTGCAAATTGTGAAGCAGTTTAGGTTGCAGTGGAATAATATTTACTAATGAAGATTCCTGACAAAGAAGACTCCTTGATGTGTAATTCAGAGATGACTGCTGGAAATTGCTCTATTCTGTGAGATGCATACTTAAACACAAATTGTGCTATTGTGTTTTGGTTGTGTGTGATATTATGTCATGCAGACTTAAGAGTGGAAAATAAAATGTATAAAATTATACATAAAATGAGAGAAAAATCTAATTTCTATGGGCAGCAAAAACGGATCGTGCTGTACGGTCACTGCTGTTGGTATTGAAATAGCCAGAGAAAAGCCCTGCCATTCCAGCAAGAAATGAGCAAGCAGCTATTAAAAATTGAGTGTGAATCCCCTCCAAGATGCAACAGTCTAATTCAGTTTCTGGTGGCCTCTACTGAAGAGAAGCCAGACAATTACAAAGGAAATCGGAAAGGAAAACAAAAGAACCATGGAATAATTAAAATATTTTGAAGAAACACATGGAAAAACAATGCCCTATTCCTACTTTGAAGAAATAAAATAAGGGGCACCTGGGCGGCTGAGTCGGTTGAGCATCGGACTTCAACTCAGGTCATGATCTCACAACTCGTGAGCCCGAGCCCCGCGTCGGGCTCTGTGCTGACAGCTCAGAGCCTGGATCCTGCTTCGGATTCTGTGTCTCCCTCTCTCTCTGCCTCTCCCCTGCTCGTGCTCTCTCTTGCTGTCAAAAATAAATAAACACAAAAAACTTTAAAAAAAAGAAATAAAATAATATAAAAAAACACTTCTAGATATGCAGATACAGTTTTAACAAATTGTGTCAATTGCTTTATCTCTAGTACTTGTTTGTAGTGTGTACATATTTGCCTATTATAAGTCAGAAAAATGTAAGAAGTATTATGTTTGGATAGAGAGATACATTTGGGAATTTATAGAAGAAAGAGTGGAAGCAGAAACAATAGGATTTTGTTAATTTAGTATCATCATTGTGTACTTAGTATGTGGCTGGCTCTTGGATACTTGGATTTAATCTCTACACAAATCCTTTGATTGTGCATTTCCATCCCATCCAGCATATGAGCATACTGATATTCAGTGATGTTAAGTGATAAAATGGTCATGTTCATTAGGTAATGAAAGTCAAATTCCATCCACATTTCTGAAATCATATTTTCTTTTTCCATAATACAGAAAGATGTTGTATTGTTCTTTCTTAAAAAGGTAAATGTTAGTATATAAACACAGGCCCCATACTACCAAATACTTCTATAAACCTGGAACAGGATTTGGAGGAGGAAGAGTCTTTTTACATGAGCAATATTATTAATGGTAAAGTCCTAATCGATTTAGTCCCTTTATTCAGTGTAAATGAAGGGTCACATGTGCTGTAACATGCAATAAATCAGGAATGAAATGTGTCCCTGAGTCACTTCTAGAATTGTACTGGCAGTAAAATAAAATCTTTTGTAAATGAAAAGAGATGCAATTTTCAGGATGTGCTTTATAGTAATAATTCTTGGGTTGACATACAGAAAACATGTGGCATTTCACTTTGTGCCTATTTTCCTACAACTCTTGTGCCCTTCTGTCAAAACATTTTATTATTCACCTTTGCAAATCATGTCACAAATGATGTAAAGAAATACCCAAGATGTATTGTAAGAGGAGTGTTGAATACTGAAACAAATTTTCCTCTACTATCATTGTTTCCATATTAAACCACAGTGGTCAACAAACTATGTAAAGTCATCACCATTAGAGAATTTTATATGAAGAGGATTTTATTTCTTAATTTTAAAACCAGTCACTTAACCACACTTGTATGTAGTCCTAATCTCTTATTGCTGAAGGAAGTCGTATAAAGTGCCAGCGTGGTTGCTTTGAGATTACTGTTAGGAATCTCACTGACTTGCTGAGTTTTTTTTTTCTTTAGTATTGAAAAGAGAAGAGGGAGAATTTAAACAGAGACGATCATAAGTGATTGTTTACTAAACCCTCTGATACTTTAAAAGTCACTGATCCATTATAAGAAATAATATGAAAAAAAATCCAAACAAAAAAGTAATTATTGGAACATCTTCAGTGTCTAGGATGTAATTAGTGAACTGGCGACAGGCCTCAACAGCCAGAGCCATATATATATATTTTTTTTTGGGGGGGGGGGTGGTCCTGTAATCTCTTCTCTTCGGAAGCATCAGCAAAACTTATGAGTTTTAGTCCTGATAATTTCCTGAATGTCTAATGGGTTAATTCAAACCTGAGCTTCAATTCTATGATGTTAATGAAACCATTTAGTAATCTTAAAAATAAATAAAAAGGAAGATGCGGTTTAAGTGTGACAACAAGAACAAAAATGTTCAGGATCTACTGTATTATCAATAGTGTAGGTTCTTCAGGTCACTAAATGATAAAGCAGTAACAGTGTCTTTCTCTCCCAGTAAAACTAACCAGACAGCACAAATCCCCTGTCAAAAGGTTCTAATACCTAGAAGCCCAGCATCTTCAGAGCACGTCTGGGTTGATTAAATGCTATATTACACTGAAGACTATGAATTAACAAGGAAAGACTACAGTGAGAGTGTAAGATAATATGGTTAGAAGGCTACTTCACTTCTCATAATGTAAATACTTTCTTAAAATGGCAAAACAGCAGAGATTCTCAGATTATAACAGCAATGTTTTTTAGTGCTCTTTTTGAACATAATTTATGCACATAATTAGTTTTGTATGTGGCCTGCTGTTTGGACTGTACTGATCTAATCCAATCCATTTTCCATTAAAAATAATGACACTGAGGGGCGCCTGGGTGGCGCAGTCGGTTAAGCGTCCGACTTCAGCCAGGTCACGATCTCGCGGTCCGTGAGTTCGAGCCCCGCGTCAGGCTCTGGGCTGATGGCTCGGAGCCTGGAGCCTGTTTCCGATTCTGTGTCTCCCTCTCTCTCTGCCCCTCCCCCGTTCATGCTCTGTCTCTCTCTGTCCCAAAAATAAATAAACGTTGAAAAAAAAAATTTTTTTAAAAAAATAATGACACTGAAATTCAGAGTCCTAGTTACATAGCTAGTCAGTGGTAACATTTGAGTTGGGATATTTATTTTTCAAATCTCACTCTCAAGTTATTTCATCTGTTTATTTTGTAGATTGGATATGATACAACCTGAAAAATACTAACATGTTATAAATTAAAGCAATATAATAATTAGCTATAGCCTCTAATGCATTAACGTGTTTAAAGGTGGGAATAAAGTAAGACTAATTTTATAGTAATTCATGATAAATACAACGATGACTTAAAATAGGGGTGTGGCAATGGGGAGTGGTTCTTAGGTTTAACAGGGCTCAATGTATTGGACATGAACAGCAGTTATGGGGATAAAGAGACCATATGGGTTTTCAGGCAATTGGGAAGACATTAGCATAATCGTTACAGATTCAGAATACAGGAGGAAGTTTGGTAGGAAATGATTCATTTTGTATCTGCACTTGAGATACATATGTAGGTAACCAAGAACATTCGGAAATTTGTATCTGAAGCTGAGGGAGAGAGTTGTGGGTGGGAGATTAAACTCAGATTGAATTGGTATATGAATTATAATTGAACCTAGAGATTAGAAGGATGAGATGATGACCATCTGAGACACATCAATTATGCAGTTGAGTGAGAAGCAGATATCAACAAAAAGATTCACAAGATTTAAAGTTCAAAAACAAGCAAAGAAATGAAAGTGAAAAAAAAATCTTTCAAAAGAAGATTGTATTCAACAGTTTGAACGCGGCTTAACAAAAGAGCTGAAAAGTATGCATTTGGCTTAACAACAAGAATATATTGGCGAATTTCACGAGAACATTTTCTATGACATGGTTAAGTAGAAGCCAAGGTGAGGAAGGTTGAGGTACTGGTATGAGGTAAAGAAGTAGAGAATGGAGAGAACTTTTTCAAGGAATATGTGCCTGAAGATGAAGAGAGAAATAAGGTAGTAGCTGACTGGTAATGCAGAGTTGAGTGTGGCACCCATGAGAATGCAACCTCCTACTACCTGGAGCATAATTGACAAAGGGCTCCAGCCACTGTGCTTTAAAATCCATTACAACGTTTACACCATGGTGACACTTCGTGTAAGCTTGATCTTACCAACACGAGTCTGTCAGAAATACTAAAGTAAATCATTTCTGGGAGATGGGGGCAGACAGGCGTAAGGACCCCTTGATGACTTTGTTGAACATTTCTCAAATTGTACAACTTGCACCCTTCCTTCTCTCCATCTCTTCTTCACGAAAGGTCATATTGCATCACTTTCAGCCTTCTCTGGCTCTTTTCCTATTTCCTTTCACATTGGCTTTTCCCCTAATAAAATGTTTGCATGCTTATTCCTTGTAAGCATCTCAGAGGACCTGAAAAACACATCAAGTATTAAGGGCTGTGGGGGAAGGTGCTAAGTTTTCAAATTTATTTCAGAGACTGTTTAAGGGGAAGAATTAGAACATAAGGGATGTCTGTATTATCAACGGAGAGTTCCAGAAAACAAAGTTGCTAGTTTTGAGAGGGTGAGCAGCTAGGGAAGATGAGGAGGCTATGTTTAGAAGAAGATGCATTGCAGCCCACATGGTGAGAAACTTCTGAGGAAGACTAAGCAGGAGGCTTACTTATTAGGCTGTGATGAAGGAGATGAAGTTCATAGGGTTTAGGTTTTCATTAGATTTTAGTATTAGTATTAGTATTAATTCTTGTTGTTGTTGTTGTTGTTGTTATGGTAAGAACATTTGATATGAGATTTACCCTCTTAACATATTATTAATTGCACAACACAACATTGGTAACTGTAGGCACAATGCTGTCCAGTGAATCTCTCGAATTTATTCTTGTGTATTTGAAACCGTATAGTTGAACAGAAACTTGCTATTTTCCCCTCCCTTTAGCCTCTAGGAACCACCATTTTACTCTCTATTTCTGTAAGTGACTATTTTAGATACCTCATATAAGGGGAATCAGGCAGTATTTATTCTTCTATGCCTGGCTTATTTCTCTTGGCATAATGTCCTCTGGGTTCATGCATATTGACACATATAGCATTATGCTTTGATAGACCTACTTCCAGCCATCTCCTAGTGGATGTAGGTTTGTAGGTTTGTAGGAAGCTGTCGGATGCTTGCTATCTTTGCCATTCTGGCAAAGATCCTGGTCATCAGTTTCCTTCTTGTACAAAGCAGAGGTTTGTATGGTCAAATGCCTGGTCGAGGATCTGATAATGGTATGGAAATGACCATGGTAGACTCCAGATACAAGGTGCAAATGGGGGCAGAATCCTAGTGGTGGAATCTCATTGACCAGAAGAGGTACAAATACAGGCCTCTGTCTGTAGTTTTATTAAATATTTTAACCCATTTTCATTAATGTCAATACAATGTAATAAGCAACTCAAAGTATATAAAAGGAGGTCTTGTCTTATTTGTGTGGATTTGCGAGAAAGCAGCAAAATATTCTAACTTGGATTAAAATATATCTTAAAATAATCTTTTAAATAAATGACACTTTTTTTAAGGGAATTTTAGACTTCCTTGGTCAGAGAGTGGATACTAGAGAATCAACGCTTTTGTTGAAAACTCTGTATCAGATTGTGATGAATCAGCTGCTTTACCATTACTAGCCCTAAAAGTGAGCCATGTTTAGAAAGATCAATATATAAAAACTCCAGACTTAGCCATTTTAAAGCAAATACTTGTGTTGAATTTTGTGCTAGAGGCTGTCAGGATGTGGCATGCATTCTAGAAGCATGTGAATCAGCAGTCTTCTGCTTCCAGATCTAGAATTAGGAAAACTATGAAAAACTAAATAGTAAAAATAAAGCATAATTTCATATCATAAATGAGTGTTTAAGTCATCAACTCTGAAATAGCATCACTCGGTGACAGAAAGTAGTGACTGTGCATTTGAGATAAGGGGAAAATTCAAATAAATAATTGCCATCCAGCTCTCAGTTTGATTTGAAGGGAATCAGTGATTTCTTTTTATTTACTTAGAGTTATTTTGAAGTTCCAACATTCTTTGACTTCAGAGTTGCTGATGGTTTTTGTGTAGTTGCATTTTTTTTAATTGTTTGGAAGAGCTAATTATTAAATGTGAAAGCAAGTAGCCACATTGTCTTTAATTACAAAGAAATTCCCTCTTTCCACTTCATTTTATTGTTGATTATTTTTGGCATGCAGGAAACCTTTTGATTTTTCTATGTTGAACATTTATCTAGCGACCTACTTGGTTTCCAAGTGTATAAAACTACTTGTCCGTTGTTCTTGTGTTTTAATTATATTGTGTATGATTAGTGTGGCCAGCATGATTTCTGGCCTTGCAGATTTACATCTGGGTTGAAGCAAAGTCATATTCTTTAATTTAGAAAGAGTTGATAGGTCCTTTAAGGGACTGTTATGCACAGAGATGAACACTCACAAATTTTATGTTAAATAAAAATTTATTAAATGTGTATGTATAATAATTAAAGTTATGAAACTCAGTTTTCCTTAAAGATTTACCATTTATCTTAATCATATTCTCTAAAATTGGTACTGCAATGGTATCTCATAACTGATTTTTAAAAACGAAAGCTTCTCATATAGAGCACAAAGCATGCATAATAAAAACATTCTATACCTTATTATTAAAAGTTATTTTAAACATATCAACGTAAATATATTAATAAAATTAATTAATACTTGTATAATTCTAGGTGATGCTTAGGATTTTTGTTATCCCCACTTTTATATATTCCTAATGTTTTAATGTATCACTTTGCTATCTTACAGTGTCTGCAGCTAGTTTACCAGACCTAAAAGTAAAAGACTATATTCTTAGCTCACATAAATTCACAGGATCTTGGTTTTCAATTGATTACTTTTCAAAATAATACAGGTTTGGCCATTTATGTAAAGGTGATTCAAAACTAAATCACTGATCATCAGGATAAGCTTCTCTTTTATAGATAAACTTCAGTTGAACGATCAATAACATTTATTTCTAAGTGTATTTCCTTTTCCATAGGCTTTAATTGTTTGAAATTTTTGTCTTCCCCCGCAAAAAGTGATATACTTTTATTATATAACCTGTCATCCTTTAATTGGGATATATTGACCAAAACTGTTACCATTATTAAAAATATATGTGTCTTATCATTGTTCCATTATAATTCATAGGTGATCTATAGTATTCATTTCCTGGGATATAGGAAATCAGTTACTGGCTTCTCTTGGGTATATCTGGCCAATTCATCACCATGGAACTTACTGCTGAATCTTTTTTGGGTCATTAAGTGTGACACTGAGCTGATTACTCCTTCTTATTCATGGTATTTTTCTTTTACTTCCTAAGCTAGATTGACCTACTCATTTTCCCATTTTTTAATTTTTTTCCAGCTTACGCAGATGGTAGGTGTTGATAAAACTTGTTTCAGAGAATCGGAAGATATAGGTCAAATTATGCAGTAGTAAATATTTAGTAAAAGTCCATCTGTAATTCCTGGGAAAGCACATATTAAACTTGTATTAAGTTCATGAGAAAGTATGTGAACAGTATGTTAGCATTGTGATTTTGTTGTGTTTTTTGATGCACTTAGCGTGTGCTACAAGAGAGAGGAGCCGTTTGCAAGCAGAGAAAACAGCGATAGAGATTCCAGAAATGTGCGAAATTCAGGGTAGAAATAAACAACTGTTTCTTAACTGAAAACAGTAAAGAAAATGAGGAAAGTGACAAATTTATGTAAAGGTGACTAAATAAATGCTGATTTAATCAGAGTTGTATGAGGAGACAGTGACGATTAAAGAGTATGGAAAGAATAGTGATCAGAAGATAGAGGTCGAGAGTTTGTGGAGAGTTGTGGAGGTTTTGTTTAAACCAGGTCGGGAAGGGGAAGTAGGTCACTTCACTGCCAGCTACATTGTATCATGTTACCTTGTCATGAAGACCTGAGAAGTTGTGAAATACAAAACCCCTCTGTGACAAAGAGGAATAGAAAAGAGGTTTGGTGAACACATAGTTATCTCTATCATACTACCCTTTTTGTACTTTTCGCCTAATTCAAAATGCTTTCTGAAGGGGACCTATTAACACCTCCAAATGACATTATAGATTTTTCAGATTCTCCTTGTATTTCATTCAGTATCTCCTGTATGCATTTTAAAAGTGATGTTTGGGCCATATAAACTTATCACTGTAAAGTCTTATGGTGAATTTTATTCATTTCAAATATTACATGTTTCCCATTTATACTATTTTTAAACTTACATTTATTTAAAAATCACTTTCTCTGATTTCTGATTTATATAACTATTATATCTTATTCTATTTCTTTTTTTCATCTTCCTCTGTCATTTTGCTTTGATTGAATTTATTTTATGGAACAGAGTTGGGTTTTTAGAAATTTTTTATCCCAGCCAAGTTTATCTCATTTTAGTGATGTCAAACATTAATACTGATTGTGGTTTATATTTAATTTTATGTTTGACCTCACTGCTTCTACTTAATTTTATATTTTCTGTATAAGTTGAAATTGCCACTTTTCATTCTGAGCTGAAGTTCAAGCTCACATAGATGTATAAAATTTAAGTTTCTGTAGGATGCATCTGAGCTCACAAATATCATATACAATTTAAAAATATCATTTAGAATGCAACTTGTATGACTCACAATATAGATAATCAATTAGGAACAATGTACATCTTAATAGAATGATATAAACCTCAGGCACTAGCTAGTGAGTCACAAACTCTTACATGATTTTGTAGCGTAACTAGGAATATAAATGAACAAATAAGGGTAACTGAATCAAAATGTTACATGTTAAGTTTCTTCATTCAATCAGCAATTGTTCTTTTACAAGTTTACAAAGTAAATAAATGTATTTATTGATTACTGCAAAGGTTTGCCTTTTAATATGGCTAAAGAATAAATTTATAATTATTAATTATTAGTACTATAACTAAAATTATAGTTAATAACTAACACAGAGAAGCAATGTTGAAAACTGAGACAATCCGTTGAAGCCAAAGTTAAAAGCCTGAGTAGTTTTAATAAAATGCTATTTATAGTAACATGGGTTTTTTTTTTAATTAACATTGATTTAAAAATATTCCTTTAAGGGACGCCTGGGTGGCTCAGTTGGTTGAGAGGCTGACTTCGGCTCAGGTCATGATCTCGCAGTCTATAAGTTCGAGCCTCACGTTGGGCTCTGTGCTGACAGCTCAGAGCCTGGAGCCTGCTTCTGTTTCTGTGTCTCCCTCTCTCTCTGCCCCTCCCCCATTCATGCTCAGTCTCTCTCTGCCTTTCAAAAATGAATAAATGTTAAAAAAGAAATTTTTAATATTCCTTTAAAATAACTCCAACAACTTTGTAAAAAAAGAAAAAACCTCCACATTGTCTCTTTCTATATTTTACTATAGTAGACATGATGCCAGCCTATTAAGAGCAAGCATGATTTTGTGTACTAAGAATTTGAAATTAAAGTTAAGAACACAAATATGGAGACACATAAAAATTAAAAATCAACAAAAACCCTGAATTAGCACTGAAGAAAATCAGTGTCTTTACTCTGAATCTCCCACAGATCTCCCTTTGCATCTTTCTTAGAATCTTTCTTACCATTCATTTGCTACTGTTGAAATTTTGACTACATTTTAAATTCCTAGAAGTTAAAACCTATGTTTGATTTATCCAGTATAGGGTAATGATCAACGAAAACATTCAGGGGCTAAGCAAATATTTGTCTGTTAAGTGACTGATTTGTAAGTAAAGGAAGTTACACCCCTGGTGGGAAATGAAAGATGTAAGTCACGGGAACTTAAGATTTATGTACAAAGATACACAAATTTTCTTTCTTATTTTTTACTTTCTTTCCTATTTTTGAAGGTCTGAAGGAGAAACTTTAATCTAGTTTTATTGGATTCAGTTTAAGAAAGGACACAGTGTTTGGATGAGGACAGAAACATGTTTGCGTGGAAGAAAGAGAAGACACACAAAATGGTGATTAGGAAAGGAAAACCTGAGCACCTTAAGGGCACCCTGGTGGAGGGTTGAGGCATATAGTAACAAGAGCTGTAAATAAAATGAAAAACTATAAACTGAAAAAAAGTAAAGATAAGGACTGAAGGTGGCTTTTTGTGCAATAATAGTAACAACTAAGGTGTTGTGCTAGGATCTCCAAGACCACCCTCAGACTCAATGATTCATGAGAAGGACTCACAAGACTCAAAAGCCGTTACACTAGTAGTTAGATTTTACTACAGGAAGAAGATAGAGACTAAAATCAGCAAAGGGAAGGACTCTGAAGTGAAGTCCAGGAGAAAGGAGTCACAAGCTTCTAGGCATCCTCGCCCAGTGGAGTCACATGGACCCATTTAATCTAGCAGCAATGATATGTAACAACCTGTGTGAAGTGTTACCAACCACAGAAGCTTACCTGAGTCTTGTGTCCAGGGTTGTTTTTTTTCTGTTTGTTTGTTTGTTTGTTTGTTTGTTTTTTTACTGGGGTTAGTCATGCAAGAATGCAGCACCTGCATGACCAACCTCAGCTATTGAGACTCCAGCCCCCTCAGAGCAAAAACAGGTGTTACCATAAATTACATTGTTAACATAACCTGTGTGATCAAACTGGTACAGCATGGCCCATGTCCTTGGGCATATAAAAACAAGCACTCGCTATAGATTACATTGTTAGCATAAATTATGTCGTCAAATTGAACAACATGGGCCACAGTCTCAGGCATACAAAAATATTTTTATAAGGCAGAATATTCCAAGGGCTCAGAGTTCATCATCTAAGAGCTAGCCAAGGGCCAGTCTTGAAGACAAGCATTTCTTGGGAATGTACAGGATTTGAGCAACCCAAACCTGCAGAGCTACCTCTTTCATGCACAGGTGTCTTAAAGAGTCTAAACTAATATGAGCTATCGTGACATAGTATCTGCTATTAATAATAAAATAATTGGTACCAGATGTTGTACTGTTATTTAGTTCTGAAATTTGAAACACTGGGCACGTCCTAACCTACAAAAGAGGAAAAACGTAAATTTGGAGGTAATGAAGAAAAAAATGGCAATCTCAAGGTCATAAGGTAGTTTGTGATATAGCTGAGGAACAGAATATAGTACTACAGTATCTCAACTTGCAGAATAATTAAGTAAATCAAAACTCTAATGTCCTCATATATCATATCTAATGAATATGACATCATTAATACATAATGACAAAATAAAAGCAGAGCATGCCATAATCAACAAAAAGTGTAAGCCACATGCTTAAGAAAATTGTTTAGCATCTTGAATCCTTGATCTTCTGTTTCAAGTATCATTGAAAAACATTATTGAACTAATTTGAAGAAAAGCTATAATTTGTAACCTGCAAGTTGTAGGAAATTAAAAATAGACTTTTGCTTTACCATAAATGTTAGTAGCTTTCTTAATATTAAGATAATATTACAGAAATTCATTAATTATTTTATCAAGTCTTAACTAAATGGCAAACACAGTACTAAGTTTTAGGGAATGCACAAACTATACACAAAGTTATTTGCATCAAAGAATTCACAGTCTGGGGGAAACGTGTATCCTTTTATTATTTGAGCTAACCTCAAAAGAATAATGATTACAGGTGTCCAAACTGTTGTTAAATTCATTTAAAGTTTTTGTTTTGTTTTTGTTATTTTTTTGTTATAAAAGAGATCTGCCTGGCTCTGTGGAGTGCATTGATGAAGAAAACCAAAAAAAAAAAAAAAAGGAAATTAATCTGATAAAAGGGTTGACCTCACCAAAAAGGATAGTCAGATCTCTCATGCAAAGTGTTCAGAAATTTGTAGGAAATTTTGGACTTGTGTGAGGGTTTTTATACATTCCAATGCAGAGTCTGAGAAAATGTGATTCGTAGAGTCGAACATCGAAAAGAAAGGCTTAGGTGACCGTGGACACAGAATACTAGGGTATATTGGTATAGAATACTAGGGTATATAGCTAGTTATGTCAGAAGGTTCCACCATTGCATGTGAAAATAAGAGAAATAGAGTCCATTTGCCATGACACAGAGCTCCAGGGACCATTTCAAAAGTGCCTAAGATCGATGGGGCAACTGAAGGGTTACACAAAATACAAAAAAGAAATCCGGTCACAGAGAGCATAGAACAAATATGGTAGGCAATCAAAGAAAGCTGCTATCCAAAAGGTGCCCAAACTCTACCCCAGACAAAATCAGTTGTGAATCAGTGCTAAGATGTTGATGTAGCAGTACAGTTTTCCTCTGCTCTGCCATTCACCCTGCGGCTGTATTGACTAAGGACATGGAAGTGAAGGGCTGGTGATTATAGCTCATCAGTTGTGTCCAAATGTAAAGGCAATCATTTCAATTAAGTAATTTGCTGACTATGTTATTGTCCTATTAACACTATCAAAATCAAAAGGTGTATTCTGATAAATTCAGGAAAAACATTAAGTTGCCTTTATCTATTTGAGTACTGTTCCTATTAAAAACTTCCCCTGAGCTGTAAGTACTTCACTGAAATAGGTCTAATGCAGGAGGAATGTTCTGAATTAATTCTACTTGGAGTAATTTGAATTTCTGTTTTTCTTTCATTGTGTCTCTGCACTAAAACATTTTAAATGATGTACTTTAGTTATTAGTTTTAAAGCTAAATATACATATTTGTGGGTGCTATTACAGTAAAAACCGTGCAGGGTAACTAACCCTTTGGCACTATTTCCTTCCATTACTTATCAGACCTGAGATTCCCTCCAAAAAAGCAAGAATTAAACCACATTAATTCTTAATGATGACAAATGCAATTTTTTTTTTCAAAATTTTAATCCTAATATTTGAAAGAAAGAGACGTGTGAAATGTGCAGAGGTGATGGTCTCATGAATAGCTTTGGAAGGCAGGGAATAGTGCTGTTATTTGCCATTACTCCATCAGGTCCGTGTCTGTATGTCCTTTACTATCTCCACACCTAGATGATGGCCTGGACGCATAGGTATCATGAATCCCGAATGCATTTGACATTCCCAAGTACACAGATTTATTTGATTAGTTAAGCATCTTGAGACCTAGGTTTGTACCCAGAAATATTGTTATGCTTATAACAAAACAATTTGCTTCTACATTGTGAGACATAATTTATTTGGGGTCAATTGTTCTATTTAAGGGTATCTACTGATTTACACATTCATTTTATTGTCTCTGCTGCTGCTGCAGCTGTAATACAATACTGATACTAAATGTTCTGAATACAAAAGTAACCAGCTAAAAAGTTATTTTAATTCAGTTGTTAGCCCCAAACTTTTGATTTTTATTTAGACCATCTAATTACTCATTTATTCATTCAGCAAGAATTTTTAAGCACATACCATGTGCCAGGAATGGTTAGATGGAGAAATGCTACAATAAAAGGTAAATATAACATGATTCTTTCTCTCTGAACATGTTAAATAATAAGAAGAAAAATTAATTAAAATGAAAGCAGTAAATCCTTGCAAGCACTCTGATAGATGGAAGTTTTTATGGTACACAGTGGGTCTCCAAAAGAGGTCATTGTGATTTGCATTTCCAGTTTATAAAAGGGTTCCTAGAGGATGTATCCCTAATTGCAAATTATTTTTTCCAAAAACTGTGGCATACATATTTTAATGTTTTAATTTTAATACCATGGCCATTTAGGAGCCTGTGGGTGGCTCAACTGGTTAACCATCTGACTCTTGATTTTGGTTCAAGTCATGATCTCACGGCTCATGGGTCCAAGCCCTGTATCAGACTCTGTGCTGACCATGCAGAGCCTGCTTGGGATTCTCTTACTCCCTCTTTCTCTGCTCCTACCCCCGACCCTCAAAAATAAATAAATAAACATTGAAAACAAAATGAATATCATAGCCATTTATACTTGCCAGATTTTTCATTTCCTCTTCTTTTTTTTTTTTTAAATTTTTTTTTTCAACGTTTATTTATTTTTGCGACAGAGAGAGACAGAGCATGAACGGGGGAGGGGCAGAGAGAGAGGGAGACACAGAATCGGAAACAGGCTCCAGGCTCTGAGCCATCAGCCCAGAGCCCGACGCGGGGCTCGAACTCACGGACCGCGAGATCGTGACCTGGCTGAAGTCGGACGCCTAACCGACTGCGCCACCCAGGCGCCCCTCATTTCCTCTTCTTAAACTACTCTATATTTAAGAGTTTGAATAATTAACAATTATATTTACAAAAGCCTACAGTTTGTTTGGCTTACTCTGTCTTTCTGTCCTCTACCCATCCCCAAGAAGACTGACCCTTGCAGCCTTCATCAAGAAGCCCACTTGGCTTTTGAGTCCACTATTGAGAGACACTTGCAAAAGAATCAGGGGAGATAGGCGGATGGTGGATCTGGAAGGAAAAGCAGAAAAAAATTGAGAACTCTTTGAATAAAAAAAAATCCCAGAAATGTATGCTCTTTAATACATGGTGATGTATTTATTTACTGCTTGCTCATTTCAATTCAGTTAGTACCACTGCACTAGTTTGTTAGGGACATGCTTCATTAGGAACAATACAGAAAACAGAATAGTCTATGAGTTTCTAGAAACAATGTTTTCTTCTCTCTATGATGGCTGTCACACTTTTTTTTTTTTTTTGCTTACCAGACACTGAGCAAATACTTACCTTTTTTTTTTTTTCTATTTTGCCTTTGTTGGAGGTGCCTGAAAGAGGAAATTTTGTGTATAAGCATTTGCTAAATGTGTTGATTTCCTCCGCTAGGGATTTAGATATTTGTTTCATGAAGTATTTGAGCTTTGTTCTTTTGTCTTAAGGTAAATCCATCAAAGTGTACATAACGTTACAAATGAAAACAAACGAAATATCTTGGAGCACTTTTTATGATAATCCATACACCTTAACCAAAAAAGATTAACCTATATATATATATATATATATATATATATATATATATATATATATCAAAAGCCAAATGCTGAAGTTTTTCAAGAGCATTGATTAATAAATACTGCTATTATATAGCTATATGGCAATTACACATCTACAGTGAAGTCCCCCATAGAATTTAATTTAATTTCTGAAAAAGAACTATAAGAATTCTCTAAAGCACTTGACCAAAAAACCATCTAGTTGATTCCCACTTGGTCAGAAAACATTAATTGAGTGGATAGTATGTAGGAAGCTTTGTGCTAGGCTGTGCACATATAACAATGATTCACTTCAAGGTAGGTAGAGGAATGAAAAGGCATTTTCAAAACAAAGTGTAATGGAGTTAAATTAAAATACAGAATGCTATGGGAGTCATGAAAAGGTGAGTGATACATCAAACTTGAGTTTTGAAGGGAAAAAGGAATTATCCAAGGCAAAGAGAACAATTTGAGGGGAGAAATGTCGAGGCATAGGCAGAGGACTAGGAGTTGGGAGGGAGAGAGCTCAGTGCTTTTAAGCAGGGGTAGAAGGAGCTTGGTATGTCTGGAACTTGGGTACAATACCCAGAGGTTGGATGAGAGGAGGGTAAGCTAGAGAGGGAGGTGGTAACTCATGAAAAGTTTCCATTTAATATTAAATTGGGATTTATCTGCAAAGATGTTTGCTCTCAAAAAGAATTTTAAGTGGAAATGGAAAGAATTACATTTTTGAATAGCTATTCCAGAAGCTATGTGAAAATGTGTTTATTGTGAGGGAATTTATATCACCTTTTGTTGCTTGGTATCATTATGCTTTTTTCTATTTGCTTCATTCTCATCAGAATCTTCCCTTACTTAGTCATAATGCATAACTTCCTCCCACCTCCTTTGTTGGCATGGAAGTATTCTTACTTGGCATATTTGTGTATGGAGGGTGAGCCCTAGGAATGAGGCAGTTAGATATGTATGTACCCCTTTCCCCTTTGTGCCATTTTATCATTCTTTTTGTTAAATTAAAGAGAATGTCAGATTAGTATGGCTGCCTTTGTATCTGTTTTTACATGGTTGTTCAGTAGAGTATTGTTTGTTCTCCTGTGGACTATATATCCATATTTGTTTGAGATTAAGAAACTTTCCAGATGTGCCTCACTACTTATTCTATATTCTGTATTAGTTGTCCTCAAGAAACTGGTATCTTAAGTTGCTTTAAAATGTGACAATGTGCTAAAGTTTTAGTTAGACATTAAACAAATTCTATATGGCTTGGCTCCTGGCTTGTGCCACGAGTCTATGTACAGAATGAGAAGCAGACAATCCCAGGCTCTTGCTAAGGAAATACACTTCTGGGTTTAAGGGAGACTTTACCAAGTCAAGGCATGCAAAAAGTGGTGGAAAAAGCCAAAAGCTCAGTTGAGTAAATGTGAAGGGTAGAGGGGTTTGTTGGGTGCAATTGAAGAAGGAAAAGAGATCTATACATGACCTAGAAAAGAGTTGATCAGTCTATAACCTGTCCAAGACAGTAAGCTATTTGGCTTATCTCCAATATCTAAAAGTAGAAGATCAGAGTTACTAAGTCAATAGGTTAGGCACTGCAATGGAAAAGTCACAGGATTCTAGCTGAAATACACAGTTCTCTGATGATAACAGAGAACCCAGCAACAGTTATAATGTTGGAATTGGTCCAAGATATCCATCATTGTGCAATCACATCTGCTGCCTTTTCCACTTGCACAATTCGTGAAATTAAAAAAAAAAAATCTTACTCTTGCAATGAAAGAGCAGGGAGTCTGTACTGTTTGGAGTTGCTCCAACATTGTTCTCAAATTGAGCTTTCTTTTTTAGTCATCTCTAACCCATTGGGTAAATATATATATATGAACTTCTTTCCTAGAGCAAATGTCTCTTTTCTCTTCTAGATTCAAGGATTACCTACAAAAGCAAGTAAGTTGCTTTTGTCTTAGATTTTTTTTCCCAGTGATTCCTGCTTCACAAGCTTTGTTTCTGTTAGCAGTTTTTTGAATTTCAACTTTGTTTCAACTGTAAAGCTCTTTGAATGGGAATCCTAGAGCCCCTCCATACCAACATGCCTTCAGGATCCAATATATATGTTAGTAATATTAAGTAAGAACTTCAGCTGTGCATTCCAAAATCTATTAACCTGAAATAAGGTAAACAATTAATAAGAGTGAAACTGCTTTTGGACACAAAATTCTGTATGAATTGAAATCTAACAACTACAAAACCCAGGGGCACCTACGTGGCTCAATCGGTAGAGCATCCAAGTCTTGATTTTGGCTCATGTCTTGATCTGAGGGTTGTGGGATTGAACCCCGCATCAAGCCCTGTGTAGGGCTCCACACTGTGCATGGAGTCTGCTTACGATTCTGTCTCCCCCTCTGCCCCGCTCCCCTGTTTGCACATGCTCTCTCTCTCTCTCTCTCTCAAAATAATAATTAGAAACCCACATAAATAATTACCAACAGAACTAATCACTGAAGTTATTATTAATGGATAATTCTATTGTTTAACTGTATGCATTATGTGTAGAAAAAATGATTTTTTTCTTGTTTTTGTATAATGTTACCAGGAGAATTTCACAAAGATGTTGAACACACACATATTTGCACACACACACACACACACACACAAATTTATAGTGAATGCTCATAAGTTTGAGTTAAATCTGTGAACAGCTTTACTCTAATAAAATCCCTTTGGGACTTTGATTCATACTTGGAAAGTGGCTCTCGGTTGAATGCTATGAAACTGAATTTCAGAAAAACTGGCAATATTTTCCTTTGAAAGCTTGATTATCTTTTCTGTGGCAATACCTCTTTTGAATTATCTGATAATTTCTCTCTCATTTTCTTCCTATTATTTCTCCCTCCTTTAAGTAAAGACAGACTTCCACAACCTCACACCCAATGCAAAGAATACTTAACTTCCAATTTTATTTCATCTGGTTTTGTTTGCACGTCAGATCAATATTTGGGGCCCTGACCATTTTATGTATTCTCCTGTGAGTTACTCCCACTTTTCTCTTCATCTTGTATGTGTGTGGGTATGTGTGTGTGCTCAGTGAGGCTTAGAATTAAAGACTCTATTCTACACAATGCATCCACTCTATCAAGAGCCAAATTCTTATCTTGCTTTGAACCCTCAGGGATCATTGACTTCAAAAGAATATATTATGTTCCAAAGTGGCTCCATACAGCTGTAGAGGAAGGCATAAAATTGGTCCCGAGAGACTAGTTCCTCAATTCAATGTGATGTTATTCTGCTGCATACATAAGTAGCTCTGTCTTTCTCTCTGGTGCATGAATGTCTGTGTGTTTGTGATCAAGTGTACTTGGGCAAAAGAGAATTCTGGTACCCCTTCTGTTAATATTCTCAAGTAATAGCAGAGATAATATTACCAAAATAAAAACTCATTAATATTTTGAACTAATATTTTGAACTGTTGTTGTTTTATGGTGTATGTTATCTTTGAAGTGTAAATAAGCAATAAGTCAGGTTAAAAATCAACAACAACAGATCCATGGTGCATAAATGGCCAATTCTGTAGGTGCCTTCCAAACCAAAAGGTTTCAGAATATCAGTTTACTTGTGTCATTGCAATAATTATGAGAGGGTCTCAGATATCAAATAAAAATCACATAGAAAATGAAAGGAACGTGTATGATCACTATATGTGTGAATCACTGTGTATGTGTGTGAATGCCACCTGACACACACACACACACACACACACAGATATATATCAGTTTGCTTTTATGTAATTTCATAGTTCAGCCTGTTTTCAAAGAAACCTGAATTCCTACCTAGAGATGTATCTCTTTGAAACTTTCCCCTGCACAGTGTAAGTGTACAAAATCATTTGGGATTTATATTTTTCTGTAGCACTTTTTTTTCACAAAGTGTATATTATGTTTTAAAAGTGTTAAGCAAAAAGATAAAACAAGGTTCTAAGATCAGATACATTTGGGAACTTTGGGAATAAAAAAATGCTAACCAAATTTCTTTTGTTTAGTACTTTGTAAACCTTCACTGTGCCACATTGTGCTGCAAAATAGGATAAGGAGTATTCATCATTCTCAGAGAGTATTTGACCACAGAACCAAAGCCACTCCACTATCCCAGCCCTGCCTCAGTATTAGTTTGCCATTTTGCAGGGATTTTTGAACTTCTAGGTATACCATTACATTTAGTAAGGAGAATTTCATTTGATTCTTTTATAAATTTACCCTTCCACATTTTTGAATCATTTTGTTACTCAAAAATGAGCACCACTATTTACTGTCAAATGCACCCATAGTTTTGCATTATTTGACAGTTTGGATTTGTGCTGGTGCATCAAGTTGGTGTTTTAGCCAATAGATAAAAAAGGAAGGCTTTCCAGCTCTAGACATTTAAACTTCTCTGGAATATTATGTATGGGCATAGCTAATGAAGCTAAACGTTGGCAGCCTCGGTTGTAAATATAAGAGCAATATTTTCTGGATATGTTGAAAGACATTGATATTTTTATTTATGCCCTTATAATTAGATGTTAGATTTTAACTATCATTACCTATTCCTTCTTCTGTTGGCAGTATATGTGGGTATCCTATTAAATGTTGCTATTAGGTGAATTACAATCTTATTATCTAACCATGTTGGAATTTATAGTACACAAACCATTTTTTGGCACAGGTTGGATTGGTATGTAGAGAAAACACATTGCAGTGAGACAAAGATAGTTGTTAGTCCCAACTTTCTTCAGCTTTATGAATTAGGCATTAGTTGTATTGTCATTGCTCTTTACCAGTGTTTTTCTAAAGTACTGAAGAAACAATAGGATAGCAGAACAAATAAAGTTCTTTTAGTGGGTCAGATAATAATTATGAGACTTCTGCATCGAATTTCCAAATGTATGCTTTGTAACTTCCTGGATTCAAAGTGAGCAAAAAAGCAGTTTTATGTTTCTTTCCTGGAAAAAAAAAAACAGTGCAATATGAAACACCATATGAAAATGACTTGCAAAGCACTTTTCCTACCTTCTGATTATGATTTAAAAGAAGTTACATAATGGTGCAGCTGGGTGGCTCAGTCAGTTAAGCATCTGACTTCGGCTCAGGTCATGATCCTAAGGTTCGTAAGTTTGGGCCCTGCATTGGGCTCTGTGCTGACAGTTCAGAGCCTGGAGCCTACTTCAGATTCTGTGTCTTCGTCTCTTTCTGCCCCTCCCCTGCTCATGCTCTGTCTCTCTCAAAAATAAACACTAAAAAAAAATCCTTTTAGGTTGTTACATAAGCACTAATTTTTGATAGAACAGAATCTTATTTATTGGAATATAATAACTGGTGGAGATATGCAAAAAGACTTAATTCTGAATCTTGGAGGTTCTTTGAACGGTATGGGCAGAAACTTTATATGTGAAATATCTAGTGTAAATATTTCTCCATGTTTATTAAATTATACTTCATTATTATAGTGTTTCAAGTCTGTAAATTTTGTTAAATTATATATATTGTCACACTAAAAGAGGACTCATACCAGAAAACAAAAATAAATTAATTAAAAGAAGCCTAATTTTTTACCCTCTTATATAATTCCACAACTTTTATCATTTCAGTCAATACATTAATAATAAGACATGTTAATGAGTGCCTGGAAATCCATAAAGTAAGCAAAGATAAAGACAAAAGTTGGGTGCTGTGCTAACGTACAGACACAACTTAAGAGTAAGAGAAATGGTTTCAAAATATGCCTTTCCTATGTTTTTTGCTAATTCCACAGTATATTTCTGGAAAAAAAATTGAGCATTTGCTTGAATTTTACAGTTTCTGTTTTACATTTCTTTCAGGAAAATAATGGCAGCACATGAAAACATACTTTTAAATTTGTTGAAAGAAACTTAGAGATTACAGACAAATTACCTAAATTAGAAATTGGTGAAATGAAATTTTAAAAAGCATTTAGCAGAGCATATCAAGTAAGTGTGCTGTGTTACTATGAATGTCTGCATATTTGATTTGAACACTAAGATGAATATTTTATACTGATGCCTGTGGTTTAGAATTTTCGGCAAAATAATTGTTATTTTTGTTACCATCAGAGTAATTCTCTACTAGTAGTTGTAGCACTAATATAGTAGTGATATCACCAACATTACTATTATTTGTTATAAAACTTATGTGAGAACTCTTTTGAAGATCAGGAAGTTGTTTTTTTTTAATATTAGAGCCCATAAAGCCAAATTAAGAGATACTTAAATGACCATGTTTGAAATCCAGATAGATTGTGACTTAACTATGTGAATAATCTCACATTTTAAGATCTCTTTTAGCCATAGCTCTGTCGTGGCGGCATAAATCTATTGCAAAACAAATTAGGCAACGAAGTCCAAAGTATAGCAGCACCTTTTTCTTATTATACGTCCCTCCAAAGGTATTAAGAACCTACTTAGAACAGAAGAGTAAGTCCCTCTATGTTGTGTGATTGCATGAGAGGACTTTAATAATATGATATTCTACATAATATATGCTGTAGTTATATTCCCATTTTAAGGACCAGTGCTTTTCCTTTAAAGACCTTCACACCCCGTGGGATGTGCCAATAGCCATTTTTCACTGTCTGCTGTGTTGAAGTCCAAATACATGTTAAGCTGTCATTTATTGCCATAAACTCACAGGTGAAATCAGTTAGCATTTTATCTTAGAAATATATAACTATCATGTTTTACTTAAAGGGGATAGCTGCAGTCTATAGAGCACACAATCTGTGCTGTTTTCCCAAAGTTCTCAAGAACATGATAAAAATAAGAGAAAAACACTCAAGGCGCCTGAGTGGTCCAGTCAGTTAAGCATCAGACTTCATCTCAGGTCATGATCTCATGGTTCATGAGTTTGATCCTCGCATCAGGCTCTGGGCTGACAGCTGTGGAGCCTGCTTTGGATTCTGTGTCTCCCTGTCTTTCTGTCCCTCCCCTGCTCATTCTCTCTCTCTCTCTCTCTCTCTCTCTCTCAAAAATAAACATTAAAAAAAAGACAAAGAGACACTCTCTTTATGGATATCCATATTTTTGTAATAGCATCAAGGGGGTAACTTTTAAAATTTAGAATAATTATTTTCTTATGACAAAAATTTTCTCCAGGGGATTACTTTTAGTAACAACCCAAATAGAGTATTTGAGATATAATTACATTAATAAAATATTAATTTATAACAATTATTATAAGAGAATACTTGATGTATTTATAGACATAAATCTTAAATTCTCATTTTATCTCATTTAAATTGTTAGTTTAAAATAGAATCTCATAAATATCTAATCACTATATTTTTTACAAGATAAGATAAGTCAGAAAGTTTTTCTTTAAGATACCCTGACTGGGGACGCCTGGATGGCTCAGTCTGTTAGGTGTCCGACTTCAGCTCAGGTCATAATCTCACGGTTCGTGGGTTCGAGCCCCACGTTAGGCTCTGCTGGCAGCTCAGAGCCTGAAGCCTGCTTCAAATTCTGTTTCCCCCTCTCTCTGCCCCTCCCTGGCTTGTGCTCTGTCACTCTCTCTCTCTCAAAAATAAATAAACATTTAAAAAAAATTAAGATACCCTGACTGCATGCAGTAACTATAAACAACTTCATCTACTCAGTATTTGAAAACAGCCCATTAGGAAAATATATATATGAAGAAAAAAGAATGAGACTAGATTTAAGCAACAATTCACAGCCAATTGAAAACAGCATTATTGACATCTTATGACTTCTCATTAAGTTACCACGGAGAAAATATTTAGAAGTCCATCCCACAATCTATAATATTATCTCCTTCACTGAGCTAGAACCTCAGTGCAGTTTTAGAAAATAAAGTGCAAAATAGTCGTAAACAAATAGACTTTTAAGCTGTGAGACACACACATACACACACACACACGCACACACACAGAAATTCTTTTGTAAATTTTATTCAGACTATTTCAATGGTGGAAGCTGGTGAAAATCAATATCCTTTTGTTAATTAGGAATGTTTGCTACAGCATTATAAAGGAAACTGAACTAGAGCTCAGTGTCTTTATTCTTTACCTGTGCCTGAACACGCTGAGTTGCAAGGGATATATGAACTCCTTAAAATGTATTTAAAAAAAAAAAGGTGTATAATACATTTTTTGGATTGGCCATAAAATGTTTAAACATGTCTTTGTAATCTCTAAATTAAGCACCACTTTTCAGGCCACATAATCTTACTGCACTGATAACATCAGCAATATGGCTTCGTTCCCTACAGACAATATGGGACAAGGTGGTAGGTAACAGGCTGTAGTAACTTGAACTCTTGGCCCTGAAGAAGCACGGGTTTCTACCCAGACTTCATAGATTTCCTAAACCATGGATTTATTTTTCTTCATAACACTTATCATACCTCACGTATTATAATTTATGTTTGTTTATTGTGTCCACTAGAATAAAATTTTTAGAGAAAGACACTTCTTTTTTTTGTTGTTGTTTAATTGCACTATCTCCAGTATCTAGAAAAGTGCTTGATACATGGTTGGTGTGCAGTAAATCATTGTTCAATGAGGGCAGGAATCTCTATTCAAGAAAGTTTACTGGAGAACACAACATGGTAATTCATGATCACAAATAGCTTGTAACAACATGATGTTGCAAAACTTCTTTAAAATCAAAGTATTTTAAAACATATTGCAAAGGAAAAAGCCAGTAATAACTGAAGGCCCATTATCTACAGAGGAAATAACATACAAGGGAAATTCTGACTGCGATATATCTGGAAACAGTTCTGTGGTAGCTTGTCTTCAATATGGCCATCATCAATTCCTTTTCTTCCTGTACGTGTGTGTGTATATGCATTCCCCCATCCAGCGCTAGAGTCTGTTCTTCCTTACCTTGAATCCAGGATGTAATTTGATTGACCAGTAGAATGGGCAAGACTAATATCCTGGGGCTTCTGAGGCTGGATTATTAGAAGCCTTGCATCTTTTACCTAGACATATTCCAATAAGTCTTGCTCTGGAGAAAGCAAACCAATGTGTAAGAAATCCAACTACCCTGAAACCACCATGTGGTGATAATCACAAGCTACATGGGCAGACTCAATATATTAAGATGCCATGTGGAGAGAAAGAGAGACCAAGAAGTATTGGGGCACCAGACATTGGAATGAAGAGGTCATTTTGGAATTGTGTCTTCTAGCCCCAGGTGCCCAGCTGACACTGTCAGGGATCAGAAACAAACTACTCAGCCAAGATCTTCCTGAATTCCTGACCCACATATCAAAAGCAAATAAAATACTTATTTTGAGTCTCAGAATCTTGGGGTAGTGTGTTACCCACAAGGAGATAAATGGAGCAAGTTCCAATACCATTGCTAGAAAGCAGAAAAACCAACACTCTGAGCTTCCAACACAGAAGAGGTTGGTGTATTTCATTCAGGTTCCATTATGCAGCATGTGCTAACTATACTGGAATTTTTGACACAGATTTAACTGAGACCGTTCTGGTTCAAAGAGCAAACTACAAAGAAATGACTGAAATAGTTGGATTATTGGGTCAAGGAATGCATCATAGACTCAGATATTGCTTTGACATATATTTTTATCTTGTTGTCTTATTTTCCTGCATCATTTAGATATAATATTCATAAAAGAGGCCCATTGCCCTGTACTGACTCTGCTAATGTTTTATTTATGATACAAAGGTCTCTCTTTGCCTTTTAGCTGGGCACTACAGGGATATTTCAATGAATTTTTAATCTTCATTTTTACCCTCCCTTAAAGCAGAGCTACAAGTGTCTCACAGACAGCTATGCTGAGCAACCAGGTATTTGTCAGACTGCCACATGAGTCATTTTTTTCAATGACCAAGCAGGTGGCTGCCCTGGAGGAGAACATAAAAGGAATCTCGGTAATCATGTCCTACTTGAGTTGCCTATATACTGCTGACTCAACAGCTGGCTCTGTCCAGAAGAAAACAAGGCAGGAGATAAAATATAAACTAAAAACAAACAAATGAAAAGAAATGTAATAAAACCACCACTGAAACAATAACCACTTATTTCCTTTCAAAGAATGATTTCTTATAATGCATGCTTTACATGAAAATGTATAAAATAAATTACAACAGAAATCTTTATACTTTACAGGACATTGAATCTGGTGTTTCATCAACAAAAGCTGCTGGGGAAAATGCAGTCACATAGTCGTCAACTCCTTTCTTATTTACTGAATGGAATATCTAAGCCCAAAACAGTTCTAAAAGTTTTGAATTGGATCTTGGTCCAAGATCTACATCAGGAGTTTCCAGGCCTCATATTTACCACGTGATTTGCTGATGGCATCATTACATAAAAGAAAATGTAATTTCTGAAAATACCTGCAATTAGATACTGAGCAAACGCATGTCATTCTCTTCTTCAATCCAACGGTAGACAAGAAAAGTCCCTCTAGTGGCATGTGGGGGCTTCTTAACGATCACCAGTGCCTGTGAACTTGTCAGTAGGCTTCTTCAACAGAATCGTTTTGTTTCTGATAAGATGAGACACACATTCTTAAGAAGAAAAAAAAAAGCTATGTAATTATATGAAAAAGTTGGAATTCCTGGATAGGTAATAAAATATGGAGAGATTCAGAGATCTCCTCTTCCATAGATCACCAAAGTAAAGGAAAAAGAACCATTGCGTTAGTGGAAGCCATTGATAGGATTACATCCCCACCTGAAACTAGGAAATAAACCTATGGCTGCGCTGAAGACCTTCTCTTTGGGAGTGACCACCAGAAAGTCTTTGACATTATGAGACAAGAAGACGAGTAATAGGTACCAGGGAGGAAGAGTGAGGGCAAATAAGGGAAGGGGACACCAGGACCATGAATAAAAGGCAAAGTGAGAGTTGAACATTTCTACCACTGACAGTCTGAAAACAAATCGACAGAAAGCATACCTTCAAGATAACGAAATAATTTTGAAGTTCCCATGGTATAGTTATCAATGCCTGACAAAGTAGTTTTCAGACCTGATCATGAATCCTGAATCTTCACATTATTCTATGTTTTTATTGTATAAATAGGTATACAACTTGATACGGGTATACATTGTAAAATAATAAGCACCATCAAGCTAATCAATACATACATCACCTCACATGGTTACTTTGGGGGGGGGGTGCTGCATAAAAGCACTTAGGAGCTATTCTGCCAGAAAATTTCAAGTATAGAGTACAGTAATGTACTTGTAGTCACCACACTCTACGTTAGATCTCCAGAACTTACTCATCTTGCATACCTAAAATTTTGTACCTCTTGGCCAACATCTCCTCATTTTTCCCTCCTCCCAGTCTCTAGTAACCAGCATTCTGCTTCTATGAGTTTGATAGTTTGCCATCACTTCTGAAACTAAATCAATCCTTATGCTTAGATAAGAGTTTGCTTTTCTTTACCCAGCCTTCTACTGTTGCTTCTACAAACCAGCCATACTGGCCACCTCAACATCAGCTGATTTTCAGTCTCCTGCTGTTTCACTACATATACATATATTTACTATTCATTACACCTAGAACACCTGTCTGGTGTCCCATTCCTGCTTAATTTTGTCAGTGCCCCACATACACAACTTTACCTGTGTAAATTTGTTTCCTTTTTCGGTTTTCAAAGCATCAAGTAAAGTCATTCCGTCAGGGAAAACTTCACCAACCCTCCCAGAAGAGGTTAGCAACCTATTCAAATGTTTATATTTAAATTCTTGGCTGTGCGTTAGTTTTCTCACAATGTGGGCCAGCTCCTTCCCACATACTGCTAGGTTCCTTCATTTTGGGGCAAATGTCTGAACATAGCACTCTTTGCATTTCTGTGTATATATTTAAGCTTTGTCAACATACCATTGATTAGGGAAGGTTGTAGCTCTGTATTAGGGCTTATTAAAATTCAGTACAGCACATGTCTGCTCATGTAAAAATGTAGAAGTAATATCCATATACAGAACCCAAATGCCATGCTCAATTAAATACCAAGCACAATCCCAGCGCATCTGCTTGGTACATGCTCTGGTCACAGCCTAATAGTCAATTGTACGATGACAAATAAATGCAGAATATATCATGTTAAGATAATTTTGTATTTTAGAAAATCTTAGTTTTAAATTTTGAGCCTTTGTGCTTGGATTTTTTTTTTTATCATGGAGAGTAATCAGCAATTCCTTTGATATCCTTAGTGATCTAACTTGAAATGAAAAAGTCTTACTATTCTTTTAAGCTGCTTTATCATTTTAATTAAAGAGTACAAACATAAGCCATTAAAAACGCAACTTCTTAACCTGTGAATCAGAATTTCTCCATGGTCTATAAACCAAGAAGAACCAATCCATTATATTACTTTTTCTATCATCTTTAAGTCTGGATCTACATTTTTATGTATAGCTAAAGAATCTCATTTCTCTTGATAAACTCTTTTGTGTATAAATACTCTGCCTTTAAATTTATAAACCAGATTTACAAAATATCGCTTTAAATGTATAAACCATATTTATTTATCAAAATACAACGATTCCAATTTGTGGTGAATATGAACTTTTCCCTCCAACCTGGGATATAAAAATGACATATCTCTTTTTTTCTTTAAAATTATATTTAAAAAAAATTTTTTTTAATGTTTATTTCTGAGACAGAGAGAGACAGAACATGAGTGGGGGAGGGGCAGAGAGAGAGGGAGACACAGAATCAGAAGCAGGCTCCAAGCTCTGAGCTGTCATCACAGAGCCTGACACAGGGCTCAAACTCACGAACCGTGAGATCATGACCTGAGCCGAAGTTGGTCGCTCAACCGACTGAGCCACCCAGGCGCCCCAGCTTTAAAATTATATTTTAAACAAAATTATATTTAATCTGTTTTATGTCTCCAAATCCCTGATGGTAGGAAATTAGATTTCAGTCACTATTAGGCTTCTCTCCTCTGTGGAGTCAAACATCCTGAAGTTATTGTCACTATTGATATACTTATGGTCTATGTGGTTCTCTAAAGGGAGACAGGTCCACTGCCTACCCAGGAAATCTGCTGAGATTAAGACTGGCCTCCTTAGGGTGTCATGCCACCTTTCCCCTAACAGAGAACAAGCAGGAGGAAGCACAAAACTGCTTATGGAATCCACAAAATCCTGTCCCTTTCACCATCTGGGTTGAGTTTCTCAAATGCTCACTGAAATTTGTCCTCAGATTTTTTGTTTTTTTAAGACTCAGGGGTGAAATGTTTAAAGGATCCCTTTCCCCAAAACCAACAATAAAACTGGATAAAATTGTTGATAATAATTGAGGGCTCTTGAAGCTGACTAAATATAAGCAATACATTGAGAAGTATTTTTTTCAAGAAAAATGACTCACCTTTGAGTAAGAACAGTGGGAATCAGGAGCCTTCTTGCTAGGGGCTGCTTTCACCAACCACTTTCCCCGCCCAGTGTCCAGATCAGTAGGCACAGTGCCGCCACCAGGATGAGACAGCCCGTGGAAATCTGTAGCTTCACTGAGAGGGGGCAGACTTGATTTTGTGCAAAGGGCAGAGAAGTCATGCCCCGTAGTGTTTGTGAGTAAAAATGGCAAAATTGGCAGGAAACGGACAAGGAAAGCTGACAATGCTTCTAAAATGAGATAATAGTTGTCCTTAGAGTGAGCAGTAAACTGACCGAGCCGGAAACTTAACACACAAATCCTAGAAATGAGAAGAAACAGCCACAGAGGGCTGCATACCAGCTTTCCACATATCCATGGCTGACTTGGGGAAGCTACTACATATACGGAAAAGAGATATGGACTTTGAAATACCCAAAGTCACGATTAAAAAGAATAAAGAAGAACTATGAATAATTTAGACCCCTATCTAACACCATCTACAAAAATCAAATAGAAAACGTATCTTAGGTTAAATGTAAGGGTCAAAACTATATTACTTCTCATAGCAAACAGAAGAAAAAGATGAGACTTTGGATTACACAAAGATTTCTTAGATACGAAATAAAAAGACAATCCGTAAAAAGACCCAAAAAATGGGCCTCATTAAAATTTTTGTTCTTCAAGAAACACGGTTATGCAGGTAAAATATAAGGTACAGACTGGGAGAAATATTTGCAAATCATGTATCTGATAAAGGATGTATATTCGTGGCACCTGGGTGGCTCAGTTGGTTGAGCCACTGATTCTTGATTTCCACTCGGATCATGTTCCCAGGGTCTTGGGATCAAACCTCGTGTCAGGCTCTATGCTGAGCATGGAGACTGCTTAAAATTCTCCCTCTCTCTCCCTCTGCCCCTCTCCCTCGCTCATGCTCTCTTTCTCTAAAATAAAACAAAAAGGATGTATATTCATAATATGAAAGAAACTTTACAATTCACTAAGATGACAAGCAATCCAGTTTAAAAACGGGCAAAATATTTTATAACACATTTCACGTAAGGGGATATATAAATGGCTAATAAACACATGTAAAGGTGTTCAATGTAGTCAATACTCATTTTGTCATTTTGCCCAAAAATTCATTAATAAAATTCTAATGAAATACTACTAGACATCCACTGGAATAGTTAGCATCAAAAAGCCTGATGGTAGCAAGTGTTGGCAAAAACATAGAGAAAATGGAACTTTACACAATCCTGGTGGGGATGTAAAATGGTACAGATGGCTTTAGAAAAGATTTTGGCAATTTCTTAAAAAGTTAAATTAATAATAAGCTTAATTCCATTCTTAAGAGTATGAGTTATCAAAACATATATCTAAACAAAGTCTTCTACGCAAACGCTCATAGCAACATTATTCTGAATCACTAAAAACTGGAAACAATCCGGGGCACCTGGGTGGCTTAGTCGGTTGAGCCTCCGACTTCAGTTCAGGTCATGGTCTCACGGTCTGTGAGTTCGAGCCCCGCGTCGGGCTCTCTGCTGACAGCTCAGAGCCTGAAGCCTGCTTCCGATTCTGTGTCTCCCTCTCTCTCTGCCCCTCCCCTGTTCACACTCTGTCTCTCTCTGTCTCAAAAATAAATAAACGTTAAAATAAAAAAAAAACGAAACAACCCAAAAATCTATCAATTAGTGACTAGATAAAGAAAATGTGGTATATCTATACACAATGAAATTTAATTCTGCAATAAAAAGAACAAATTGTTGGTACATGTTACAACATGTAAGAACCTAGAAACAATATGCTAAGTGAAAGAAGTCCGGCACAGAAGACCATATACTGTGGTTCCATTTGCATAAAATTTTCAGAAAAGGCAAATCCCTAGAGATAAAAGTAGATTAGTGGTTGCCTGTAGCTGAGGAAGGAATGGAGATTCTGCAAATGAATACAAAGGAACTTTCTGAGTGATGGAATGGTCTACAACCTTACAGTATTTTCACAATAATTGCAACTATAAATTTTGCTAAAAATACTGAATTGTGTATTTGAAATGGATATATTCTATAGTATTTGAGCTATAGTAAAAAAATCTGATAAAAAAACTAACTTCACTTCTCAATGTTCTTTAGAAAAGCAGATACTTGGGGCGCCTGGGTGGCGCAGTCGGTTAAGCGTCCGACTTCAGCCAGGTCACGATCTCACGGTCCGTGAGTTCGAGCCCCGCGTCAGGCTCTGGGCTGACGGCTCGGAGCCTGGAGCCTGTTTCCGATTCTGTGTCTCCCTCTCTCTCTGCCCCTCCCCCGTTCATGCTCTGTCTCTCTCTGTCCCAAAAAAAATAAAAAAAATAAAAAAAAAAAGCAGATACTTGAGTCTTTTAAGGAAGTTGCTGATACTAAGATTAGTTAGAATATTCTGATCTTCTCCTTTTGTATTACGTGTTACATTTATGTGAAATTGGCTTATGCTATTTAAAAAGGATGGAAACTAAATTAATTATAATTTATTTTTCAGTTTATGTTTTTAAACCTATTAGCACTTATCTATAATAGTTCAGTGATGTATTTTTGAAAAATGGAAATATTTTTGCTTTTGAAAAGAGAAGTAAATCATTTGGAAAACTTTCCAAAAAGGATTATCTATGCCTGACTTGACTAACACTTAAAATTAGGTTTTTGTTTTTAGTAGATTAAATCAACAAAACAAACTGCCTGTTTTCTTCAAGTCATAGAAAATGACAAATTTGTTAACATAAATTGTAGGTGTATTTATTAATAAAGCTAATACAATTAGTATTTTCCTAGAATTCTCCACATTGAGAGTGTATGAATTGCTCTTAATTGTCGCATTGGAGAAACATCAAATCATTAAGCTCTTCCTTCAGGGCTTTTAGTGACGGTGAGGTAATCTCCCTGTGCTTACTGATGAGGTCCTCCAGCTCCTTCCCCGACACCCCCAGCTTCCTCCCCTGCTTCTCCCTCTAAGGCCACACAGGTCCTCAGCTACATAATCTGCTCTCCTTACTTAAACTCCTAGACTCAGAACTGTGCTGTTGTTCTATACAATTCCTAAAATTACACTATTCCTGAGTTACACTATTGTGACATTGAAAATATTCTGATCTATTTTTTCATCATTGACTATGCTGAAATAGAGAACTACCTTCAATATTCATTCATTTAATCCTTTTTTACTAGGTTATAAAGCACGCCTTCCTTTCTTGTTTGTTGTTTTGTTTTGTCAGGTAGTCACTATTAGAATACTCAACCCCAGCTTTCAGATAGCAGCCAAACAAAATAACCTAGTGTGTCATTCTCAATATCATCCTCTCCTTTATTAGTCAAGTTTCCCCCACTGGTTAGCAAACTACTTATATTGTTAGAGACTTACAAGTTAAAAAAAAAATGTTGGGGCGCCTGGGTGGCTCAGTCGGTTGGGCGGCCAACTTCGGCTCAGGTCATGATCTCACGGTCCGTGAGTTCGAGCCCCGCGTCAGGCTCTGTGCTGACAGCTCAGAGCCTGGAGCCTGTTTCCGCTTCTGTGTCTCCCTCTCTCTGACCCTCCCCCATTCATGCTCTGTCTCTCTCTGTCTCAAAAATAAATAAACATTAAAAAAATTTTTTTAATAAATAAATAAATAAAATGTTTATTTTTCTTGCTCATGGATCCAGAGGTGAAAGAGTGACTCTGCTTCTTCAGGCTTTTAGTTTTGTTCAGGTCTGCTTCATGTGTCTTCATGATTCTGGGTCCAGTGGTTACTATGGAATAAGTTTCTCATTGATGATCATAAGAGAGCAGGAGAGAAGACCAAACCAGGAAAGCGTTTTTAAAATCTCTCCCTGCATCATATCAACCGGCTAAATCCATCTCGATGTGATGGGAATGTGTTTTCCATCCAAATGGGGATACATTGCAAATTTCTATGACTGAAAAGTAGGAGTGTACTGCACAGATTAATAATTGGAACAGCAATCCAGTGTATCACGAATCCCTTCGGCGGGAATCTATTAGCTCAGAACCAAATGTGTGTATATGTATATATAATGATAATATAATGTATATTATATTTATTTACTTATTTTGAGGGGGAGAAAGAGAGAGCAAGTGGGGAGGGGCAAAGGGAGAGGGTGAGTGAAAGAATCCCAAGCAGGCCCCACACTGTCAGCACAGAGCCTGATACGGGGCTTGATCTCACGAACCACAAGATCACGGCCTGAGCCCAATCAAGAGTTGGACCCTTACCCGGCTGAGCCATGCAGGTGTCCCCAAGTATGTATATCTTGACTTTCATCCTTCTCTTCCTTACCGAAGTTTCTATCTATAAAAATACTTTGTCAGTCCTGTTCTATCAGTTACCTATTGCTGCTTTATGTTTTATATGTAATCACAGCCATCTCAGTGCCGTGCAACAGTAAACATGTATTTCTCATCTACGTGTTTGCACTTGGCTGGGACAGCTCTGCCTCAGGCTGTCCTGTCCCTCAGTGGGACAGCTAGGGTGGCTCTCTTTATATATTTCGTTCTTGAATCAAGAGGGAGAGGCAGTGTCTACCTTCAATGTGTTTTTCTTATGGTATAGCAGTTGGGCAAGAAGGCAACCGAACTGCACAAGCAATACCAGCCTCCGCCCATATTACGTTGCTAACATCTCATTTGCCAAAGCGTCACATAGCCAAGCTAGAGTGAAGGGGAGGAAAAAAGTACATCTGATGCCACATGAAGCCATAGTCGGCTGCCTTAGTCACACTTAGTCGTTTCCTTAACATATACCCTAAGGCTGTGCCACTTACTTTTGATTTAGCATGCTATAGTTTTATTTAAAAACACTGAAATTTCTGGACCTCTGTATTCCCTCTAAGTTGCCCTTAAATTGGCCAGTTCCTTTTTGTGCTCATCTTCCTTCTGTTTTAACTTTCATGGTAGCTAGCTCATGCTTTCAGATCTTTGCATCCAGACTTTCTTGTCCAGTGTAGCAAGTTTATGGGTATATTGTCTGACTGCAGTTTACCACATATTTTGCCGCTACAGAATAGAGATTATAATTTTTGCAGCCTCTGGCAGAAGGGTTTTGTTTGTTTGTTTGTTTTTTGCCAAAATCCAATGCACTTATTTTAGGTTTTTGTTATGACACCACCCCTACCCACACACTAAAATTGAAATTGGTCAAGGTTTGGTCAGGAAAACAGAAACCATTCTGTATATTCTGATTTAATACAAAACTTAATACAGAATTAAGTTGAAAGAGCACAGAGGTCAGAGAGACTTAATGTGGGTCAGAGGATTTGACACTGAACCAGTTGGGAGCTGGTTCTCACAAGCTAATCAGGCCATATCTCTGTTTATTTATCCACCCACATCGCCTAGCTGCAGCCTCTTCCAGAGAACAATGGGTTCTGCTTTTCATCTGCCTTCCAAACCTTACATGAATTCCTCCTTTGAGCAAAGAAACTGGAAAAATCAAGAGGATTCTGGGAAACATAATAATCAGCCTTACAATTTGGTGGAACTGAGTTGACATCAGAAAATCCAGTTTGGTCATGTTTTCACAAATGGACACGTGGATCTGTGAGATTTAAATGTTGAGTTTCTCACTTGGAAATCTCTAGGCACTCTAAATTAAATCACAGTGTTTATGCATGTACACCAAGGATTTAGGACATCAATTTGGAATGAAATGGACTACAGAAGAAATTATGGGACCCATAGATACACATTTTAAAATGACTGTTTTCTCTCTTGAGAAGGCTTTTACTGAAGCCATTATATCAGTTACCTAATATATGAGTCCCGTCTTTTAATAACACTGAAAAAATCAAACATCACTACCAGTGTACCAAAGATATCTTTGAATGGGTTTATTTCCTATTCTCTTTCTGTCTTGTTTAAATATAATATTTAAATTTAAGAACCAATGTGAAAGTATTATTTGGGATAAGTATACCATTAATCAACATAAAACACGTTTATTTGTATGAGCTTGAAGATATTTCCTGATGAGAAAATTTGATTGTAAAATTCCCAAAAAATACATATTTCTGCAGGGTTAGTATTGATAATCTTGAAACTCATAACTGGAAATTTGGGAAAAAAGAATAAAAATGGAAAATTAGGGACTTTATGAGCATCCTGTATACTTCATGCCTCGTAGTGACAAATAAAAGTGATTATAGGTATTAAATGTTGATTTATACTGAGGGATAGGAGAAGTTTCAAACTAAATACTAAAATATGTGAATTTTGGTGTTTTTTTTTCACTAAATGTGTGATTTGTAGTAGTTGGTTAATGTAAGACTTGCTTTCCTAAATTTTTAAAATAAAAGATTGAGACTAAAATGACAATTTTCTATTCCAAATCTATAGTTATGAAATTCTAAAAATATTTTAAGGATATAATTTAAGCTTAGAAAAAGATTAAAGGTAATCCAAATATTTCTATTTTTTATTACTATCTGAAAATTATCCCCACACTTAACTATTTAGAACAACAAACAAACATTCCTTATTTCTCACTATCTTGGGGATCAATAGAGCAATTTTTTTTTAAGTTTATTTATTTATTTTGAAAGAGAGAGAGAGCAGAGGAGGGACAGAGAGAGAGAGAGAGGGAGAGAGAGAGAGACTCCCAAGCAGGCTCTGCACCATCATCACAGAGCCCCATGTGGGGCTCAAACTCATAAACTGTGAAATCATGACCTGATCTGAAACCAGAAGTTGGGTACTTAACTAACTGAGCCACCCAGGCACCCAGCAGAGCAGTTCTTCAGGTCTGGACTGGTTTGTCTATGATGGCATCCATTGCTTGTTTGGTAGTGAAAAGCTTGTTGGTTTGGGGGACAAGTTGACTCAGGTGAGATGGTTTAGTTCTATTGCACATGGCTCTCGTTCTCCAGTATGTCAGCCCAGGCTTTTTCATGCGGCAGTCATAAAGTTCAAATATCAGCAAGAGAAGGCAATGCCAAATGAGTGTTCTTCAAGCCTCTGCTTGTATCAGATTTGCTATTTTCTTATTGACCAAAGCATATCATACAGTCAAGCCTACTTCCAGACATGGAGAAATGGATTCCCCTTCTTAATGGAGGGAGTGGCAAAATCACACTGCAATGAGAATATGAATACATGAATGGGAAGAATTTGTGACCCATTTTGCAATCTCCCATCCATCCTATTCTCTAGCCAAACTGAGCTATATAATTTTTTTATATGTAATTCATACAATCTTCCAAGTTTTGGTTCATTTATATTTTTCTGTGCCTCTAAAACTTTCTCTTGTATTTATAAATTCTTGCCGTTCTTACCTCTTGTAGAGTATGGAGTTACTTAGCAACTTCCAGGTTTTTCTTGGCATGAATAGAGAAAACAAAAAAGATGAGACAGAGCCTGGATTTTGCAGGCGTTGAGCAGGCTTCACAAGAGAAGACCTATGCTAAAGGGTAACAAGAATGCTAGATCCAGAGAGCTCATGAGAGTATCTTGAGGCAAATGATGGGCACAGGAAAAAAATGTGCAAAAATAAGCTATTTTCTTCTTAATTTTATTGAGACATAGTCTTTTCTTTTACAATGCAGTTGAGGAATGAGACTACCCACATCAAGAACTGTGTGTGTTAGAGTTTTAACACATAGACATTAAAAGATTTGTTGGAGACACATGGTGTGCTCTTATATTTAAAACTTTGTGGAAAGAAGTCATTTCATAACAGAGTTATGAAAATATAGGAGTCTATAAAAGGGAAATAGCTTAACCTACAGGATGCTTGCTAGTTTGGACCAATAAGGTCATGAAATGCAATCCAAATTTTACAAAATCATTACATTTTTGTGCTCTTAAGGACAGAGTTTATGTTTGTTTGTTTATATTTCTGAATGTGTGAACCCACGAAACTAGAAAAGACATTTGGAAAAACAGTAAGACCTTTCAGTTTCCTAAAATACTGTCAGTATTGTAAATGATATTAAAAGCATGTATAAATCCTATTTATTTTTAAATATTTACATTATGCAAATATGAATACTTTGCAGATTACCTTCAGCCTAGGTTTTATGTTTACTTTGATTGGACAATTTTAAATGATCTTCAAAGTCACTTTGATTTGTAATTTTCTACACTCCTCAAAACTTAATAAAACTTTCCTTGGCTTTAGAGCTAGTCAAACACATTATTTAGACTACCAATTAAATATGCAAATATTTAATCAAATATATTATTATTAACCCAAAGTTTTAATCTAGATCACTTAAATAATGTCATATTCATCCAAGGATTTTATAAAAAGTATACTGTCCATCACATGGAATATATAAAATTTCAAAACTATTGCTCATAAAAATTAGAGAAGAATATCAGGGAATATTACAAATAAAATTTTAGGTGCTCATGTGTTTGGATACCTTTGTATATGTGATTGCCTATATGACTTCTAAATATTTAAAAGTCGTGTAGTAGAAACAACATGTGCTTTTTACCAACTACAAGTAAGTGGCAATTCCACCACATAATAGATGTTTGATTTTAAGCAAAGTATCACTTCTCTAAACGTTAGTATCCTTTTTTTTTTTTTTTTTCCTCTGACATAGTGTTAGCAGGGAGGGGCAGAGAGAGAGAGGAAGATACAGAATTCAAAGCAGGCTCCAGGCTCTGAGCTGTCAGCACAGAGCCTGGGGGCTCAAACTCAGGAACCATGAGATCATGACCTGAGCAGAAGTCAGATGCTTAACCGACTGAGCCATCCAGATGCCCCTAAACTTTAGTATCCTTAAATTATATGAAGACTATAGTAATACTAGCATTCAGAAAGTTTTTTTTTTTCTGAATGAAATAATTTAATACATGGTAAAGCTCTTTGAAATTGTACACAAATACATAATTTTAGCTCTACTCTGTATATCTATACAAAAGGAACAATATATGAAGAATACCTAATTTTTAAATGCCCATAGTAATATTCAATAATAATTATAAGTATCGTTTATTTTATGCTAACTTTGGTCCAGACACTGAACAAAGGCTTTAAAATTATCTTTAATCTTCATCATGTCCTTACAAGTAATCTTTACACATTTTACAGTTGAAGAAATAGAGCTACTTATCAGTTGTGGAACTAGATTTTCTTTCAAACTTTGCCACGTTCATGTATCTGATTTTGACCATTATGTCAGCTTTTCCAATGTCTAGTCTTGGAATAAATGGGTAAATATAGTTTTAAAGCACTCTAACCTATGTTTTTTAAAAGTAATGCACAAATTGTATAATATATTAAAGTTTCTGAGACACTAAAGTTTCTGAGATATGTTGTAATAAATGTTATTTAAGTGTATTTGAACCTGAAATTCCCGAATGAATTGATTAAATTATTCTTTTATCGCGTTCACTTCAGCTTGTCATTTCTTCGTGCGTGGGTGCATGGTTATGTACCCATGTGTGTGTTACTGCAAGGGAGGGCTTCTATGTCATACTGTATTCAAACCTCATGATTTGAATTCTAATTATAAAATTTAAATATTTATATTTAATCTGGATGTTCAAGTTATTTGCTTCTAATCTAGTGTCTTCCTTGGTATATGCATGTGGCTTTAATCATTGCATAGTACCATGTGTAAACTTTTCCCCAAATTTGCATTTGAAGATCATTCCTATGAGACTGTAACTAAAAATGCACTTCCTTTAAGAAAGATGTGTTAGATTTGTCAAGAAACCCTGTAATGTGTGTGTGTGTGTATATATATATATATATTTTTTTCCCCCATGAAGAAATTTTTGGTGAGCCCATTTTGATACTCTATGTTTTTTATTTATTTATTTTTTTGATGAAGTTGCTTCATGATTTTAGTACTGGCAGTTTTATTCTGAAATATCACTGTTTCATCTACACTTGGGTTTCTGACCTTTGTCAGTAATGCCTTTTAAGTTAGCAGTCTTGATATGGTTGGATGGGAGAGGACAGAAAGTGGTGTATCTGGAGGATTGCAGATGGAAAGTAGTCTGTAGGGTTTGATCAAAGCTGATGGGTGGAGATTGACTGGCAGACTTCAAAAGAGGTAATAAAGTTGTTTTGGGTGTTAATACAACACTGAATGGATAGAACACTTCCTTCATATCTTTGTTACATAAAAAAAGAAAGTAGTTTGATTCTACTATTATGTTTTTCACTCCAGCAATACCACTCTCCTTAAATTATTACACATTTATATCTTGCTATCTGATAGAGTACATTTAAATATTCCTTTGGAAAATTTCTTGGCTATTCTTTCATTACTTTTTGCCTATATAAGTTTCAGAACCTATTTGAAAATTTCATGGTAAATGTGATTGTATTGTATTAATAAATTAGTTTAGGAAGAACCAATATTTTTCTACTGTGGGATATTACCATTCTAATGTTATATTTATATACATCTCATATTTGATATATTTTAATGTATTTTCTAATGAAATTTTTAGGATTTAAAATTGAAACTAGTATTATCACAATTATTCATAAGCATATGTGTCATAAATGAGATCTATTGCATGGTGACGATTATGTTTATTCACTTTCCTGTATTTACATTGCTTCTCTTATTTCATTTAACTCTAGGGTTTTTTACACAGGCAGTCGTATTTACGCAAATGATTACGTTTTTGCTTTTTCTCGGTCTCTCCATTATTTATACCTTTATTTCTTTTTCTTTTCTTATTACTTAACTACCTCATAGTTCAACAATAATAATAATACAATGGTAAGAATTTATGACTTATAATTGACTTGATAATGTTTCTAATATTTAATTACTAATTTCTATGGAATTCCAGTAATTTTTTCTTTATCAAGTTGTGTGTGTACGTGTGTATGTGTCTGCTAGTTAATTTCTCCTTTGCTGTCTTTTTTTTTAACTTTTTTTTTAACTTTTTTTTTTTTATTTTTGAGACAGAGAGAGACAGAGCATGAATGGGGGAGGGGCAGAGAGAGAGGGAGACAGAGAATCGGAAGCAGGCTCCAGGCTCCGAGCCATCAGCCCAGAGCCCGACGCGGGGCTCAAACTCACGGACCGCGAGATCCTGACCTGAGCTGAAGTCGGCCACTTAACCAACTGAGTCACCCAGGCGCCCTGCCTTTGCTGTCTTTTTAGGAGTTTGGTATCAGTTGTAAAAGATACCATTATATTTCTTCTGTTGATACTATTCATATTTTTATTTCTTCTTGATTTTAACTTAAGAGAAATAATAACAAAACCATTTATTACATGTAGTTTTTTAAATTACTACAAAGAATGATAAATACAATTACTTTAGAATTATTTATTCTATGTAGGGATATAAACTATTTCTAATATTGTGTCTCTTCATTTATTTTTCAGATTTACCAAGGTAGTCTATTTTGTTAACCTTTTAAAGGAATTCCTTTTAAATTTAATCTACTGAATTTAATATAATTGAATGCTGTTTTTTGTTTCATGTACTTTTTATTTTATTGTTTTTTTTAATATATAAGATTTATTGTCAAATTGGTTTCCATACAACACCCAGTGCTCATCCCAAAAGATGCCCTCTTCAATAACCATCACCCACCCTCCCCTCCCTCCCACCCTCTCCCCCCATCAACCCTCAGTTTGTTCTCAGTTTTTAAGAGTCTCTTATGCTTTGGCTCTCTCCCACTCTAACCTCTTTTTTTTTTTCCTTCCCCTCCCCCATGGGTTTCTGTTAAGTTTCTCAGGATCCACATAGAGTGAAAACATATGGTATCTGTCTTTCTCTGTATGGCTTATTTCACTTAGCATCACACTCTCCAGTTCCATCCATGTTGCTACAAAGGGTCATATTTCATTCTTTCTCATTGCCACGTAGTACTCCATTGTGTATATAAACCACAATTTCTTTATCCATTCATCAGTTGATGGACATTTAGGCTCTTTCCATAATTTGGCTATTGTTGAGAGTGCTGCTATAAACATTGGGGTACAACTGCCCCTATGTATCACCACTGCTGTATCCCTTGGGTGCATTCCTAGCATGCTACTGCTGGATCATAGGGTAGGTCTATTTTTAACTTTTTGAGGAACCTCCACACTGTTTTCCAGAGCAGCTGTACCAGTTTGCATTCCCACCAACAGTGCAAGAGGGTTCCCGTTTCTCCACATCCTCTCCAGCATCTATAGTCTCCTGATTTGTTCATTTTGGCCACTCTGACTGGCGTGAGATGATATCTGAGTATGGTTTTGATTTGTATTTCCCTGATGAGGAGCGACGTTGAACATCTTTTCATGTGCCTGTTGGCCATCTGGATGTCTTCTTTAGAGAAGTGTCTATTCATGTTTTCTGCCCATTTCTTCGCTGGATTATTTGTTTTTAGGATGTGGAGTTTGGTGAGCTCTTTATAGATTTTGGATGCTAGCCCTTTATCCGATATGTCATTTGCAAATATCTTTTCCCATTCCGTTGGTTGCCTTTTAGTTTTGTTGGTTGTTTCCTTTGCTGTGCAGAAGCTTTTTATCTTCATGAGGTCCCAATAATTCATTTTTGCTTTTAATTCCCTTGCCTTTGGGGATGTGTCAAGTAAGAAATTGCTACGGCTGAGGTCAGAGAGGTCTTTTCCTGCTTTCTCCTCTAGGGTTTTGATGGTTTCCTGTCTCACATTCAGGTCCTTTATCCATTTTGAGTTCATTTTTGTAAATGGTGTGAGAAAGTGGTCTAATTTCAACCTTCTGCATGTTGCTGTCCAGTTCTCCCAGCACCATTTGTTAAAGAGACTGTCTTTTTTCCATTGGATATTCTTTCCTGCTTTGTCAAAAAGCCATACTTTTGTGGGTCTTGTTCTGGGGTTTCTGTTCTATTCCATTGGTCTATGTGTCGGTTTTTGTGCCAATACCATGCTGTCTTGATGATTACAGCTTTGTAGTAGAGGCTGAAGTCTGGGATTGTGATGCCTCCTGCTTTGGTCTTCTTCTTCAAAATTACTTTGGCTATTCAGGACCTTTTGTGGTTCCATATGAATTTTAGGATTGCTTATTCTAACTTCGAGAAGAATGCTGGTGCAATTTTGATTGGGATTGCATTGAATGTGTAGATAGCTTTGGGTAGTATTGACATTTTGACAATATTTATTCTTCCAATCCATGAGCACGGAATGTTTTTCCATTTCTTTATATCTTGTTCAATTTCCTTCATAAGCTTTCTATAGTTTTCAGCATACACATCTTTTACATCTTTGTAAAATCTTTAGATTTATTCCTAGGTATTTTATGCTTCTTGGTGCAATTGTGAATGGGATCAGTTTCTTTATTTGTCTTTCTGTTGCTTCATTGTTAGTGTATAAGAATGCACCTGATTTCTGTACACTGATTTTGTATCCTGCAACTTTGCTAAATTCATGTATCAGTTCTAGCAGACTTTTGGTGGAGTCTATCAGATTTTCCAGGTATAATATCATGTCATCTGCAAAAAGTGAAAGCTTAACTTCATCTTTGCCAATTTTGATACCTTTGATTCCCTTTTGTTGTCTGATTGCTGATGCTAGAACTTCCAACACTGTTAAACAACAGCGGTGAGAGTGGACATTCCTGTCGTGTTCCTGATCTCAGGGAAAAAGCTCTCAGTTTTTCCCCATTGAGGAGGATGTTAGCTGTGGGCTTTTCATAAATGGCTTTTATGATGTTGAAGTATGTTCCTTCTATCCCAACTTTCTTGAGGGTTTTTAATAAGAAAGGATGCTGAATTTTGCAAATGCTTTTTCTGCATCGATTAACAGGATCATATGGTTCTTCTCTTTTCTTTTATTAATGTGATGTATCACATTGATTGATTTAAGAATATTGAACCATCCCTGCATCCCAGGAATGAATCCCACTTGATCATGATGAATAATTCTTTTTATATGCTGTTGAATTCGATTTGCTAGTATCTTGTTAAGAATTTTTACATCCATATTCATCAGGGATATTGGCCTGTAGTTCTCTTTCTTTACTGGGTCTCTGTCTGGTTTAGGAATCGAAGTAATACTGGCTTCATAGAATGAGTCTGGAAGTTTTCCTTCCCTTTCTATTTTTTGGACTAGCTTGAGAAGGATAGGTATTATCTCTGCTTTAAAAGTCTGGTAGAACTCCCCTGGGAAGCCATCTGGTCCTGGACTCTTATTTGTTGGGAGATTTTTGATAACTGATTCAATTTCTTCACTGATTATGGGTCTGTTCAAGCTTTCTATTTCCTCCTGATTGAGTTTTGGAAGTGTGTGGGTGTTTAGAAATTTGTCCATTTCTTCCAGGTTGTCCAGTTTGTTGGCATATAATTTGTCATAGTATTCCCTGATAATTGCTTGTATTTCTGAGGGATTGGTTGTAATAATTCCATATTCATTCATGATTTTATCTATTTGGGTCATCTCCCTTTTCTTTTTGAGAAGCTTGGCTAAAGGTTTATCAATTTTGTTTATTTTTTCAAAAAACCAACTCTTGGTTTCGTTGATCTGCTCTACAGTTTTTTTAGATTCTATATTGTTTATTTCTGCTCTGATCTTTATTATTTCTCCTCTTCTGCTGGATTTAGGCTGTCTTTGCTGTTCTGCTTCTATTTCCTTTAGGTGTGCTGTTAGATTTTGTATTTGGGATTTTTCTTGTTTCTTGAGATAGGCCTGGATTGCAATGTATTTTCCTCTCAGGACTGCCTTCGCTGCATCCCAAAGCGTTTGGATTGTTGTATTCTCATTTTCGTTTGTTTCCATATATTTTTTTAATTTCTTCCCTAATTGCCTGGTTGACCCATTCATTCTTTAGTATGGTGTTCTTTAACCTCCATCCTTTTGGAGGTTTTCCAGACTTTTTCCTGTGGTTGATTTCAAGCTTCATAGCATTGTGGTCTGAAAGTATGCATGGTATGATCTCAATTCTTGTATACTTATGAAGGGCTGTTTTGTGACCCAGTATATGATCTATCTTGGAGAATGTTCCATGTGCACTCGAGAAGAAAGTATATTCTGTTGCTTTGGGATGCAGAGTTCTAAATATATCTGTCAAGTCCATCTGATCCAATGTATCATTCCGGGCCCTTGTTTCTTTATTGACCGTGTGTCTAGATGATCTATCCATTTCTGTAAGTGGAGTGTTAAAGTCCCCTGCAATTACCACATTCTTATCAATAAGGTTGTTTATGTTTGTGAGTAATTGTTTTTTATATTTGGGGGCTCCTGTATTTGGTGCATAGACATTTATAATTGTTAGCTCTTCCTGATGGATAGACCCTGTAACTATTACATAATGTCCTTCTTCATCTCTTGTTACAGCCTTTAATTTAAAGTCTAGTTTGTCTGATATAAGTATGGCTACTCCAGCTTTCTTTTGACTTCCAGTGGCATGATAAATAGTTCTCCATCCCCTCACTTTCAATCCGAACGTGTCCTCAGGTCTAAAATGAATCTCTTATAGACAGCAAATAGATGGGTCTTGTTTTGTTATCCATTCTGATACCCTATGTCTGTTGGTTGGAGCATTTAGTCCATTTACATTCAGTGTTATTTTTGAAAGATATGGTTTAGAGTCCTTGTGATATCTGTAGGTTTCATGCTTATCGTGGTGTCTCTGGTACTTTGTCTCACAGGATCCCCTTTAGGATCTGTTGTAGGGCTGGTTTAGTGGTGATGAATTCCTTCAGTTCTTGTTTGTTTAGGAAGACCTTTATCTCTCCTTCTCTTCTAAATGACAGATTTGCTGGAGAAAGGATTCTTGGCTGCATATTTTTTCTGTTCATCACATTGAAGATTTCCTGCCACTTCTTTCTGGCCTGCCAGCTTTCAGTAGAGAGATCCGTCACGAGTCTTATCGGTCTCCCTTTATATGTTACAGCATGTTTATCCCTAGCTGCTTTCAGAATTTTCTCTTTATCCTTGTATTTTGCCAGTTTCACTATGATATGTCATGCAGAAGATTGATTCAAGTTACGTCTGAAGGGAGTTCTCTGTGCCTCTTGGATTTCAGTTCCTTTTTCCTTCCCCAGATCAGGGAAGTTCTCAGCTATGATTTCTTCAAGTACACCTTCAGCACCTTTCCCTCTCTCTTCCTCCTCTGGAATACCAATTATGCGTAGATTATTTCTCTTTAGTGCATCACTTAGTTCTCTAATTTTCCCCTCATACTCCTGGATTTTTTTTATCTCTCTCTCTTTTCTCAGCTTCTTCTTTTACCATAATTTTATCTTCTAGTTCACCTATTCTCTCCTCTGCCTCTTCAATCCGAGCCGTTGTCATCTCCATTTTATTTTGCTTCTCATTAATAACATTTTTTAGCTCCTCCTGGATGTTCCTTGGTCCCTTGATCTCTGTAGCAAGAGATTCTCTGCTGTCCTTTATACTGTTTTCAAGCCCAGCGATTAATTTTATGACTATTATTCTAAATTCACTTTCTGTTATATTGTTTAAATCATTTTTGATCAGTACATTAGCTGTCGCTATTTCCTGGAGATTCTTTTGAGGGGAATTCTTCCGTTTTGTCATTTTGGATAGTCCCTAGAGTGGTGCAAAACTGCAGGGCACTTCCCCTGTGCTGTCTTGAATAATTTGCGTTGGTAGGTTGGGCCACAGTCAGACCTGATGTCTGCCCCCAGCCCACCTCTGGGGCCACAGTCAGACTGGTGTGTACCTTCTCTTCCCCTCTCCTAGGGGTGGGATTCACTGTGGGGTGGGGTGGCCCCTGTCTGGGCTACTTGCACACTGCCAGGCTTGTGGTGCTGGGGATTTGGCATATTAGCTGGGGTGGATAGGCAAGGTGCACAGGGGCGGGAGGGGCAGGCTCAGCTAGCTTTTCCTTTGGTGATCTGCTTTGGGAGGGGCTCTGCAGCACCAGGAGGGAGTCAGACCTGCCACCGGAGTGATGGAACCGCAGAAGCACAGCTTTGGGTGTTTGCGCGGTGCAAGCAAGTTCCCTGACAGGAACTGGTTCCCTTTGGGATTTTGCCTGGGGGATGGGTGAGAGAAATGGCGCTGGCAAGCACCTTTGTTCCCCGCCAAACAGCTCTGTCGTCCGGGGCTCAACAACTCTCCCTCCTGTTGTCCTCTAGCTCTCCGGTTCTCCGAGCAGAGCTGTTATCTTATAACCTTCCAGATGGTAAGTCCCGCTTGCTGTCTGAACACACTCCGTCTGGCCCCTCCACTTTTGCAAGCCAGACTTGGGGGCTCTGCTTTGCCGGCGGGCTGCCCCTCTGCCCCGGCTCCCTCCTGCCATTCCGTGTAGTGCGCACCACCTCTCTGCCCTTCCTACCCTCTTCTGTGGGCCTCTCCTCTATGCTTGGCTCTGGAGAATCCATTCTGCTAGTCTTCTGGCGGTTTTCTGGGTTATTTAGGCAGGTGTGGGTGGAATCTACGTGATCAGTAGGATGCGGTGAGCCCAGCGTCCTCCTACGCCGCCATCTTCCTCTATTCCTCCTGCCTTTATTTTATTGTTTTTTAAGATTTTCTTGTAGTTTGCTATTTTTTTCTCTTTTCCTGAAATGAATCATGTATTCGTTTACTTCCAATATTTCTTATTTGCTAATAAATTTATTTATAGCAAAACTTTGGCTTTGAACTTCTCTGGGCTTTAAATTTACTGGCTTAAAACCATAATTTAGGGGCGCCTGGGTGGCTCAGTTGGTTAAGCCTCTGACTCTTGGTTTCTGCTCAGGTCTTGATCTCATGGTTTCATGGGTTTCCAGCCCCCAGTGTAGGGGCTCTGCTGACAGAGGGGAGCCTTCTTAGGTTTCTGTCTCCTCTCTCTGCCACTCCCCCACTTGCTATCTCTCTCTCAAAATAAATAAAAATAAACTTAAAGTGATCACTTAATTTAGTCATGTTTTTGTCAGTCAGAAATTTACTGAGGGTTCAGCTGAAGGGTTGCTTTCAAAATAGTTTCTGTACTCATGACTGGCAATTTAGTCTCTTTCTTTCCATGTGGCATCTTATCCCCTAAGATCTCTCCATGTTTTTGGGGTTTTCCCATAATTATAGTCTTAGGTAGGGAGTCTTATGTGGAGCTTGGCCTCCCTAACAGGGAATATTCCAAGTGATATCCAGTCAAAAAAGCAAGCTGGCAAAAAGGCTTCATTTCTACATTGTTCTTTTGGTTAAAGCAATCAGATTTGTAACCACTTCTTGTTGGGAGAATGTCCAGTTGTTTGTGGCTCTCTTTATTTCACCACACCCTCTTCATCTCTGTATCCTAGCTCTTTATTTTATGTTTCTAAATAATTTATCATTTCAAGTCTCTTGTTAACAAGTTACTTTGGAATAGACTTAGTCTTGTCTTTTCTTTCTTTCTTTTCCCTCCCTCCCTTTCTTCCTCTTTCTCTCTCTCTCACTCTTTCTCTCCCTTTCTCTTCCTCTCTCTCCCTCTCTCTCTCTTTTATAAATGTTCACGCTATCATTTTAAAATATTTTCTAGTCTTCATTCTGTTGGACAAAATATGGCCAAAATAAATTTGATTTTTTAAGTTCAATTGAGACTTTCTTTGTGACCTACTATATACTTATTTTTTAATACTTCCTGAAGGAACTTGGTTTATTGAACTATTCAAATTAATTTCACTATGATTTTATTTATTTCCCTTTATTTTAGCTATGCATTTTAAATTCTTCCAATTGATGTGAAATGTATCTGATTTATTTTATATTTGTTACAGTTCATGCCTTGTATATACCAAAGTTTTTAGGTTTATAAAGATGCTTAATATCTAATTTGTACCTTTACAACTTTTATTATGAAGCAGTATTGCCATTGTGCAATACATTATTAGTCTGTTGTATCTAATAATACTAGCATCTATTCATCACATCATTCTTTTCTTATATGCTCTATATAAAGGTAACTGTTGTGTTTTCTATAAAGAATTCTTAATCACATAAGTTGAACTCCATTTAAAGGTTAACTATGTATCCCCCTAATGTGACAGGAAAAAATCCATATTTTGAAGGGAACAGAAGCTTTTTAACTTAAATAGCTAAAGTTGCTTGCTTCAGTAATTTTTTTTAATATCCTTTGAATTTGTGGAAGTCAGTCCTAGTGCTCCTGAAGTAATCACACAAGGGAAGTCTCATCTGTTGGTAGTCAGTCACAATTCAAGGAGAGACTTGTATAATCTCGTTTTAGGATGGCAGAGTTTCCACATAGCACATTTCAGAAAATGTCCCAAGAGGCAGCTTAGCAATAGCCACCAGCCGCAAGTCTATACAACAGTCAGCAAAGAAAGTACAAGCTGTCGCATAGAATTGCTTTCAAAAAGCTCTTTACTTGTTTGATAGACAGACTTGGGATGCTTTGTTCTCTTTTGTTTCTTCAGAGCAAACCCCTTTTTCTTAGATTTTGGCGTTCAGTTGTCACAGTAAATGCCTTGGTAAACTCCTTTCTCAATACCCTTTGACATAGTTTAATTTCATAGAATACTTAATTAATCAAATTATATTTGATTATTGTGAGAATAATTATCTGGTTCAATATGACCATATGATTCTAAAATCAAGTATCAGTATATGTGGTTATGCATTTTCAGCTTATTATGCCCTCCTTAATCTAACCCCATTAAATGGGGGCTCCTGGGTGGCTCAGTTAGTTAAGTGTCAGACTCTTGATTTCGACTCAGGTCATGATCTCATGGTCATTGGATCGATCCCCACGTCTGGCTCTGTGCTGACACTGTGGAGCCTGCTTGGGATTTTTCTCTCCTTCTCTCTCTCTGCCCCTCCCCCACTCATCCCCCCCACCTCTGTCTCTCAAAATAAATAAATAAATATTAAATGTTTCCATTAAATGGAAACATTAAGTAAAAGTAGTAACTCAGATAAAACAGCACTAGAAATAATCAGGTTCCCAAATTAACTGAGTTTCTCACATTTGGGGGGAAAATTTTAAATAAATAGTAATTTTATTTTAATTTTCTCACATATAATTCTCTACATAGTATGTAATTATCCTACATATGATAATATACTTAATATAATTTACTTTTGTATGAGACTTTTTGACAACATTTACCCTCAAGTGTATGAAATAAAGTTCAGATTTTTCCAGTTTATATTTAATATACTTGGTGGACACATTTAGAATATGGAATGAAACTATTTTACACCACCTGGTGGTGGACAGCCCTAGATTTATATTCAATAGTAACAGTATTACATCATTATATTTATATCAGTATGCTTTTAGAATGTAGTTTCTGCTCACTCCATGATGTGTTGTGCTAATCACACATTGTGTGATGAGCTTCTACTGTAGTTTGAATTCTAGAGCAAAATATTTTAGTCATGATGAATAGATAAATTCTTAAATGCTATTTGAATGTCAGTGGGTTTTATGCATAGCTCTGCAATGTGGCTGTGATGTCAGAAAACGCATCATTGCCTATTCTTTGATCTCCCCAAGTACTCCAAGATGTTAAGCTTTGAGTAATTTCATAATTTACTGACCTCAAATATGGGTTTTGCCCATTAATTTCCCTACTTCACGTAGATGAGAAAAATAGTATTTTCATTCATTGGAAATTATTTAAGCACTGTGTTCTCAGATGAAGAAATTTGTTGGAACAGCTGAGAAATAAGATCCGTGTTTCTTTCTGGTGGCTCCTGTGGCTTCAGCGAAGGGCGGAATCAACAGTGTGGGTATTAGATGGATGGGAGGGAAGAATAAATCAACAGTGGAGTTAAACATGACACAAAGTAAGTGTCCAGTTTAAGAATATATCAAATACAATTATTCAGTTTGGAATCCAGAAAAATAATATCTGTATTTGAATATCAGTAATGTGCCACTGAATGTATTAACAGATCTCAGCACATCTCAAGATTTTGGTGCCTTGAAGTAATGAAGCAATAACATTTTTTCAAGGTGCATGTGTGTTCAGTTGAATACCGTAGATAGATACTAGATTGCTACGCGTTCAGAGAAATCTATTACATTGGCAGCTTATATATTTTTTTAACACCTCAATCTTGAATTTGCAATAGCATTTTAATTGTACAAAATGAGAACATTTAAAAATAGGGGTTTGGGAGCATGTATGATGTGTATGTAGGGAGAGGGAGAGGCACTGTGGAAACAGCTTAAAGCAGGAAAGTACTCAAGGGATACTGCAGTGTTTTGTATGATATGACTGAGCAGACACCAGGCAAGCTTGGAAGCTATCACCATGAATACCTTGATTTAAGTACTAATGAAATCGTGTTGTTTTAAGTTCAGTCTGGGATTCAAAATGTGAAAAGAAAATCCCTATGTGCAGTTTAAAAAATTACTGAAATGGATTTTGAGAGAATCCTATCCTGTGGTTTTCAAGGATTCATAAATCATTCTCAGTTCTCACATGGTTTTGATGTAATTTGTCCTTTATAAATCACTGTAGACTGTGGACCTTCATTCATGGGGTTAAAAGGCCATACACTCAACAATGACACAGTGGTTTGTTTAAGATCAAGTTTCACCCACTGAGTGCCAGAGTCTAGCACTCGCCTCTCCCCTGCTGCTCCATGAATATTCAACCAAGTGCACCAAAGCTAAACACAGGAGTTATTTCACAGTCAGAAATTGGGGAAAAATCATATGCTTCAACTAGTGAAATTTTAAAAGCTTAGGAGAGAAAAAAGGAATATGTAAAAAGTATGTGGGGTAAAGACAAGGTTTCTAAAGCAGACTACTTTTGCTGTCGCTGTTTTCAACATATAAATTATTACATTAAAGTGGACTCTCCATAACATCTGTGTTTGGTGTATACCATTTGATGTTTTATAAATAGTGTTTCCTGGTAAGGACATTGTTTTATGAATTAACAACAGATTTCCTAAAATGTTTAAAACGTTTACTATGGGAAATTAAAATGTATACAAAAACATTGAGAAAAGCAAAATAATCTCCCATATAACCATCACCAATTTAAACAATTGTGCATTTTAGTTGTTAATTGTTTCCTTCTCAGTGCAGAAGTCTTTTGTCTTGATGAAGTCCCAATAGCTCATTTTTGCTTTTGTTTCCCTTGCCTTCAGAGACATGTCTAGTAAGAAGTTGCTAAGTGCTGGGGAGGTAGGCTGGGCGGAAATGGGCATTAAGGGTGATGAGCATTAAGGAGGGTGCTTGTGATGAGCACTGGGAGTTATATGTAAGTGATGAATAACTAAATTCTACTCCTGAAACTAATATTATACTATATGTTAACTAACGAGAATTTAAATAAAAACTTGAAACATAAAAAACAAAACAAAACAAAAAACAACAACTATGTCACAGTGGCCTTTCTTATTCACTGATAGACTACCTTGTAAATCCCTTGGAACATTGTAAGCAAGGCCTAATGTCAGATAAGTTTAACTGTAAATACTTCCACATATATCTGTAAAAGAGAATTATTATTTTTTAAATAATACTAGATTGCTAAAAACATATATATAATAATTCCTTAATGTCATTAAATATCTAGTCAGTGTTGGCATGTCCTCAATTGTCCTAAAAAAGTGTTTTGTTTTGTTGTTGGATTTTTAGTATCTTGATCCTGATAAGGTTCATATATTGTTAGCTATGTCTAACATTTTTTTTTTATTTTTTTTCAATGTTTTTTATTTATTTTTGGGACAGAGAGAGACAGAGCATGAACGGGGGAGGGGCAGAGAGAGAGGGAGACACAGAATCGGAAACAGGCTCCAGGCTCCGAGCCATCAGCCCAGAACCCAACGCGGGGCTCGAACTCACGGACCGCGAGATCGTGACCTGGCTGAAATCGGACGCTTTTTTTTTTTTTTTTTAAATTATGTCTAACATTTTTAACATTTAGGTTCTCTATAACATTTGAGAGTTAAATGACAAACTTGAAACCTCATTCCTACATTATAATTCAAATAAGAAAATTACATTGAGAGAATATTATTACATAGTGTACCAACTTTTCTTTATAGGAATACCAAAATTCTGGCCAGGATCCAAACCAGTAGAACATATCACATTGAATTGTCTCCTTTAAACTGGAGTGCTCTCCTTTAATCTGGAATGCCCTTTTTGTCCTTCATAAATTTGAAATTTGGAGGAGTATAGACCAGGTTTTTCCTTCTTTTCCTTCCTTCCTTCCTACCTTCCTTCCTTCCTTCCTTCCTTCCTTCCTTCTTCCTTCCTTGTAAAAAGTCACTTAATTTGGGTTTGTATGATGTTTCCTCATGAATAGGAAAAGATCATCATCCATTCTGAGTAAGAATATCCAGAAATGATGTTTTATGCTTCTTAGTGCATCATCTTGGGAAGTATATGATTTTTGGATTGTCCCATGACTAATTTTGATTATTTGGTTAATATGGAGTCTGTGACTTTTCAATTATAGCATTACAATTTTTCACTTTCTAATCAGTGAGGAATTGTGAGAAGGAACTTGAGACTATATAAAATGCTATTTCAGATCAAACATTACCCACTAGTTTTTGCATCACTAATGTCTCTTCTGTAATTCAATTATTACTATGATGTTTGAATTTCCAATTTTTTCAAGATGCAGTTAGGGATGCTGGTAATCAATATATCTGACATTTTGGGTTGATATTCTGTTATGAGGAAGAGCTTCTATCCCTCCTAATTTATTTATCTAAACAAAATTTTTTGTTTATATGTGAATTTATGGATTTTGTTTTTATTCAATATACTAATAGCATTATTTCCTTTCTGTCTAAACTCTAAGATTTAAGCTTTAGACTGGTGGATTTAACTAGTAGGAGACCCAACAAATGAGATCCTTTTGTAGGGATTTTTAATTGCTGACATAAAATGATATTCTAGTCTCATTTAATACTTCCCTGTTGTAGCCCCAGCTTAAGTCATCTCTCCAAGAAGCCCCAAGTCCATGTAAATATAAATTGATGATTACCAGAGGGGGAGGAGGGGGAGGCCTGGGCAAAATGAGGGTTGGAGGGTGGGAGATACAGACTTCCAGTCATGGAATGAATAAGTCACAGGAACAAAAGGCACAGTGTAGGGAATATATAATGATATCATAATAGCATTGTATGGTGACACATGGTCGCTTCACTTGCGGTGAGCATAGCATAATGTATAGACTCGTCATATCACTCTTTGTACACCTGAAACTAGTGTGACGTTGTTTGTGAATTATACTCAAATTTTAAAAAATTATAAAAAAAGCCTCGGGTACTTTAGTAAAATATGTTATGAAAAAATAAATATATATGCACACATATTTATGCATAGACACAAATATATTTATATAGTTTGCATGCTAGGTAGGATTATTTTCTACTCTGTATCATTATTTTTGTTCCTTCTCAGCATACATAGCTAGAAAATGTGTTTATGTCTAATCAGTATTTATTAGACCAGCCATGAATTAATTCTAATCTGACACCATAGGTTTTATTCTAATTTCCCTTTTCTCTCTATTTGAAACAACCATCTCAACATATTTAATTATTAGCTGAGTTAAATACAGAAAGTAATCTCAAACCTGCTAACTCACACTGCTCAAAATCAAAACCAAAACAACCCCTACTATTTAGAGCCCAGTGTTCATTTATAGATTTCTTTTGGCCTAGTGGTAGTATATAGGCACAATACGTTGTCACAAATTATTTGGGTTCCTGAATTTCATCCCTTTTCACCTTCTTGAGGACTTTGTTCCTGCAATTATCCTGTTGTACCTACAATATCAGTTTTACCTTGTTCATTTCCATCAGCATACAAGGGTGCTTTATTGTCACTCATCTTAAAAATAAAAAAATGAAAAACTTCCTTTGACCCTTTCACCCATTTCTCTGCTTTCTTTATAGAGAAGCTTCTCAAAGTAGTTAATTATATTCACTAATTCCACTTTCTCAGCTTTCGTTCATTTTCTCCTCAACCTACTCTTTTTGGGCTCTATATACAGCCACACTATAAAAACAGATGTTGTTGAGGTCATCACTGATCATTTAACATACTTAAACTTTACTTCCCACTTAAAACATTTCTCTATACTTCTATGGCTATACTGATCTTATTTCCTTGCACCTCATCGTACCCTCTTTCTCAGTGTTTGCCTAACCTCTGTATCTTAGCCAGAGCTATAAATTTAGGAATGTCCTTTCCTCTATTCTCCCTAGAATTTCTTCTTCAAAAGTGATCTCACCCACTTCCAAGGCTTAAAATAACATCTATACACTGATGACTTGACCCATAAATCCACAATGCTAACTACCACCTCTCCCGCGGAGCCTAAGGTACATATATGCACATAAATACTTGCTATTTCAACTTGCATGTCTAACAGACACTTCAAGCTTCCCAAGGCTGGAACAGAACTATTCCCTTCCTAACTCTCTCTCCCTCTCTCTCTCTCTCTCTCTCCAATTCCTTGCAGGTTTCTCCATCTCAGTAAATTGCCTACTATCAATTCATTATAAATCAGTTATAAATTTAGTAAACCTTGGGGTTCTCTAAATTTCTGTCTCACTTCCATCTCTCTCACATATCCAGTCTATCACTAAATCCTGATGGCTGTAACTCTGAAATATATTCCAAATGAGCCACTGATTGCCATCTCTACTACTGTATTTCTAGCAAAGCCACAAATAGAGTTCACCTCTCCTGCAGCACCCTTTCAGCAGGTCTTTCTTTTTCGCTCTTACCTTTTCACATTCAACTATTAACAAAGCAGGAGTAGTTTGGTGTACATCAGTTGATACCATTCCAGTTTAAGACCTTCCAGTGTTTTCTTTTTCTTCTTGAAACCTAAACAAACTAGAATTCCATTCCATAAACTGCAAGTTGCTGTTTGACTTGCTTTCTGCTTCCTTTATGACCTCATTCCACCAACTTCTACCTTTCCAGTTATCAAACTTTTCCATTTGATGCTAGGTGATAAGTGAGTTCAATTCAGGGGGAGAGAGTAGAAAGTCTTTTATTAGCTTCAAAAACAAGACAATCTCTAAAATCCAGCTTTCATATTGTAAGTGATAAAATTGTCATTGCATTTTAATTTCTGTGTTTAATTATGTTTAAGTGGAGGAGGAAAGAGCAAATTTACTCCTCAAAATCTCCAAAAAATAAATAGCAAATATATGCGTAAGGATTTGTGATATATTTACATTAATTTTAAAGTAACATCTTTTCAGTATTGACTTATATGTGGTATATATTTCCTAATTTAAAGCTTTATTAAAGTAGGTCTCCTACTTCTGATTTACAGTTACGTTATAATATTATAGCTCACAAGTAATGAGCATTTACTATATGCCAGGCATGGTGTTAAATAGTTTACATTAGTTATCTCATGCTTTTCATTTATCTTTCTATACTTCTCTTGTTAAATATAACTCCTAGTTGTTTTATAGTCCTCTAATTAATAAAAGGAATATAATTGTTTTCCAGATTTTATTTTTACATTTAAAATTTCTCTTGTATAGTTTATAGTTTATATGAGTTATAACTCAGCATATATTTTAAATGCTCAACTTGATTCCATTTACATTTCTTACCATAAAATTGTGATTGATCTCATATCTGTCATTTTTGTATGTTTCAACTGCATTGCTTGCTTGAGATTTTCTCAGTATTCCATAAATTTTCATTGGGGTTTGTGTTTTATTTCCTCTTTCAGGAAAATGGGGAACACATTTATAATTTGTCTACTGAAAAGCCTAGTTTTATTGGAGGAAAAAAAAGTCTGTTATAATTGCATTATAATTATCTTTTTCAGTATTTACTGTTATTGACTTATTACATGTAAATTTTATTGTGGTTTGTAACTGTATCATTATGACAATTAACCACTTCCATTTCTAATATTTCAGTGTTCATCTGAAAGCCTTGAATGCAATAATTTTCCTACTTCTGTGCTACCTTGCTTCTTATTCTGGTGAACAATAGGCCTTCTTTTATATATCCTTTCATTCTTTATGGATGATGCAGGACCTTCTTCAAGTAAATTGTTAGGAATGGTTTATATATAACCTCTGTCCTTCCAAATTAATGGAATCAGTTTGATTTGCAAGAAATCCCTCCAACTGTTTCAATATTATATTACCTTCCTAGGAAGGAGAATAATGTGTGAATTCTTGCTGTCCTCCACCATTTCTTTTTCTAATCTACATAGTATTTAGCAGATTTTTTTTTCCAGTGGTGGTTAATACCATTCCTACTCTTTCCATTTCAACACTAATTCACTAACTAATTGAGAAGTTAGTCAACTTCTACAGGATGAGTTGGAAGCATACTTGACTCTACCTTATTTTTCAGAGATCAGTGCTTCAGTTTGTGTGTGGGTGTTATTTTTTTCTCTCTTAAGTTTGAATTCAAACATTTGAGTTTTTGGATGTCCATTTTATGGTATTCCCATTTACCAGAATCCCACCAACAGTCAAGATAAAATAGACCTAATTGACCATTCAGTTGACATGAATAGTTAATTTCAAAGAAAAGAAAAAGAAATGTTGTCAAAAAGCTAATTTCTTTATGCTTCTTCAAAAAAGTCATGTTTTTAGCCTAACAGGGTTTTAATATCAGTTTACGTTAGGTGTTTAGTCTATATTATGGATGGACATGTTTTATTTTCTCTATACATCTATGTCTTTGCACTTTTATGCTTTTGGCTTTTTTATAGCCTTTATTTGTTCGAGGCCCATTATGAGATTGTTTTGTTTTGATTCACTACTGTGGGGAAAAATAACTTGTATTTAAAAAATAACTTTGATTTGGGTGATAGTTATATGGGACTATATATTTGTCAGAAGGCATTGACCTACACACTTGACATCCATGCATTTCACTTATGAAACTAGAAATACAGTTTAGAATTACTAGGATTCTTGGAATAAAGAATGAGCTACTGATATATCAATCTGGCTGAAGCTCAAAAAAAAAAAAAGTATTATATTGAATGAAAGAAGCCAGACACAAAAGATTACATCCTTTATGGTTCTATTTATAAGAGTTTCAAAAACATGAAAAACTAATTTATGGTGATAGAAATTAGTACACACATATACACACAAAAAGAAATTAGAACACTAGTTTATCAGGAGAAGTGATGGGGGCATCTGACTGGGCCCATGAGAGAACATTCTGAAAGATGGGTATATTTTATAACTTGGTTGGAGTGTTAACAAAACATCAATCTGTGCACTAAAATCTGTACATTTAATTATACCTAAATTTTACCTTAAAAGTTAATAATAAAGCTTTGTAGTGCAGAAGAAATATGTATGATGGTTGATAGTGGGAAATTGATTTTCTCTTCCTCTTACTCTGTGGAAAGTGTAAAAATATCATGCCCCTTACTGTGAGGAAGCCAAAGCCCCCAGGTTTTTGGATAGCCAATCGTCATCATTGTAGAGGACTCCTTAACCATCATTTCCTATTCTGATAGCTCATTTCTACTTCAACTTTGTATTTATAGAAGCTGTAATCAGTATATTACCAACTCCTCTTTTCAGTAAAGTAAGCCCCATCTACCAGAAATATACAACAGAAGGAATAAAATTGGCATTCTTTTAGAGTAACCCATGAATTAAAAATTGAACTGTAACAATGATCTGTTGAAAATAGATCAAGGATAAAGCCCCACATTCAAGCCCCAGAATGAACTAAATGAGGGCTAATTAAATATTAGTTAAGGGTTTTTTTTCCTATTAAGACTATGTACTCAAGAAAATGTTGAAAAGTTATCTTTATTAAGAACAGACTAAAAAGTTTGTATTGTCTGATCTCAGTTCCTTTAGGATTCATTTTATTATTCTCCAACTTCTTGAGATATTAAGGAGTTATTAAGATAGGTAGCAATCCATAAGCTCAATTTAGGTTCAGTTAGTAACAGGACTGTTAGCAAACACTACTCTCACTATTTTTTTTTTCTTACAATCCTCCAGAGACCAACTAGCAACAGACGAAACAAAAAAGAAACAATGGAAACTTACAGATAATACCACATCTATCTCTCTGTTAAAGTACATTGTGGCTGGGAAGAAAAAAACACAAAAAATACCAATTTACAATTAGCAGAAATGCCACAAAATACTTAACTTGAAAATTATGTACACACTCTCTTCAAAGTAAAACACAACAAACAAGCAAAAAAGAAATTCTCTTTATTGCTGTGGAAAGTCTGTCTAGCCCAGTATAATTTGTGAACTCAACTGTTTTCTGCTCCTGTACCTTCTCTACTTAGTCACTCTTCATTCATTGGACAGACTATTACAGAAATAAAGTCAAGGAGAAAGAGAAAAAGGGACAATACATATGCACTATAGACAGGAACATGTCACTCTAACAGAAGGAGAACCAAAAACCACAATGTTCTGCTGTAATCTCTGACATTGTTTTTGATAATTACTGATTGGATCAATGTATTTTCTGTATGGGTATGTGTGTAGTAAAATTTAATACATACATATGTATTGAAAACATCCTGCTCTGTTCAAAAGACATACCCAAAGAGGAAAATATCTAGTGATTTATGTTTTGTATTGTGTAGTGTTTCTTTTTTCTCTGGTAAAACGTTTGAGCACACTGTAGCATTCATATTTGTGAATTTCTGTTTGAACTCATGCCATGTGGCAATTTACAGCACAAATCTCCCTCACTTTGAATTGCTCTAAGCTTCATATATGGGAATGCAAGTCTGGGAAACTACTACCACTGAATATACCTGTTGGTTATTCTTAATTGTTCATTGACAAAGCTTAAATATTTCTGTTACTAAAAAAAGACCTTTAGTAGGACAATAGTTAACTATTTAATCTCTGAAAAAAATGGCAGAGTGCTGTAGGATTTAGTTACAAAAAAAATAATAATGATAATTTCTCTCCGAGAATGAGTGGTTCAGGCCGAGTAACCAGCCTTCCTGGTGCCTTTTATCATTACGTAGGAATTGATTAGTATGAAATACATAGGCTATTATCAGATCACACATACAAAGTTACATGGGCTTAAAACAACATGTGACTTATATTTATATTTTTTCATTATTATTTAGTATAATTCATTATATTGTTTTGTTCATAGCATGATATAACAACACAGATTTCCACCACAGCATCTGAAAGTTTCTTACCATGAGGGATTGATGAGCATTTCACCTTAGCCATGATGTCTTATGTATATCTCAAAAGATGCTTATTCTCTATTAATGATATTTATTTATTTATTTATTTATTTATTTATTATGCTTTATTCAAACATGTTCACAAGTACAAAGATAGACTGGGAGGGAGAGGGGTGGTTTGAAATGTCTACTCGACTTACTCAAAACCTCACATCATATCACATATATCTAGAACAATTTGTCTTATCTATATTTAGCATGAATTATAAGGCATGTTTTTTTATTTCTCTTTGTTAAAACACATCTATCTTTCTGTTTCAAAATACTTAGTCATAATAATATGTTCTCCTAAAAGACAGTTTTTGAAATTTTACTTCTTAATGTCACTGATAGCTGTGTCAGAAAGTCTCAAGTCAGCTTCTCCTCCCTTCAATTCCTACAGACCTTGCCACTATGTACATAACTTCCTCTAGAAATTGAAACTGAGAGTTTATGTCATGAAAGGGTCTTGAATTTTATCAAACACTTTTTCTGCATCTATTGAAATGATCTTGCAATTTTGAACCCTTGTTTAATATGGTGTATCACATAGTTGATTTTCATATGTCTAATTATCTCTGCATCCCAGGAATAAATCCTACTTGGTCATGGTGTTTGATTTATTTAATGTATTGTTGAATTTAGTTTGCTAGTATTTTGTTGAGAATTTTTACAACTGTGTTCATCAGAGACATTGGTCTGTAATTTTCTGGTTTTTTTAGTGTATTTGTCTGATTTTGTCATAAAATGAGTTTGGAAGTGTTCCCTCTTCTTCACATTTTTGGAAGAGTTTAAGGACTAGTTTTAATTATTTTTCAAAAGTTTGGTAGAATTCACTAGTGAAGTTGTTTGGTCTTGGGATTTTCTGTGTTGGGAGGTTTTTGGTTATTGATTCAACCTTCTCATTTGTTATAGGTCTGTTCAGTTTTTCTGTTTCTTCATGATTCAGTCTTAGTAGGTTGTATGTTTCTAGAAATTTATCCATTTCTTACTGGTTATCCAGTTTGTGGTGTATATATTATGCACAGTAGTCTCTTATGATGCTTTTATTCTTGTGGCATCAGTGTAATGTCTCTTTCATTTTTCATTCAGTTTATTTGAGTCCTATTTTTTCTTAATTATTCTAGCTAAAGATTTGTCAATTTTGTTTATCTTTTCAAAAAACACAACTGTTACTTTCATTGAGCTTTTCCTATTGTTTTTCCTTTTTTCTATTTAATTTATTTCTATTATAATTTATTATTTCCTTCCTTCTGCTAATTTTTTTTGTTTGTTTTTTTGTTTTTTGTTGTTTTTTTGTTTTTTGCTAAATCCTTGAGGGTAAGGTAAAGTTGAATTAAGGACTCGAATAGATATTTCTCAAAAGAAGACATGCAAAAGCCCTACAGGTATATAAAAGAATTTCAAAGTCACTAATCATCAGTGAAATGCAAATAGAACCACAATGAAATATCTTCTTGCATCTGTTAGAATGGCCATAAAAAAAAAAAAGAACAGTAAATGTTGGCAACGATGTGGAGAAATTGGCACCCTTGTACACTGTTGGTGGGAATGCAAAATGGTGCTGCCACTCTGGAAAACAGTATGGAAGTTCTTCAAAAAATTGGAAATATTACTACCTTTTGATCCAGCAATCTCACTTTTGGATAATTATCCGAAAGAATTGAAATTATATCTTGAAGGCATATTAAAATTCCCACATTCATTGCAGCACTACTCAAGATGTAAAACAACCAAGATGTTAAAACAACCTAAAAATTAATCAGTAGATGAATGGATTTTAAAAAGTGGTATATATATTATATGCACTGGAATATTATTCAGCCTTAAAAAAAGGCAGGAAATCCTTTGACATACAACAACATATATGAACTTTGAGGACATTATGCTAAATGAAGTAACTCACAGAAGGACAAGAGTTGCATGATTCCACCTATATGAGGTATCTAAAATAGTCAAACTCATAGAAGCCAAAAATAGAACAGTGGTTGCCAAGGGCTGGAGGGAGTGGGGAGTGGGAACTTGCTAATCAACAGATATAAAATTTATGCAAGATGGATAAGTTATAGAGATCTACCATACAACATTGTACCTATGAATAATAATCCTGTATTATATTCTTAAAAATTTGTTAAAAGTATAGAACACATGAAGAGATAGAAAAGGAAAGAAACCACAGCTATTCTTTCTGTGGGTTAATGGGAAAGGTACTGGTATCTTAGTTCATGTTAAAGACCCACCTTGCCTTCCAGTATTTAGCCATTAAAATGAAAATTACTTTAAGGGTAACTGTGCCTTAAAACACATGGTTACTTTTGCTGTATATCTGAAAATTTCCACACACACAAAAGGTTTTCTAAGGGAAACTATTGTAACTATGTGGCAAAAGGAAGGAAAATTAAAAATTTTAAAGGCCCTGATTATTGGCAATTATTGTGCAGTGAACTCAATTGCTCAATTTTTATATTGCCTGATTTTTAAAATTTATAAATGAAAGATAGTAAACGCTCAAAACGAAATCTAAGCAAACACAGAACATACAAAAATGTTGGTTAGCACAACTTAGGTAAGGCGAACAGACCTTTGTCTCAGAGAATGGTGCTTCAAGTTCCTGGCCCAATTGGAGGACTTGTCCTCCTAGGTCTCCTGAGGTGTATAAACTGTGCAACTAACTAGCCTTCATGAGATGAACAGTTCTGTAATTGGTGCAGGAAGGGGTTAAGTCTGGGCCAATGACCTAGGAAGGTGGCAGCGCTTTGTATGTTGGGTGGGGTTGGGGGTACAGTTGCAGGCTAGTTGTGCATGTTTGACAGTGTCCTGGGGAAGACAATGACTTCAGCATGATCACTAATGCACATTGTGCGTGAGTTATTAGGACACCTTGAATCTAAGAAAGATAGCAGACCTCCTAGCCACTGGTTGCCATACTCTGGCCTTTGGCAGTGTCTCTGTTCTTATTATTATATTTCATAAAATGAAATCTGGAAACTTAAATGCTAGGCTTTACTTTATGTAAAATTTCTGAATTTCTCATTACAGCGATAAAATTAGATAAACCTAGCATGCCACATAAACCTATCTATGCATTATTCAGTGGAAACTCATATTCACCGTTCTTTTTAAGCTCAAAAGCCTTATCAACTTTGTTTCCTTAGAAAAGCATTTAAGGTTCCCAAATTGATGGAATAGTTTGAGAGCAGCCTAAACACCACCTTGGAGATTTTAACACCATTGTCATAGCAAGAAATGAAAAGTAGAGTGTTTAGTGAGGAGGGATAGTGGCGGCTTGTCAACTCAGAAAGTGCTTCTCCTGAAATATCACTCTTCAAGGTAGCATTTCCAAATGGGTTTGAGAAAAAAAAAAAAAAAAACTCCCTGAGAATATACTTTGGTGAATAAGCAAAGGCTTGTTTCAATCAAAATCTTCTCTGAGAGATGTTCTTTTTCCCTTCTCAAATAATTTTTTTTTAATGTACCTTGCTTATTTGCATTTTTAGATTCAAGAAGAAAAATGGGAGTAAATTGACACACCTAGTTTGAAAAGAAATGGCAAACACATAGTGACATCTCAAGTTAGTTCTTTGAAAGAGAAAAATGCGGTTTTAATTGTTTACTGTGGTTTTCCAAATTAGATGCTTTTATCTCAGTTTGTAGAGTTCCCAAATGAATTTACTTATCAAATTCCATTCCAATGTATAAAGATATGAAATACATTCCTCCTAGTCAGTGATTAGCTTTCTTAATCATTTTTTAAAATTATAGATCAGGGGGCGCCTGGGTGGCTCAGTCAGTTGAGCATCCAACTTCGATCTCGCGGTTTGTGAGTTCGAGCACCTCCTCCGTTCTGTGCTGACAGCTTAAAGCCTGGAGCCTGCTTTGGATTCTGTGTCTCCTCCTCTCTCTCCCCTTCCCCTGCTCATGCTCTGTCTCTCTGTCTCTCTGTCTCTCTGTCTCTCTCTCTCAATAATAAATAAATGTTAAAAAAATTTTGATAAAATTATAGATCAGGAAGTATAGCTCTTTGGGGTTTTTTTATGTTTATTATTATTATTATTATTATTTATTTTATTTATTTTTTTTTTTGAGAGAGAGCGGGTGAGCATGAGCAGGGGAGGGGCAGAGAGGGAGGGAGACACACAATCCAAAGCAGGCTCCAGGCTCTGAGCTGTCAGCACAGAGCCTGAGACAGGGCTCAAACTCTTGAACTGTGAGATCATGACCTGAGCCAATGTCAGCTGCTTAACCAATTGAGCCACCCAGGCACCCCAGCTTTTTGTTAATAAAATGTAACTGTGTTACAAATCTCCATGTTTATAACTGTATGCTACAGCTTTTTCTATTTTTCCCTCAGTTCCATTATCCTCTCTGGTAATCATTATACTACTTTTTAATTGCCTGTGGCCCAAGTTTTCCAAAACCAAATTCCATAAATGGGTCACCAAATTTCTGGACATGAGTTTGAAATTAAGTAATTTAAAATTCAGATTATATTTTCAACAAATAAGGAAATAAAGAATGCCTCCTAAAAATTTTGTGTGTACCTTTGTTATGTACCTAAAATTTTATTTTAATGAGCAATTGATTAGATAATAAAAATCAATAATGTCAGAGATAAATTTTGGATTCCAGACACCACTACAATTTGTTTAGGATAGAGGTTGCTATTAGGAAAATAGCCGCCAGGCCTCAGTGCTGAGAGATATCTAGAGCTAAATTCTGATTTTCCCTGGTAATAGAGAAGAGGCAAAGATCATCTCTCATTCGTCACTTTATACCTACCTATTATTTGTTGAACTTTTTTTTTCTAGAGAGAAAGCGGTAAGACATGGTTAGAGAATTATTGGGCATTGTTGGAGCAGTGGTCTGAGCAGACACACAGTGATCTGGTTTATATGTTGTCTTGCCCAAGATGGGTTGGGTGAGGAGGCAAGGTGGCTAGCCATATGGAGGAAAGAGGAATAGCACTAATGTGTATTAAGACAAACTCTATACTAGACATTTTGCATATATTATCTCATTTTCTTCTATCTATAACCTTGCAAAGTAAGTTTACTTCATGAACCTATATCATGTTTTAGTTCCCACACAAGATAGGTAGATGTCAGAACTGGAATGTAAACCAAAGACTGGATTCTTTTCATTAAACCAGACTGCCTCCTTTAAGTTAAAAGGTCATGATCTACAGAAATACACTCATATTCTCTGAATGAAGAACTCTGCACTGTCAGTGTGAATATAATAAGCAAATCAGATAGACATGTTAAATCACTGTATACTGAGAGGTTATAGGATGTGTATGCCCTGGATTAGAAGTTCAGGTCTTAAAGTCCAAAGACTAAGATTTATTCCCTGCTTTATCATTAACTGTATGCACTTACACAAATCAGCTTCACTGACTATCCCTTCCTTTAGCTCCACACTCTCTTCATGGCAGTTTTGTGAGGATCAAATGAGATGCTGTGTTTAATGGAATTTTTAAACCATAAAGCATTGCGCACATCTTTATTATGAACAAAGAAGTATTGTTAGAGTGGTAGTTTCATACTCAAATACCTACAGCCCAGGTATGATAATGTCACCTTAAATTTTATTATCTCAACTCTGGATGTTTTAAACTTGAGTATTAAATACATAGGGATATTCTCCATTTACAAAGGGATATATGGTTTCCTTCAACTTTTTTTAGAATCATCCTATGCTTTAGGTGTATTTTTATTTTATATTTTCTGATAGAGATTTGTTTGTTGTGCAGGAAATGTTTTTTCTTTCCTCTTTATTTTACTATAAGGGAAATGGCAGCATAAGTATAAAGAATGAAAATTGGCATCTGATACCTGTTCTCAGAGTTAGGACACCGTAGGGAAGGCTTGACACACTGGCAACCTAAAAAAGCACATGTCCTGTGTCTATATGAGAAGATAGATCCAGTGTAGACACATTTCTCAATTTTTATTTTTATTTTTTTTAAGTTTTTATTTATTTATTTTGAGAGAGAGAGAGAGAGAGAGAGAGACAGTACGAATGGGGGAGAGGCAGAGAGGGAGAGGGAGAGACTCCCAAGAGGTCTCCTCATTGGCAGTGCAGAACCCAGCACGAACCCACAAATAGTGAGATCATGACCTAAGCTGAGATGAAGAGTTGGATGCTCAACCGACTGAGCCATCCAGGCACCCCCAAATTTCTTACCTTTTGAAAAGGAGTCTCTAATCCAGAGTGTTTGCAATTAAATCTAAAAACTAAAGACTATTAACTAATCATATATATGTCTATATATATGCGTATATGTATATACAATATTACTTATTGGGTATAATATTAATATATAATATACTAACATTAATATATAATAATATATGCATATATATGGTTCATATACGTATTCATATATTCACATTTAGATTTGTATATATGTATGTGTGTATATGTGTGTGTGTATATATATATATATATATACACATATGTGTGTGTGTGTGTGTATATATATATATAGAGAGAGAGAGAGAGAGAGAGAGAGAGAAACATATAAAATCATTGTGAAGGACAGGCCGTGGCAGTGATGGGAGGTCCAGGCCAAAGTTTCAGCAATAATCTCACAGAGAGATGATAGTAACCCCGACACTGAAGTGAGAAGAGTCAAGAAAGGAAGAAGCACATGGATTTAAGATATCTTATTCCAGAAGAACTAATATAATTGACTGAAAAAATTCAGGGGTGAAGAAAAAGAAGCATTAAGAAATGACTATAAGGTTTTTAGCTTAAGCATCTGGATAGATAGTGCTTCATTTTTACCAACTTGAGGAATATTGAGGTGGAGCTAATAATGTAGAGCAGTGGGAAACAGCTATTTGTTTGGGGTGTGTTAAATTTAAATGCGTGTTGTTAAATGTTGTTTAAATGCAAATGTTAAATGTTGTTATGCAATTGCAGATTCCAAATATATATGTATATGTACATATGTGGATGTGTGCATGTGTGTGTGTGTGTGTTTGTAGTAAGTACCAAAAATGTCCTCTAGCACCCAACCTGAAAAAATTTTCTGCCACTATTCTGTTGAGGACAGAAAATGTCATTTTATAGCATTGGTTTGTAAGTCCAGTTTTCAAGTCTGAGCTCTTTGGCATCACCGAGCCTTAATTTAAGATGGTTACAGAGCTCTGTATGGGTTTCAGAGGCTCAGTTGTATGTTTAATGATTGTAAGAACCAGGCACTTTTTGGCATTTGTTTGGCCAGTGGCAGCTCTGCATGAGAACATGTTTTTCTTGCCTGCCAAAGGGTGTTTGAGTGCTTGAGTGGCCTGTTGAGCAATCTCTCCAGGAGTATGATCAGAAACCACGTGGCCAACAAAAATCTCCCTGTTTCAAACAAATGAAGACTGCAGAGAATATTTAGCCAGGAAAGAATGAAAAAGGGATGGGCTACAGGTGGGCATATGCTTTTAGTTAAGGGGTCAGAGAAGACTTCTTTGATTTCGTGTCAGAGAAGAATTATACTTCTTTGATTTGGTGGCTGCTTATAAACTGAATGTGTTCCCCCCCAAATTCATTGGAAGCTAACCCCCAATGTGATGGTATTAGAAAGTGGGGCCTTTGGGAGGTGATTAGTTCTTCCAGATAAATAGGATTAGTGTCCCTATGAAAGAGACCCCTTAGAGCTCCCTTGCTCGTTTCTTCCACGTGAAGACACAGAGAACAGACTATATTAGTGAACCAGGAAGCAAGTTCTCAGCAGACATCGAATCTGCAGATGCCTTGATTTGGGGCTTTTAGTCTTCAGAGCAGAGAGAAATAAATTTATGTTATTTATAAGCCACTCAGTCTATGGTATTTTATTATAAAAGCCCAAATAGACTAAAACAGTGACTTTTTTATATATATGTTGCAAATATTTTCTCCTCATCTTCTATTTTTCTTTGAACTTTATCATGAGATTTTATATAAATATAATCATTTTGATATTGTGTAACAAATCAGTTTTTGTAGATTTGTTTTAAAGAATTTATATGCTTCAACATCATAAATGTATTCTACTCTATATTTTTATATTTTTTGTGGACAGTAAAGTGTAGTAGAAATGTAACTTCTTTGGGAGCTGATCATTTTTTCCAAATTATTTGTCCAAATAATTTCCAAAATATTTCTTAATTAGTTAACATTTCCCCACATATTTTAAATGCCACCTTAATCATATTAAATTCACATATGCACATATATCTTTAATACATTCCTTGTCAAGCTTGGAATCAGGAGTGGGAAGGCATTGAAGATGAAGAGTACTGACCCTTACAGGACCATGTTATTATTTGAGGCCATATTTGATTATTTAGTGTAAATCGTTGCTAGTAATTACTCTTTTCAGAGTTGAGTATCATTATAATGTCTTTCTTTTAAACTTAAGTTTTAGGAAAACATGGCATTTCTGGAACCAGTATGCTCCTTTAAAAATATATCTCCTTTGGGACCTGGGTGGCTCAGTTGGCTAAGTGTCTGACTTTGGCTCAGGTCATGGTCTCGCAGTTCATGAGTTCAAGCCCCATGTCGGGTTCTGTGCTGACTAGCTCAGAGCCTGGAGCTTGCTTCGGATTCTGTCTCTTCTCTCTCTGCCCCTCCCCCACTCACACTCTGGTCTCTTCCTCTCTCTCTCTCTCTCTCTCAAAAAATGAGTAAGCATTAAATTTTTTTTCATATCTCCCTTCATTGGCAATGTAAATTTTATAATTAATCATATGTCTTTTTTCTTTTGCCCACAAGAAGGTACTGAACCAAATGTGTAGCCCAATTTTAAAAATTTTGTTTGAGTCATATCTATATATTTGCTTAATTCACTTTTATTCCCTATAATTATGTATCCTTTGCTGTGATTTTTTTATTGAGTGTAATCTAAGAAAACTGCCTCAAATTTTCTGTGAAGTTTATCTGAAGAAGGTTATACTTATGACATATCTAGACAGCTTAAAACACAAACAGCACAACAATATAAACAATTGTGGAAATAGCAGTGAAGTGTATTAATGGTAACAGAAATAAAATGAAGCCAGGGATGAAGCACATGCCATAAGGTCCTTCACACTTGTTAGAATTGGGCCACAAATTTGCTCTGAAGTTCTAGCAATCACAGTCAAGGGAGAAAGATCTTCAGTTACATGATTCATAGTGCCCAAAGTTGAGAAAAAAGTTAGGGGAGTGTAACTATTCCCATTTCTAAGACCTCAGTGAATCTTGTCCTATGAATCCTCATAAGAACAATACATTGTGGTGTGTAGAATGCTATCATCAACAATGTCCCTACAATAAACAACCCTAATATTTCTTCTCTGACAAGTACCCACAGAGCAGAGATTTTATGTCACTAATTCAGAGAATCCCATACGGTTTAATAGTAAAGTCATAGTGGACAGGGTTAATTCTCTTTTGTGAAAGCTGAGGCGCCAAATGGAGACTCATGTCTGAATGACAGGCTGCTCTACCTACATATAATTAGAGTGGATGACATGAACATATAAATAAACAAACAAACAATTATTAATTCCAGTGTTAGTAATAAGTACAATGTTCTCTTTAGAGACAGTGTTTCAGTGAGTTTACATGTGCATTGCCTTGCAGAGTGGGGACATATCCAGTATATTAGTATTCTATATACAGTAGAGCAAGGTGTTTTATAGTAATGTTTAACCATGATTTGAACTGAACAAGACACTTAAGTTTTTCTAAATGAATAATATGGGTGCCTGGGTGGCTCAGTCAGTTGAGCATCCGACTTTTGGTATAGGCTCAGGTCATGAGCTCACGGTTCGTGAGTTCAAGCCTTATGTCAGGCTCTGAGCAGGCAGTGCAGAACCTGCTTAGGATTTTCTCTCTCTCCCTCTCCCTCCCTTCCTCTCTCTCTCACTCTCTCTCTCTCTGCTCCTCTCCCACTCGCTTCCTCTCAAAATAAATAAATGCACTTAACATTTTTTTAAATTAAACAAATAAGTAAATAATAGAATTGATAGCACTTAACCTGCAGGGATATTATAAAATAAGTGTAATGAGTGTTTGAGAGGCACTGCGTATGTACTTTCTATAAACATTCTCAGAAGTGCATGTATTCCATGTAAAGCAATAATATTGACAAATTATTGTAAAATTGCTAGTATTCTGTTTAATGACTCAGTTTCTATATTACAGTGCATATTTATTATGCTTTTAAAATTGCATGTTGGGGCACCTGGGTGGCGTCTGACTTCGGCTCAGGTCATTATCTCGCCGTTCATGAGTTTGAGCCCCACATAGGGCTCTGTGCTGACAGCTCAGAGCCTGGAGCCTGCTTCGGATTCTGTGTCTCCCTCTCTCTTTCTTCCCCTCCCCCATTCACACTGTCTGTCTGTCTCTCTCTCTCTCTCTCTCTCTGTCTCTCTCTCTCTCAAAATAAAAACACACAAAAAATAAATAAAATAAAATAAATAAAATAAAATAAAATTGCATCTTGGTCTTTAATAATGCCTTTTAACCAAGGCCTTGTAAAACATAATAAAACTACCAAAGACCCCAACAACCATAGAAATCACATATCATATAATACCATTTTAAGAAGCAGATATGTCTTACTGCTGCCTTGCCTGAGTAACACTTACATGAATGTACATTTTGCACATCAAGTTTTAAAGCTTTTTTCTCCAGCTTAAGGCTGTCTTTATACTTAGCATAGGAAATGAATTGGTATGAAAGAATATTATTCTGTACTCAAGATGCACCTGCATATAAGATCATTGAACTGTGGTGATATCACCAGTAATCCAGCATACACATATTTTGAGATATTTTCATAAAGTCTGTTTTGCTTTGATACAACCACTTCTTTCTCATGGCTAATGGAACATACAGGCAAGCTCGTTAAGTTCGATTTTATGTAACCAATGAAATAGGAAATAAACTATACTATTACCTTAGTTTGATTAGCACTATAATATACTCAACCTATGTAATCAGGCCGAAGGACAAAATATAACTTAGGTAAAATAAAACTCTGCCAGAAGAAAATACTACTGTATCTCTGGATTTCTTTTTTGGGAAAGTGTGTAATTTTCCATAATTTGCATTATAAGAATCTGTAGTCCTTAATACCCTTAATATCCAAAGTTTAATCATTTTGTCTGTTTTTTATAAAGTTAATGATAAAAGTCTATTTTAAGGGGCATCTGGGTGGGTCGGTCAGTTAAGAGTCTGACTAGTTTGGCTAAGGTCACAATCTCACAGTTTGTGAGATGGAGCCCCCAAGTCAGGCTCTGCGCTGACAGAGTGAAGCCTGTTTGGGATTCTTTTCTCCTCTGTCTCTGGTCCTCCCCACTCTCAAAATAAATAAATAAACTTTAAAATATTTTTCCAAAGAAATTCAGTTTCATTGTTCTGATATGGGAAATTTTTACTATGTTTCTATTTATCTTATATCACTTAAGTGCTGTGTCATTTCTAATGTTATTTCAAATGTGAGTTTTTGTGAGAAGAGCTCTTTAAAATCATTTTCACTTCAGTTGAGGAATTCTTATTTTTATTTTATTGTATTTATTATTTTTTTAGAGAGAGAGTGGGGGATGGGGCAGAGGGAGAGAGAGAGACAGAGAGAGAGAGAAAAAAAAAATCTTAAGCAGGCTCCACACTCAGCATGGTGCCTGATGCAGCGCTCGACCCCACGACCCTGGGATCATGACCTTGTCTGAACTCAAGAGTCAGACACTCAATTGGGGCGCCTGGGTGGCCCAGTCGGTTGAGCGTCCGACTTCAGCCAGGTCACGATCTCGCGGTCCGTGAGTTCGAGCCCCGCGTCAGGCTCTGGGCTGATGGCTCAGAGCCTGGAGCCTGTTTCCGATTCTGTGTCTCCCTCTCTCTCTGCCCCTCCCCCGTTCATGCTCTGTCTCTCTGTCCCAAAAATAAATAAACGTTGAAAAAAAAAAAAAAAAAGAGTCAGACACTCAACTGATTAAGCTACTCAGGCATCCCTTATATTTTTATATAATACAATTTGTTTGGAAAGTAAAAGTCATTAATTTTTTTTTAATTTGAAAGAAAAATAGGACTCAGCTTTATTTCAGAAGAATACATCCTTTTGAAGTTTTTCTTTTACATTTTAATAAACTGCATTTTTAAATGACTTATTTTTATCTCTCCCATAATTAATGTATTTTATCTGGTCTTAGTCTTTGGTAGATGTGAGGAATTCAACTAGTAAAACCAATAATTCTTACTTTGTCAAAACAAAAACTGATAGAGAACTCTGTTTAAAGCTTAGAAAATTTTTAATTACTTCAATGTGGTTTTGATGCTTAACTTTTGTTCCCAAGAAAGATAAATACCACCTGTAATTGTGTGAAGGATTATCAACATTCTGTTGTCAAAGTCTGGAATGGTCACAAAAGGGTTTGTGAATATGGCATGTGAGAATCCTCACTCTTTCACTAACAAATTTTTATTTTATTTAAGTAATATATTCTGAGTGAATAGTATGTTCCAGAAAGATACAAAAGGATTGGTCTTGTAAGATTATATTAACCATAGTAAAGACTATGTACACTAAGTGAATATCCTAAGATATGCACTTGGAAACTATTGACTTTCTTTTGAGGGAAGTAATAAAATTTGCATTTTAGAATGATCCTTCTGATTGAATGGGGAAAACTCATTTGAAGAAAAGCGAGTCTGGATAAGTTGCTATTTATTACATCATTCATTATCCATCTCATCTCATCTATGTCTAGTTTTCTGTTAAATCTATTCATTGCATTCTCAATTTAATATAAAAGTTATAGAATATCTATACAATTTTTTGTATATTCCCATTCTCTATCAAGTATCTTCATCTTTTCATTTATCTGAGCCATCTTTTCATGTTTTATTTACCATATTCATTATACTTATTCTAAAATCCTTGTATGCAAACTACTAGATCTGGATTATTTGTGTGTCTCCTGTTTCGTTTTGTTTTGTTTTGTTTTTTAAGTAGACTTCACACCCAGTGTGGAACCCAATGCGGGGCTTGAACTCATGACCCTGAGATCAAGACCTGAGCTGAGATCAAGAGTTGGACGCTTAACTGACTGAACACCTGGGCACCCCTCCTTTTGTTTTTAATCTTGGTTATCAGTTATATTTTTTTGCCTCTTTGCAAATTTAGTCTTTAGTATTTTTGTTGTTTTTTATTGTTGTTGTTTTTTGGACACTAGACATTTGTAAGTAAAGCAAAATTTTGGTGAAAATCAGTGCCCTTCTACACAATCTTAGACCCAGCAAAAAAATATTCTTCGGGCAAACCAACTGTATAATTGAACATTCTTGATTTCCAATGCTTTTCACTTTACTTCCTCTCTTTCACAAAAAAAAGTTTTGGGATTTTCTCTTTACCACAGCATAGGCTTTTGAGACCAAGCCAAACTATCAGCCCATACCAAGGACTAACACTTGTCCTCAGGAAGGAAAGAGATGGATGGCAATTGTCAACATTACCATTTCACTTTAGAAAGTCTTCTCTTTTTGAAATTTCATTTATTCTATTCCTCATTGATTCCATAGCCCATGAGTGCTGTCTAAACTGTGGGACATTTTAAACTTAGTTGGCTTTTTTCTTGTTGTTTTAGCTAGTTAATTGGCCAGTGGCAACCCATTTTACCTCAAAGTAGAATACCCAGGAGTCTTGGGTTTTAATGGTTAAGTGGGGAAAAGAAGCAAAGACATGAGAAAGGACAAGCCTAAACACACACACACACACACACACACACACACACACACACAAATCCTGTATTCTTTCAATGTAACGACACATTAAAATGTAGGCATCAAAGGGAGATACCAATGTTTTCCCCCTTGTGCTTTAAAAGGGGGTGACAAAATTTTTGGCTTAATCTGTAAATACAAATTGTACTTGGATTAATAGTATGTCTAGCAAAAGAAAACACAAACATAAATTATCCTCCTTATTTGGAGGATAGAATACTAGAATCGTGACATGTGGGATATCATGATTACCTAAATTATCACCAGTGATGGTACAAAATGAAGTATAGATAGAGAACAAGATATTGGGTGATCAAGGAGCTTTTTATACTTAGTTGCTTTGGTGAAAAATGGTGATTACAAAGATGCTAGCATTTTGTGGTAACTTCTGACAGCACTGGAAAATTTACATGGGGAAGAGAAAAATCAAAGTCTTGAATTCCCAACTAATATCTTAATTAGGAAGAAGATAGTCTTCATTTCATATTTGAAGGGGTTTGTGTCTCCTTTAAGTTTAGGTCAGATAAGACTGAGGATTGAGACAACAAACAGAATTTTATGGAGTACAAAGATTATAATATATGTATATTTACTGAAATGCTATGGAGTCATTGTAAATTTTAAATTTACATACAGGGTACCTGAGTGGCTCAGTCGGGTAAGTTTCCGACTTCACCCCAGGTCATGATTTCTCCATCTGTGGGTTCGAGCCCCACGTGGGACTCTGTGCTGATAGCCCGCAGCCTGCTTTGGCTTCTGTGTCTCCCTTGCTCTCTGCCCCTCTCCAATCTGTGCTCTGTCTCTCAAAAATAAAATAAATGTTAAAAAAAAATTAAAAAAGATAAATTTACATCCAAGTTAGTTAGCATATAGTGCAATATTGATTTCAGGAGTAGAATCACAGTGATTCACCCCTACATATAACACCCAGTGCTCATCCCAGCAAGTATCCTCCTTAATGCTCCTTGCCCATTTAGCCCATACCTCCCCCGCCCACAACGCCTCCAGCAACCTTCAGTTTGTATTCTGTATTTAAGAGTCTCTTCTGTTTTGTGGCTCAGTCGATTAAGTGTCCAACTTGAGCTCAGGTCATGATCTCGCAGTTCATGAATTTGAGCCCCACATAGGGCTTGCTGCCATCAGCACGGAGCCTGCTTTGGAACCTCTGTCTCTTCTTTCTGCCCTTCCCCTGCCTACACTCTCTCTCTCAAAAATAAATGAAACATTAAAAAAAAAGAGTAACAGAGTATATTTTTAATGGAATGAGGAGGTCATAATATCAAAGAATATATACAGTATGCCATCCTTTGCTTAAATAAAAGTAAATAATATATATGCCTTTTCTTATTTTTGTAAAAATAATGGACCAAAAACTAGTCAAATTGATTATCTATGGTGGATGAAACTGATAAGACAGGAAATGAGGTTTTTCAGCCTATACCTTTTGTTTTACATATTAAAAAATAAACTTAATTCAGTAAATATTCAAGTTTCTAGATGTCATAGTCCCAAGCCAGTACCGCTGAGAAAAGAATGATAGCATGGGGAAAATTTGCTTAATGGGCAGGGAGGGGGAGATAATCCTATCATGGACATAAGGAGCCAGACAAAAAGTCATTGGCCAGACATTGGCCAACTAATGTGATGGAAATCAAGGGAAGGAGGGTATTTTCCATTTGATGCCACAGAGAGGGAAAATAATGAATACTAGAATGATCCATTGGATTTGGCAATTAGGAAATAATTAGCTAAAAGATAGAAAGGAATTGGGGGATGGGCAAATGTGGAAGGGAAAACTGTAAATCAAATTAGGAGCTCAACATATTCCTCGATGGCAAGTGTTTCTTCACCATTTGCCCAAGGCTCTCTCCAAAATTAATATATTTGATGAACTGGTTTAATTCTTCAATGTTAATACGAGAGTGGGAGGGAAAAGTAAAGTAAAAATAAAACAAAACAAAAACAAAAATGAAAGAAAGCACAAGAAACCCTCAGATGATAGTTTGAATTAATCTCTTAACAACAGGATTTGTTTCAGTTTTTCTTTGTTTCTCGATGTTCAAATCCGAGTCTTTTGCAGGGAAGCATGTCCAAGGCTACAACAATCCTCCAAAGGCCCTGCACTGGAAACCCTTTCAGGATGTTTTAGTCATTTTTCCATACAAAGTATGCTTTGCCTCTGAGCCCATTGTTCAAAATGTCTATTGCTCTTCAGGTCACAGAGGAGCAAATCTTTTAAAATGGCCATGCTAGCTTAGCCCGTGGAGAGGAAAGTCAACATATAAGAAGTTCAATTACTGTGAATTTAAAACAAACAAACAAAAAATACATCTTTCTGAAGTCATGGTTATGTTCAACTACAATGTGTCCACATTTCAAAAATGGTATTTTTCTGTTTTAAATTTGCCATCATTGCAATCCTGCTGCTCTCCCAGGGGCTAAGCCGGTGCTACCAATCGCACTGCTCTACTCTGCTGTGACCAGAATAGTCAAGGTCATTTCACATGGACTTTCCATAAGTAGAGCCACACCTGTACAAACAAAAAGCTCTTCATATATGAACACCAAAATAAAGGGTGCTGATGAGGATATAGAGAAAATAGATGATAGATTGATATGTGCAGCACACATGGATGGACAGACAGGAGGGAGAGAATTAATGCTATTGGAAGCCCTCATAAGAGTGGAAACTATAAGGTTTGTTTGTTTGTTTTTTTTTTCTTTTCTCATGAAATGGAGGAAGCAAAAACCTAGAAGTCATGTTCCATTCAGAGCTCAAGCATGGTCCCCACACTTGTGACATTTCAGGAAACTATAAAATCTCTAGTTTCTAGTGCCATCGTCCCAAACAGTTTTATAGTTCTGTACCAAATCTTTGACATTCCCAAGAATCTTAACAGTAGCTCTGTGATATTCACAGAAAGAAGCATAAGTAAAAAAATTTGGTCTTGCCTGAATTTCAGTCATTCTATGCAAGTTTTAAGTAGTTAGAATGCCCATGTAACTTATCTCACAAATTGAGCTACTTTTGAGAAAGAATGAACTGCAGGGAACAATTGCTCAAATAGGCAGGATTCTGGAAAGACAAAGATAAATCTGAACTGTCCTAGGTAAACCAGAATATATAGTTACCTAATCTATAGTCTGATCTGTGCACACAAACTCAACTGGGAAGAGTCTTAAAAAAATTAATTTTCTAACTGTGTTTTACCATATCTAAAGCATGTTTGGGGATTGGGTAGAAATCTGCCTGTATCTATTGTCCGTATTTTCAGAGTTTCATTTAAGATTTTCAGTATCTTATAGAGCTTTTTTATTTATTCTTGTGGCAGTTCAAATTACAACATCTTGTTTGAAAACAATAATTTTCAAATTTTTCTAATTTCCATTTCTTCTTTGAGCCTCCAGCATTTGTGTGTGTTTGTGTATGTGAGAAACACCTTAAATTCTAACCCATGGTAGCTATAGTCCCTACCTCTTCCAGAGGAGGAATTGCTTAGACCATTAAAGTCTCTGTCTGTGATAAGGATTCTTTTTGTCCCTAAATGTTCAAAGGAAGTATCTCCATTAGTAGATCAGTGAAATGAAATTTAAAATGTGCCTTACGTGTATATCCCCGCAGTTCAAGGAGGACATCATAAACCTTTCAAAAGAATATCTTTGTTAGGAAACTTGAATATAACAGAATATAAATAGAATGTCTTTTTGGTAGTTTTTTTTTTGTTGTTGTGTTTTGCTTTGCTTTGCTTTCTGTCCCGTTTCTTCTGTTCTCTTTTCTTCTCCTGCCCTCTCCTTGTTCATAATCCGTTAAGGTTCAATAAATACCTATCTTTCCTATTTTGGTAATATCTGTTTTTCTTTTTACTTAATATTATATCACCTTAACGTTCTCTCTGTAGTGCTTTGAATATTGCATGTTGATTTTCTCTATATTTTTCTCTTGAAACTACCAAATTTCTTCTATTTGGTTTGTCTGTTCAGATCTACAAGAACTGTTAATTGAGTGTACATGTTTTTGACTCTCTTTCTCCAAAATTAAAAGGTATATCTCAATAGCTTCCTGGATTGCAGCTTCTTCTTTTAAAAAATATTGTTTTTAAATTTAATGTTTATTTATTTTGAGACAGAGAGAGATAGAGCACGAGCAGGGGAGAGGCAGAGAGAGAGGGAAACGCAGAATCTGAAACAGGCTCCAGGCACTGAGCTGTCAGCACAGAGCCTGACGCGGGGCTAGAATTCAGGAGGCTGTGAGATCATGACCTGAGCCTAAACTGAATGCTCAACCAACTGAGCCACCCAGGCGCCCCTCTAGCTCCTTCCAGAAGAGCAATATCAGGATGAGCTCTAAGATACTGTCTCTTTCCCTCTTTCAACTGTAATCTGCTCTCTGCCATTGTAAAAGACAGGACCACCATAGAAAATAGGTATCAGGCTCAAATTACGATAACATAATAATAATTTACAAGGGATGATCTATAAACACTTTAGGCACAAAGTGTACCATGAAGGACAGTTCAGGACCCCAGGACTAATAACGGTGGACAGTTACACATTTAAACCTAAATGGATGAGGAGACAGAGTGACTAATAGAAATTAGAAAAATAGAGTGTACTGTTAATACTCCAAAGCCCAAATTAATGAAGGCAGAATCATATGGAGAGGACCAACTTGAGAGAGGGCCAAACTGTGACCTTCAGCAAAAGGATAGAGCCAACCTAAGGAGAGCAAAAGAGAAGAAATCAGGATTTTATACAATCTTATATCACTCAGTAATTATTCTCCTTCCCTCTGCTCTCTTTGTGGGGCTCACTATTGACTGAATTAGAACTGAAACCAGACAACACAGAAGCCCTTTCATACAGCCTACACAAGTCAGTCTCCCAAGACAGAGAGCAAAATGGAAAAAGGTGGGAAGTGGTTCTGAGGGACAAATGGAAGATGATTGCAACCATCTATGCCTTTTACCCTTCAGTAATCACCCTCTCCTTTGTGTGGCAAAACATTTGTGTCTCAGTCACAGATGAGTCACAAATTATCATCAAGATATAACATCATCTTTATTGTAATAAATAATACATTTATTATAATGTATTATAATTTTAAAAAACTGAGAAAGCATTAGTCACAGCAGGTATTCTTACTTTCTTTTTTCAAAAAGCATGTCTTCTGGTCAAAGGCACTATTATAAGAGATGCCACAGCTGTGTCTAAAGCATTCATAAGTGAAAGAAAAAGTAGTACTCATAGAACCACTACAGAGAGCAAATCCATACCCGGAATATATATATGTGTTCTGGTAACAGTAAAGTGCCACGTTTCTGTGAGAGAAGGCGTAAAACCTAACACATCTGCCATTGTCAAGCACTTGTTTTCCCCCAGAGAATGGTGATAGGGAAGGAGTCAGCATTTGCCTCTGCTACTAAAGGGTTGAGTACTCAAGCAGATTCTTCTTTCACGTTAAATGACCAACTGTATTTACCACCAAAATTGTGCCAACTGGGAAATTTTCCCTTCCAAGTTTTAGTATAAGATCACTGCTACGTCTAGTGGTAATACGAAAGCCATCGACCTCGGCGTGGGCCAGAATATCAGGAAGGTTTACCCGTAAACCGTGCCGCTGCTTTTTTATGTGTTAACTGGCCATGAGATTAGTAAAGTAGTAACTCTGGGAGTCTATGTTCGAATTCTTTGAGGCTTTCTAGATGTTCCTACAGTATAGCTCTTTGCCTTAGATCTTCCAGTATTTTTGGATCCAAGTGGTAAGGTATGTTGACCGCAATCTGGACCTGCCGCAGAAATTTGTGCTCCGGGTTTCAATCATAATTGTCCTCCATAGGGTTACTTAAAATATAGGCAGAGAAGGATAACCAGATGTAGAATTTTCTGTTTCTGAAACCTGAGAGGTCTCATGGAACACTGTGCCTCCTTCTTTTGATGGGTGATGTAAAGTGAAGCAAGGTTTCCCTTACTTTAATAGGCAACATCCCTAAATACTCTATACCATGGATCTCTAGACACTTCACCAATAGGGTAAGTCTTAAATTTTTGAGGGTTTATTTACCACACTCTTGGAAACATCGAACAGTAAAACATGTAGGATTCCTGCTGCTTACTAAGTTACTGGATCCAACTAACATAAAGCAATGTAATTGATCAGCAAGTTGTTATGAGGGATGTCAAGAAGACTAAAAGTCCTCTACATAATATTATAAGACCAAGACAATAAAGATGTCCTATTGTCATTGCTACATAATGGAAACTGCTTCTGATTTTCTTTACTTATGGTAACGTAATCAATAGCATTTGGCTGGTCGGTCACTACATACCAGGTGCCAGGGCTCTGAGTATTTTCCCCAATAAAATATTGTATCCAGTATGGCAGCTGCAATTGGCATTACTATCTCATTAAGTTTATGAAAACCTACTCTGAACTTCCCAAACACATTGGACTTTACACAGGCCAGGCAGGTGATGTAAATGGATTCACCATCCCTGCATCTTTCAGATATTTTTATTTTGACTTACTTTTGACAAGGGTTGGTGGTAGTTCCAGAGATTTTACTTGTCCCTGTCTGCCATAATGACTCTCACTTCACAAGCCAGGAAAACAATACAAGGAATCTGTCAGTTAAAACCTATTTCCTCTATTCATTTTGAAATAACCACAGGCTGGGTTCAAAATGACTGTCTCCTCTTGAAGCTGGTTATGACAGGAACTGTGGGACCCACAGCCATAGATGACTTCCAGTGCCCTTGTATAATTTCCTCCCCTTGAATGATGGTGGAATCTGTAACTTGAATCTCTAAGCAATTGAATATGGCAAAGATGATGGGATACCACTGTCATGTTTTATGGTAAAGGAGAAGGGATTTTACAGGTGCAGTTAAGGTCCCCAATCATTTCTTGACTTCAAGTTATACTCTCTTAACTTAGTGAGTCCTTTATAAGAGGGCACAGGGCTTCCTTAAAGCTAGGACTCAAAGAAGAAAAGGTGTCCTCTCTCCCTCCCTCTCTCTCTCTCTTTCTGCCCTTCTCCTTCTCTCCTCCCCTTTCCCTCCTTCCCTCCCTCCATCTTTGCCATGGATTCTATAGCCATTATGAAATGTATTCTGCCAACAACCTGAGGGATCTTGGAAGCTTGGAGCTTGGCAGTTAAGCCACCACCTTGATTCCAGTCTTGTGAAACTCTGAGCAGGAAATGAAGAACCCAGCTAATCCACATCCAGACTTTTAATCTATAGAAACTGAGATAATAGATATTGTTTTATTGTTTTAAGCTTCTGTCAGTGGTAAATCATTTCACAGCATGGAAAACTAACATAGGAACTCCTACTATGGTTGAATAGGATTTCTCACATTTTTGGCCAGATCTTGTCCGGGATTGTCCTACGCCATTGTAAGATGTTTAGAAACATCTCTGGCCTCTATTAATTAGATTATAGTAGCACCTGCCGTCCCAGTGTGATAGCAAAAAATGTCTGTAGACATTGCCAAATGTCCACCAGGGGACAAAAGCCACCCAGTTTCCAAAACACTGGTATAGAAGCAACAAGAAGTGATAGGAATTGGTTCTTAACAGAATCAGGATGCTCCTGTGAAGTTGTGCAACAATCATCAAAAATGCAATTATTAGAAGGATTTTATAGGTAGATAATATAAAGTGTTGCCTCCACTAGCAAATAAGTCAGGGAAATGTAAAATTTCAAAGTTTTCCATCTTGTTCATATCTTTCCATAAGACTCTATTCCTTGGGATCATACAGCTTCACCAACAATGCCTTTACTTCAGGCTTAGAAGACTTTTGGTCTTCCCATCCAATCAGATTTTATAGAGCATTTGAGAAAATTAAAAACAACGATATCACAACTGCTATCTTTCTTGAATATTTTATATACAAATTTAATATCAAATTTCTTTTTTTTTCACTTTAAACTATGTATTTATTAGAAAGCTATCAGGAAAAAAAAAGTTAATCTCCTTATCAAAAATGCAAATATATTTGGTGTCTAGGTGGCTCAGTTGGTTGAGCATCTGATTTCAGCTCAGGTCATGATCCAGGGTCACAGGATCGAGCCCTACATCAGACTCCATACTAAGCCTGATGAAAAGGTATTTTGAAAATGAAAAGGTATTTTGTTCAGAGTGAAATGGTAAAATTTTTCTGGAAAATAGTTTGACAACCCACCTCAAGAGCCTTAGAAATATCTTTATCTTCTCACTCCTAATTTTATTTCTTTTTTTTTAATATATGAAATTTATTGTCAAATTGGTTTCCATACAACACCCAGTGCTCATCCCAAAAGGTGCCCTCCTCAATACCCATCACCCACCCTCCCCTCCCTCCCACCCCCCATCAACCCTCAGTTTGTTCTCAGTTTTTAACAGTCTCTTATGCTTTGGCTCTCTCCCACTCTAACCTCTTTTTTTTTTTTCCTTCCCCTCCCCCATGGGTTTCTGTTAAGTTTCTCAGGATCCACATAGAGTGAAACCATATGGTATCTGTCTTTCTCTGTATGGCTTATTTCACTTAGCATCACACTCTCCAGTTCCATCCACGTTGCTACAAAAGGCCAGATTTCATTTTTTCTCATTGCCACGTAGTATTCCATTGTGTATATAAACCACAATTTCTTTATCCATTCATCAGTTGATGGACATTTAGGCTCTTTCCATAATTTGGCTATTGTTGAGAGTGCTGCTATGAACATTGGGGTACAAGTGCCCCTATGCATCAGTACTCCTGTATCCCTTGGATAAATTCCTAGAAGTGCTATTGCTGGGTCATAGGGTAGGTCTATTTTTAATTTTTTGAGGAACCTCCACACTGCTTTCCAGAGCGGCTGCACCAATTTGCATTCCCACCAACAGTGCAAGAGGGTTCCCGTTTCTCCACACCCTCTCCAGCATCTATAGTCTCCTGATTTGTTCATTTTGGCCACTCTGACTGGCGTGAGGTGATATCTGAGTGTGGCTTTGATTTGTATTTCCCTGATAAGGAGCGACGTTGAACATCTTTTCATGTGCCTGTTGGCCATCTGGATGTCTTCTTTAGAGAAGTGTCTATTCATGTTTTCTGACCATTTCTTCACTGGGTTATTTGTTTTTCGTGTGTGGAGTTTGGTGAGCTCTTTATAGATTTTGGATACTAGCCCTTTGTCCGATATGTCATTTGCAAATATCTTTTCCCATTCCGTTGGTTGCCTTTTAGTTTTGTTGGTTGTTTCCTTTGCTGTGCAGAAGCTTTTTATCTTCATAAGGTCCCAGTAATTCACTTTTGCTTTTAATTCCCTTGCCTTTGGGGATGTGTCGAGTAAGAGATTGCTATGGCTGAGGTCAGAGAGGTCTTTTCCTGCTTTCTCCTCTAGGGTTTTGATGGTTTCCTGTCTCACATTCAGGTCCTTTATCCATTTTGAGTTTATTTTTGTGAATGGTGTGAGAAAGTGGTCTAGTTTCAACCTTCTGCATGTTGCTGTCCAGTTCTCCCAGCACCATTTGTTAAAGAGACTGTCTTTTTTCCATTGGATGTTCTTTCCTGCTTTGTCAAAGATGAGTTGGCCATACGTTTGTGGGTCTAGTTCTGGGGTTTCTATTCTATTCCATTGGTCTATGTGTCTGTTTTTGTGCCAGTACCATGCTGTTTTGATGATTACAGCTTTGTAGTAGAGGCTAAAGTCTGGGATTGTGATGCCTCCTGCTTTGGTCTTCTTCTTCAAAATTACTTTGGCTATTCGGGGCCTTTTGGGGTTCCATATGAATTTTAGGATTGCTTGTTCTAGTTTCGAGAAGAATGCTGGTGCAATTTTGATTGGGATTGCATTGAATGTGTAGATAGCTTTGAGTAGTATTGACATTTTGACAATATTTATTCTTCCAATCCATGAGCAGGGACTGTCTTTCCATTTCTTTAAATCTTCTTCAATTACCTTCATAAGTTTTCTATAGTTTTCAGCATACAGATCTTTTACATCTTTGGTTAGATTTATTCCTAGGTATTTTATGCTTCTTGGTGCAATTGTGAATGGGATCAGTTTCTTTATTTGTCTTTCTGTTGCTTCATTGTTAGTGTATAAGAATGCAACTGATTTCTGTACACTGATTTTGTATCCTGCAACTTTGCTGAATTCATGTATCAGTTCTAGCAGACTTTTGATGGAGTCTACCGGATTTTCCATGTATAATATCATGTCATCTGCAAAAAGCGAAAGCTTGACTTCATCTTTGCCAATTTTGATGCCTTTGATTTCCTTTTGTTGTCTGATTGCTGATGCTAGAACTTCCAGCACTATGTTAAACAACAGCGGTGAGAGTGGGCATCCCTGTCGTGTTCCTGATCTCAGGGAAAAAGCTCTCAGTTTTTCCCTGTTGAGGATGATGTTAGCTGTGGGCTTTTCATAAATGGCTTTTATGATCTTTAAGTATGTTCCTTCTATCCCGACTTTCTCAAAGGTTTTTATTAAGAAAGGGTGCTGGATTTTGTCAAAGGCCTTTTCTGCATCGATTGATAGGATCATATGGTTCTTCTCTTTTTTTTTGTTAATGTGATGTATCACGTTGATTGATTTGCGAATGTTGAACCAGCCCTGCATCCCAGGAATGAATCCCACTTGGTCATGGTGAATAATTCTTTTTATATGCCGTTGAATTCGATTTGCTAGTATCTTATTGAGAATTTTTGCATCCATATTCATCAGGGATATTGGCCTGTAGTTCTCTTTTTTTACTGGGTCTCTGTCTGGTTTAGGAATCAAAGTAATACTGGCTTCATAGAATGAGTCTGGAAGTTTTCCTTCCCCTTCTATTTCTTGGAATAGCTTGAGAAGGATAAGTATTATCTCTGCTTTAAACGTCTGGGAAATTTAATATCAAATTTCATTGACTTCTGAAAAGATCATGCTAATCAGTTAGAATAAGTTTTACTTCCAAACTTTATCAAAATATCATAAATGTTTTACATTTTTAAGTAGTTTGACAAGCAGTACTATCTGGGGATGACCCAGGAATATAATGTTACCTGAACAATGGGCCAACTGCAACCTGGGACCCACTTCTCAAAGAAGCAGATATACCCAAACTCTGCTTCTCTCCAAGGTCTAGTGTCTTCCTTCTCCTGGTTGGAGGTGCTGTTCCTGAACCCAACTTCCCATGGGTCCCAAAGCACTCCAGGTAATGGGTAGATGTCTTTCCCAGGCAACAACTCTAAACATCTGGAATTACATTGAGACTGCTTGGAGCCCCAGTAATCTTATCATTCCCAACTGAAAAAGTTGTCTTCTAAGAAGGTAAAGGTCATAGGATACCCCTTTCTACTATGAAAAGTGAAATGCAGTGAAGTCACTCCATATCCAAAAGTTCCTTGATCTTGTATGCTTTTCAATGTGACTAATGAGAGGATTGGGAAAAATGTACCTTCTCTTCTTATTGAATACCTGCATTTAGCATTCCCCCTGGTAAAATCAGTTCTTTATTTCATACTGTGTGTTGTGAATTGGCCTGATATATAACAGAGGGTGACCACAAAAAGATCCACTTTGCACAACATTTAGGTAAATATCCAAAATAATTTCCAATACTTTATAAACAGATAAAATAAATCCTTCTTTATTCAGATTGGAAATATGACTTAAGTTCAACAGGTTCTCTCTATATATTGTCAGTAATCAAATGTTCAAGCAGCTCTTCCTGTAAATGACCTGAGGTGATTTCTGAAAATGGTTTGCTATTCACCTGACCCAGAAAATCCTACAAAATCATGCAAATCAAGAGGTTCACATCTTTGTGTTCACTTTAAGAACACACTTGAAACTTCCCAGGCCATCAAGGGTATATGCATATCCAAAAAGCCGCTAAGTATCTGAAGGATGTCACTTTGCAGAAGCAATGTATACCATTCTGTCGCTACAATGGTGGAATTGATAGGTGTGCCTAGGCTGAACAGTCGAGCTGGACACAGGGTCGGTGGCCAAAAGAGTGCTGAATTTTTACTGCACATGATTAAAAATGCAGAAAGTAATGATATACTTAAGGGTTTAGATGTAGATTCTCTGGTCATTGAGTACATCCAAGTGAACAAAGCCCCCAAGATGTGGCATAGAATTTATAGGGCTCATAGTCAGATTAACCCATACATGAGCTCTCCCTGCCACGCTGAGATGATCCTTACTGAAAAAGAGCAGATGATTCCTAAATTAGAAGAGGAGGTTGCACAGAAGAAAAAGATATCCCCGAAGAAATTGGAGAAACAAAAACTTACAGCCTGAGAGTAAATTCTGTATAAAATAAATGCAAATAAAAGTAAAAATGGAAAAAAAATGTTCAAGCAAACCCTTATGATTTTTCACTGAATTGTAAACTCTCCAGTGAAAATATATATGGTATGTACAAATAAAGAGTGTAGTGTATTCTCCTACTCTGTACTCCATATATGACGTATATATATTACATTTTTTTACATTATAAATACACTGCAATATAGAGATATTTTATATAGATATCTTAACAGACTAAGCTATGGAAACAGCTTTAACTTTGCTGGCATATTATTGACAAATCAGAAATATAATTGCCTTTCTACAGTTTCTAATCTTAGCAACTTAAACATAAATTGTTCTCTATTCAGTGATGGAAAATGAACTCTAATAAGTGAATTGTACAGGCATTACAGATTGGCAAAAGCAAGTATCGTTTTTGCTATGTCAACTCTATTCTGTCTTTGTATAAATAGCCAGAGGTAGGCTTGAATATTTTACTTTCATTTGAAATCAAACAGTGATTTCATGTTATTCATTCCCTGGTGCCAAGACCAGCAACACTGCTACAACACGTTTGTCTGTCTGTTTGTTTGTTTGTATTTTAATTTATACTGTGGCAATGTTTCACAGGTTTGTGTATAATTATCTCCATTTCAAGCAGGAGGTACAGGGAATAAATGAAAAGAGAGAAATCAGAGCCACCCTACAAAACTATTTCATAATTCCCATCTTAGCCTTGAAGCATAAGTTGTTGAAAATTCCAATATTAAGCTCACACTCTGTTATTTATGTCTTCATCTATAACAAGTATTTACCCCATATAATCCCAGAGGACCCTTTTTTTTATTGCTTATACACAGCTGTTGTTTCATATGGTCCATGAACAGAGGAATGAATGAATATTGATAACAATATATTTATACTTGCAAAATTATTTTAGGTATCTGCTACTTTTTTTTTGTCTTCTCCACCTCTTTTCTATTGGGACTGCCCTTCCTGAACAAGTACTAAAACACTTGACCTACACCAGTCAATTAGAGCACACCATATTCCTGGACCAAGGTTTTGGTGCAGGAGTATGCATGTGGCTCAAGTATGTTGAATAAGGTATCTTTTGAGCAGATTGATATAAAAGATGGGAGATACAGTGTCTCTTTCCTTTTCAGATGGTGTGCTGTATGGACCATGTAAGCCTGAGTGGCTGAAGAATTATTTCCAGCAATGGAGAGAGTTCTCACTAGAGAATGAAGCCAAATAACTGAAAACAGAGGTGAAAGGGTAAGAAACACAGTGACACCATTTGATAGATTTCATTTTTTATTTTGTTTTTGTCTTATTGTGGTTTTAAAAATCATTTTGAGTTGTTTTATGACATCTGTAACTGAAAGACTTCTGATTAATATAACTGTGCTATATAATTTAGTATAAATTTCCTCCCTGCAAATTGGAATTCCATTTGGACCTAGTTCGTCTTTTAAGAGATGGAGTGTATTAGGTTCCTGGCAGGAAACAGATCCCATTCTCAATGGGTAAATTGAAAATAATTATTGAAGAGACTACTTACAGAAGTGGACAAGGTCAGAAAAAAACAACAAAAAAGGATGAAGCTAAAATAAAAATATCCTGAATTTCATAATATCTTAAAGATCAGCATAATTCTTCAGCATATGCAAGAAATATTTTAATTTGGGGCCTTTTCCCCCACACTAGTGAAAATTTTATAGAAAGAAGGTAATGATAAGCTTTTTAGTGCAATTTTGTAGACCCTTCCTAAAATTTCATTTGCAATAAATGGAAATACTGAATGAAAAACATTTTTTCCTCTGGAGACAATGCATTTGCCAAATCTAGAAAAAAAAAGTGGAACAATAGCCAAGATGTATGGCACTCCTTAGCCAAATTAGTATCTTTCCAACGTAAGTAATATTTCTCTTCACAGTAGCTGCCCAGAAAGAATAAGTAAATATTTAGAAAGTTTTTGTGGAGACATAATAACGTAAGTTCAGACAGGTTTATTAGACAATGAAAGAATTGCCAATTTTTCCTGAAGTCTACTAGAAATCTCTGCTGTAGCTTACATGAAAAAAGAATGCTCTCAGTTAAATAATATTCAGTTATTTTAGGTACACAAATGGTTGAATCATTGAGGGAAAATACACAATTAAAACAAATCACGAAAGCCGTTCTGTAAATAAAATGATTTATTTTGTCATAAGTTATATTTGTAACTTGATAACTAGCTTGGGATGGAAATAGTCTCAACTAGCCTTAAGTAATTTCTAAAGATATATGCTTAGAAAACAGGAAAAAACAATTATATTACATGTGTTTTCTAAATATGCAGAATATACTAGATTCACATTTTAATCACCTTAGAAGAGCAACTTTTGCATTATTAGAATACTTGTTTGGCTTCATTTGCTTTATTCACTCAGTTTTCCCAAATGAAAAGCAATAGTGCTATCTAATAATAACAAAGTGATGACTATCCAGAAACTTGGTTCAGCATATTGGAGTATTGCTATTTATGGGCACTAGTGTGTTAATGTCAAAGTGGATTCTTATTGTGGCCATGTGTATTCCTGGTGTATGGTTAGTTCTGAGTTCTATGTGAAGATTAGAATTAAATAGTATCAGAATTAAGTAAAAACTAGGAGACTGCCTAATTTTAATATTTACTCAACTGAAGTCCAGATAGTTTAAGAAACTTGTTTAAGAGCACATAGGTACTTCAGAATAACCCAGGACTATAATCCAGTTATGAATTAGGAGTGTGGCTTTGGATTCTTGGTGGAGACTTCACAAAAAAATATTTACAGCTGTTATAGTGCAAACTGCTTGATCATTGTCGTTAACAATAAGCTGAGAATCATTAGGTTTTTGTAGTTTTCCCTTGTAAATTTTATCATCTGTATTAGTCTTAGTCTCAATATGCTGGTTTTAAGAATATGCCATGCATGATGCACATCTAGGGTTCCTCTAGGACCTAAGATAGTGTTTTATACCTCCTAAGTATTGAATAAGAAGTTACACTTTGCGCCAATGTTAGCTTTCCCCAAGCTCATAAGTCATGGCTGTAATGGTTAGGTCCATTTTTACCATGATCTCTATCACTGAGGCACAGCTATTGAATCTCAAAGTTAACTCTACCTAATAAAATGAGGATTCCATCACAGGTAGATAATAACTTAATTTGCCAGGGCATGATTTCTAAATACTTTGAACTGTGATTTTCTAACATAGTTAGAACTATGTTTCTAACAGTAGTGAATATATTTTTTAGATGGCCATGAAAATTTAATTATGTTTATGAGAAGGATTTCATTCATAGTGGTAATAAAATGAATATTTCAAAGTGTAAGCTGGAAATTCTTAGTCGAGGTGATGCAGTAATTCATATTGCTGATAATTTTGAAATTGCTAGAATAAAGCTTCAGCTTTTCTAAAACGCTCTTTGGAAATTGGTGAACTGAAAGTCACCTATTCACCTACTGATTCTTGTGCAGTAGGAAATTTGGTTGATGGCTTGAATTAAGCTTTTTTTTTTTTTCACATAAAGAGAATAGAGATTCAATCAAGTTGTAAAATATAGATATACTTCCTGCATTTTGCTAAATGCTGGGGAGCAGAGGATCTCCTAGAGAAAATTCAGTATAAAACTAATTTCAGAAAAAGCTTCTCAGTCATGATGAGGAAATTGTTGAATTATTTAAACTGCATAGGATTGAGATGTAAAAGCAATAATAGATATGGTAATACACAAAAATGATTGTTTAATGAGGACTGGGTCATCAGGAAGTGTTTCAAGAAAAGACAGGATTGAAGCTGTTATTTGAGGAATAGTTATAATTTGAATTTGGTTTGGTTTAGGATGTACTTGCTAGAAAAATATTTTACTATAATCCTTTCAGTTAGCCTAGAACAAGCATCCAATTTATATCTGTCTTTTTTTTTTTTTTAGCTTTAGGATTACTTAGGCATTATCAGTGGAAAACAAATTAAGCAACACTTACTTAAGCAAGAAGTAGTTAAGTATATTTTCTTCTAAAGTTAAACATAGCTTGCAGGATTTTGACCCAAAGCACTTCCTAAGTCCTCAGGCCAGTAATATGAAGGATTAGCTTCTGGACCAGTTCTATTTAATGAACTACTTAGTAGGTATCATTTTTGGCTCTTATATTAAAATCAAAATGATTTTATGTCACTAAGCTAGAATACGATTTTAAGAGCCTTTGGAATATGCCCAAGGACATCTACTCGGTCATCTATTGCTGTCAAGTAAGGAAATCCACCTAATTGACTTCTATTGCAGGATATTTGAAAATAAAGACTGAGTGAAATGATTAACCAGGCTGTTTGGCTTCTGTGAGAAAAGCTAATATGTCTTTAAAGAAGGATTATATTTGCTTAGAGGATTGAAACCTCGTTTACCTCTTATGACAGTATTCAGCTTAGAAATATTCAGTGATGCTTCCCCTCTCTATTTTGGGAGCTGCATACAGTTATGACTGATGCATTTGGTTCTCCATAATGTTTCTAATAATATAGCCGACTCAAAAACAACAGAGCATGAACTGGCCACTGAAGCTGGAGAACAAAGCATTTGGTTCGATCATGCTTAAAAGGAACAGTAACTTTTTGTAAAACCCCAGAGCCCTCAACATGGCTTCATTTCACATTCTTTTCTGTATGTACTGTTCTCAGCATGAAGCAGTTCCAAAAGACATTAGAATTGTGAGTTTCAGGAAACCTTTGGATCAAATAATTACCATTTTCTTCATTATATATTAATTCAGGATGGTTTCCCTTTTGTTTCTTAAGCATAAATGGTGCTGTATTTTTTTTCTGAAACAGTCGGAATGTGTTTCTGTTCAAGGTGATCTGCAGCTGCTTAGGCAACCAATATTTTTTTTTTCTTGAATAAATACTGAAAGACATTATTTGGGATGAGAAGATAGATAGGAGCAGGTGATTGCCAAATGTTCTTCCACTCAAGAATGTCATATGTTATTTCAACATATTTTTAGAAAACAGATATTCAGTATTCCACCTTTCACATAATGTTTCCCACAAGGTCACAATAGTATAATAAAACATGTGCGCACACACACATACATATGTACATATGTTTCTCACAGAGGACAATAGAACAAAAACTCACATGATTGCGGGTCATATTTGGTCATGCTAGCTTTTCACCAATAATAATAATAATAATAATAATAATTATAATGTATGATATAGGCAGTCAGCACACATGCTTGACTGTGTAGTATAGCTATATTATTGTGCCTCTGTGTGAGGAATTAGGAAAGGAAACAAATAAAAAGGCAAAAATCCCTGTTCTTGAGGATCTTGAGGAATCCAATTTGTGAGAAAGATAAGTAAACACAGTCAAAACACAATGAGGTGAATGCTGCAGTAGAGGCACACAGGAAAGTGTAACTGGCACTCTAAGAGACAAGTGGATTGTAAACTATACCTTGAAGAATTGGTAAGAATTCCTTTATGTGACAAGGAGGAGAGATTAGATAAAGCTACCAGCACATGCAAAGTCCTATAGATATGAGAAAAATGGGCTGCAGGTAACAGAAGGACATTGCTTTGAAAGAAATATCAGACAAGTAGACCTCAGAAAGGGGAAAGTAAGGAAAGTAAGCACTGATTAAACATAGGAGAGGTGATTTGGGATGTTGTTTAAAATAAGAACAATTGGGGCGCCTGGGTGGCGCAGTCGGTTAAGCGTCCGACTTCAGCCAGGTCACGATCTCGCGGTCCGTGAGTTCGAGCCCCGCGTCGGGCTCTGGGCTGATGGCTCAGAGCCTGGAGCCTGTTTCCGATTCTGTGTCTCCCTCTCTCTCTGCCCCTCGCCCGTTCATGCTCTGTCTCTCTCTGTCCCAAAAATAAATAAACGTTGAAAAAAAAAATTTTAAATAAGAACAACTACAGTTAGAATTTTAGAAGATAAAAACAGATTTGGGTACAGACTACAGAGATATGCATCACAGCATTCAAGTATGGAATTTTCTAAAACAGAGCCAGAATAAAAACCTGTGGGAGAGGTAACTTAACAATAAACTATGGAAGCATAAGGTCTAGTACTCTTCATTTACTGGGCCCTTACTTGAATCAACAAAGGAAAATGTTGGAACATACCTTAACATCATAAAAGCCATATATGAACAACCCACAGCAAATATCATCCTCAATGGGGAAAAACTGAGAGCTTTCCCCCTGAGATCAGGAAGATGACAGGGATGTCCACTCTCACCACTATTGTTTAACAGTGTGGGAAGTCTTAGCCTCAGCAATCAGACAACAAAACGAAATAAAAGGCATCCAAACTGGCAAAGAAGAAGTCAAACTTTCACTCTTCACAGATGACATGATACTCTACATAGAAAACCCAAAAGAGGGGCGCCTGGGTGGCGCAGTCGGTTAAGCGTCCGACTTCAGCCAGGTCACGATCTCGCGGTCTGTGAGTTCGAGCCCCGCGTCAGGCTCTGGGCTGATGGCTCAGAGCCTGGAGCCTGTTTCCGATTCTGTGTCTCCTTCTCTCTCTGCCCCTCCCCCGTTCATGCTCTGTCTCTCTCTGTCCCAAAAATAAATAAACGTTGAAAAAAAAAAAATTAAAAAAAAAAAGAAAACCCAAAAGACTCCATAAAAAGGTACGAGAGCTGACACAGGAATTCAGTAAAGTTGCAGGATATAAAATCAATGTACAGAAATTGGTTTCATTTCTGTGCACCAATAATGTAGCAACAGAAGGAGCTATCAGGGAATTGATCCCATTTACAGTTGCATCAAAAACCATAAAATTCCTAGGAATAAACCTAACCAAATAAAAAAATCTGTACACTGAAAACTATAGACACCTTATGGCAGAAATTGAAGAAGACACAAAGAAATGGAAAAACATTCCATGCTCATGGATTGGAAGAATAAATATTGTTAAAATGTCAATACTACCCAAAGCAATCTACACATTCAATTCAATCCCAATCAAAATAGCACCAGCATTCCTCACAGAGCTAGAACTCCTAAAATTTGTATGGAACCGCAAAAGATCCCAAATAGCCAAAGTAATGTTGAAAAAGAAAACCAAAGCTGGAGTCATCACAATCTCAGCCTTTAACCTGTATTACAAAGCTGTAATACAGACAGCATGGTATTGGCACAAAAACAGACACACATATCAATGGAATAGAATAGAGAACCCAGAAATTGACCCAAAATATATAGCCAACTAATCTTCGACAAAGCAGAAAAGAGTATCCAATGGAAAAAAGACAGTGTCTTTAGCAAATGGTGCTGTGAGAACTGGACGGCAACATGCAGAAGAATGAAAATGTGGTCATTCTGAAGAAAACTTCACTTGCATACCTAATTTTGCATTTGTAATTTCGTGATATACATTTTTAGAGAGTGCCTCAAGATGATATAAACTTTGGGCCCAACAAATCCTGGATACCCCTTGCCTAGAGGGTAAGTCCCTGATAGTGCTAAAAAAGTAATAACTAGAAATCAGAGTGTCAAAGTAACTGGCTTAATTTTGTAAACTAAGTAATAAAAATTAAAAAAAAAAGGATTACTGCTTAGGCATACACGGACATAGCTTAGCCATACATGGACAAAATAGAGATATGTGTTCATCCTCACCTCCAAACAGGAAGTGTTTTGTTTTGTTTTGTTTCATTTTGTTTCGTTTTTCTCACCAGTAGGGATTTACATTTTGTCCTCAACCACCCAACCCAGCCCCCACTTGGACAGAAGTCTGCCACAAGAACTCCCATTCCCTGATTCCTCAGAGATGTAGTGTGAACAGGTTAAAGAAAATTAAAGCACGGGAATTCTGATACGTGGTCCATGACAGAATTATGTAAAGCGTAGAGGAAGGAAGCAAAATCCATTAACAAAGTCTCTACCCTACTATTGGAAAACTGCATCAACAGGGATCAGTTTAGTGAGAATGGCTTGAAGAACTGGAGATACTACTGTACAGTCGACCATGTGAGATAATTACAACGAGACGCCAATAAACAGGAGAACAAGATCAGATGACCCCAAGAAGGTCAGGATCCAGATTCCAGGGAATTGTACCGAACATGTGAAGCAGATTTTTTTAAATATTCTATTCTGTGTTCTTAGTTTTCTATATTTATAAGTGTTTATTGGATTTAATTATTAAAATAAACTTTTACACAGCTGGAATAATCTTACCTATTGAATCTTGTGTGTGAAACAAGTGAGGACCCCTACCATCTAACAAATCATAACATACATACAGATTAGTGGCATATATGTCTTCATATAAAGTGCTAAAAAAGTAATAACTAGAAGTCAAAGTGTCAAAGTAACTGGCTTACTTTTGTAAACTAAGAAATATAAAAAAAAGAATTATTGCTTAAGCGTACACAAAGTGCACTTTTTAAACTCAGTTAATTTTCATAATGTGGATATCTCTGTGTAATCAGAATTCACATTAAAAAGAGAGTAACACTAACACCTCCTAACACCTACTTTCTACCCAAAGTAATTACTATCCTTACTAGTTAGAACATCTGGAGAGAAGTTTTGTCTGCTTTTGAATCAGATAGTACTATTCTTTTATATCTGATTTCTTTGCCTAATAGTATTTCAGGAAGATTCATCCCTGGTATTGAATATAGCAGTGGTTTATTCATGTTCATTGCTATATTGAATTCCATTCTATGAACAAATATTTCAACATGTAATCTTGTCCACTGTTGACTAACATGTGGGTTGTTTTCAATTCGGAGCTATATGAAAGTTCTGCTATGGATATTCTGGGTTATGAATCTTAGTGAATATCTCTAGCATTTGCATTGGGTATATAACTAGCAGTGGAACTGCTGGGTCACAAAGTAAACACATATTCCATTTTAGTAAATAATGCCAAACAGAGTGCTTGTCAAATTTATACTCCTGGTGACACTGCGTAAGAATTCTAGCTGCTCTACCTATCTTTAATTATTGCCATTCTGTTTGTTTAATAGTATCTCACTGTTAGAATTTTTATTCCCCTGATAATTAATGAGATTGAATCCATATCCATATGCTAACTAATAATTTGTACGTTCTCTTTTTTGAAGTGCCTGCAATTAGTATTGGGTCATCTGTTTTCCTTTCCTTTTTGATTTGAAGGACCCTTTATATATTCTGGATCAAACACTTTGTCAAATAAGTGATAGCAAGTATCTTTTTCCACTTGGAGTCTTGGGTTTTTACTCAGAAATAACATCTAATGAATAAATGCTTTTAATTTTAATATAGTGTACTTATGTTTCTCTGATTTTTGTAACCTTCAAATAAACATTTTGTTTTAGGTAAAGGATATGTTTTCCTGTATGCATAATATATCAGTGAATTCTATTTAGACAGTGACCCCCTTAAAAAAGAAACAAGTAACTTGTAGTCAAGAGAAAATGTTTTGGTTCCATATGGCAAAAAAAGTAGAAAAGTAAACATATTTTTGTTAGACAATTTAAATTCTTCCTACATAACATCATTAATTGTTATTTAGGAGTAGGAGCAAACTATGGAGACAAACGATTTTCTTTACCATGTATATCTCTGCATACTTTATTTTTTAAATTTATTTACTTTTATAATGTGTTATCTATGCGCATATATATAAGATATATATCTGTTACTTGTTAGAGATATTTCTCTTCAATTCAGTTTTTTGACTGGACATAAAGTGATGTTGAAACTCTAAGTAAATTTCCAATTATATCTATACTTAGGTAAAATTGAACTGGTTTATCAGTAGTTACCTAAATAAACATTAACACAGTAAGAATGAAATTTTAAGAAAAGTAAGTTAACTCAACAGCATTTACTTTTTGGTGTATACATGATAGAAATGCCAAAAAGAAAACAAAACAAAACAAAACAAAGAAGACAGAAGAAAATCAAGAAACAAGGGGAAAAGTGTATAACTCTCTTGATTTGAGAAATAGGAAAAACGGTGTTTGTACAATTATGGTAATCCTTTCCCTATAGTGAAGTAGGCATATTATCATAAAAAATGTATTCAACCATCTGCTAGACGAATAGAGATATGTGTTTGATCCACAGCTGCTGCAATAAATGCTATTTGTAAGTTGAATTAGACTGGTTGTATTGTTCTCGAATTTAAATACATATTTCCCCATGACATGTGCCACGTTATGGACATGTGGCAGAAATATTAAGTAATTACATGGCAGAATGTTATCTCCAAGCTTTTCTTCTACCATTCATAAACATAATGCCTTCACGTCCATACCTTAAATAATCAATCCAAGACCAATCCCCTAAGAACTCTGGCTTTCATATGATGTAGGGAGTATGCTTAGAATCTCTGTTCTGTTCTTATAATGACAGATAGTGGAATATGTTAATTAGCTTGATTGTGGTGACCATTACACAGTATATATGTGCATTGAAACATCAAGTTGTACACCTTAAATATATACAATTTTTACATGTTAATTATATCCCAATAAGGCTATTAAAGAAAAAAAAAAAGGAAATTTCATCAAATCCTAACATTGTCCGTAAAGCAGATCAGTGACTAAATTACCAAGTCAGAGAATTGTCACTCTCTATTTAATGAACTCTAGAAATAGATCCCCTCAAGCTTTCTCAGTAGAACTTCCAGTTTTTTATTTCTCTTATCATCTAAGATGGCTTTTTCTAGTGTTTAACTGAAATGACTGACTGTAGTATTAAATTTCATGGGTGTAGTTATGTATTCATAAGATCCTCTATTTATTTGTAGCCGTCAATTAAGTTAGTCCATAGTCTTTTAAAAAATTTTCCTTCCTTTAAGCTAAATAGATTTACATGATGTGATCTTTTTTTTTTTTTTTTTTTTTTTTATAAATGTGAATTCCATTTCTTTGGTCATTTTTCTTTAGTATTTGTGAATCATCATTATTACCATTATCTTTTCTGGATTAGCCACAATATTTTCATTATTTTCTGAAACCTATTGGTTTTCTCTAGAACCTTCAAAAAATCTATTACCCAAGTAAGAAAAATGCAGTTTTACTAAAAAGAATTCTCATACTCAATACTCCCTCTATTATTTACCATTATAAAACGTATGTTTTATAGTCATCAGCATTCAAGTAGTCTCTCACCATTGGCTTCATTTTCATTTTCACCATGAGTCCACTTTCAAACTCCTTATATTGAATTTAACTCCTTAAATGATAAATAAAGTGACTATATGTGAATGTAGGTGTTTTATTTTCAAGTTTGATGGCTGAAAAAAGTTCCTAGCAATAATTAGGCAAGGGTCAAGAGTCAAAATGCTATGTGTGTTCTAAAATGATCCTTACTAAATTCTATTTCTCCTTACCTGTGTTAAGAAAAGGTCCAATTATCTTCCATTCAAGAAGATACCCCACAACTCAGGGAGTTCTAGATAAGTTACCCTCCCCCCAGGCCTCTAGACATCCAGGTTAGTCCTCTCTATTACTGCAGTCTTCATACCTTCATGGCCTTTGTCCCTAGCAAAAACCCTACACCAATAAGGTCAACTCCACAACAACCAACAATTTCTGTGATGCTAAGGACGATTGTTATAAGACTTCTATTTCTGTTTATATATGTGCACCCCAAGAAGACAAGAACTCTCACCTACTCTTCCCTCATTCTCTGATTCTAATCTATATTAAGTTCATGTTGGCATTAAGTAATGCTTACACCATACCTTATCACAATTCTCTCCTTTATTTCTGTAAATAGCATTTATCAGCTCAACATGGTATATGTTTCACTTAATTATTTGCTTTTCTCCCTTTACTTGATTGTAAGCTCTAAGAGGGCTGATATTTTTGTCCATTTTATTCAATGATGCATCTCAAACAACTAGTATAATACCCAACATTTAGTAGATAAATATATGTTAAATTTTAGGTATGTTAAATGAATATATAAATGCAAATATATTTTAAATGAACACTTATATATGTATAAATATATAAAAAGTGAAAGGTCTGAGTCACTGTCATATACAAAATACAGTACAATTTTTGTATTATTTTGTATTTGTATTATAATACAATTTTTGTATTGTTTTCTTGTATTAAATTGTTATGCAGCAATTGAAGACAACTATAAAATCTTTAAGAAGCATGTTGTTTCATCTAGTAGAAGGAAAAATGTGGATTTGCCTAAATGAATACATGTATTCCAAAAAAAATGTAAATTTCAGAATAGTTCTTCTACCTAAAGGGAAATATTTCACAATATATTAATAGTAATTTTTTTTCCATAAAACAAGATGTATGATCTCATAGTAGGACTATATAATCCTCCTGTTAACGTAGTTTATATTCTATTTCTTACTAAGAAAACTCCTGGCTTTTATGATAATCTTCTGGGAAGGTTTCCATTTTAAAATACCTCCTATAGCCAAGAATATGCCTGCTTGAACCATTGCCAGACAGTGGCACCATTCTAGAATCTTTTTCTTTGATCCCCATATTGAAAGAGAAGGGAAACTGAGAAGATGAGCGAGGGAGGGAAAGAGAGGGAAAAGGATAAGTACAGAGAGAGAAGGAAAAGGAGACAGAAGGAAAAAAAAGAAGTAAGAGGAAGAGAAGATAGAGGTGGAGAAAGAAGAGAAACAAGAAGAGCAGTAATATGGCATGAATGGTTACATTGGGTGAAATAGATTAATAATTTTTGTGTAGCACTTCTGTGTATTTGATTGGGTTCTTATCTTGTTTTCCTTGAATTCCATGTTTTTATTCGTAAGAAGAAAAAATGCCTAAAGGAAAAAACATAGCACCATGCTCAACTGGAATCAGAACAGAAGGAGACATGCTGGTATTTAGAGTACTTACTGCCACAGAAACTAGCAATTTATCTTGATTTTCATAGTGTTTGGGGATTTCTTATAAAGAATTTAAACACTCTCAACTACCATCATGGTTCAGTCCTAAGAAATATGACTGATAGATTAAAGATGGGATTGGGATGATGAGAGCCGGATTATAATAAAGGACAACAGCGATCCAAAAGGTAGAATGAGTAAACATTAAGGAATAAGTCATGATCTAAGAGATCCAGCATTTTCTACTGAAATGAATACACAAAGGGAAAAACACAAGGGGAAGTCTGAAGTTGAGAAGATGAAGGAGATGGTACTTCTAAGCTGTGGGAGATAGAAATTAAAAACAAATAGGAAGGGGAAAAAATGCAGAGTACAAAGCTAACTACATGAACCATATGTAGAGGACCATATAGATCATACTAAGGATTTTTGAAACATTATGGAATGGTTTCATGAAAATGTGAGACAGTCTGATTTGTGTTTTATGAAGATTTTCTGACAACAGGGAGATAGTGGGGAGAAGAAGAAGAAAAATGAATACCAGGGGACCAGTTTGGAAGTTCCCAAGGTAAGAAGGCATGCAGGACCTTGCCTTAAACTTATGTGACAGTGATGGAGATTGAAAGATGTAAATGTTTAGATAATAAAATAATTTCTAACATCATGGCCTTATCCTTTTATACCATGATTTAGTCAGATTGCCATGGTTTTATTGTATTTTTCATACATTAAAACTCAAGAATAGTTTAACCCTAAGTTATGATAGTGGTGAACTTTTATATTTTTAAATTTGACTTGGTTGTCACTTTCCAATACTAGGGTCTAAGAATGCTAATTCCTAATTTCCAAACAGATGTTTCTGGCAGAGTGAACTCATGGTCCTTACACCAGAAAGTCAATCTTTTCCCTTTATTTTTATAGGAGGGCAGTAAAAAATACCAATTTGAATGTCCTTGTAGCTATTATTCAAGCAAATAATATACAGTGTTAGAATTACACAGTACATATTTTATGATAGCCTTTATCAGTGTCCACAGGGCAAGAATGCTTCAGTATTTATTGGTTTCATACACCTCTTCACAAATTGTGCACAGTGTTGTTCTTCACCTCTTTAACCACTTCGCTTTCCCTGTCCTCCCTTGTGTCAAGAAAACAGAACAAGAAAAACTAACTGTTACATTCAATTCAGTGACCATTTATGTAACTGATCTCATGTGCAAGGGAGATATGATAAGTTAGAAATCCAGATTTTATGTGAAAGGTTAACTTTATGCAGGCCTGCCAATTGTAACACACAGGTAAGGTGCCAGTGTGTAAATTTTGGGTCAGAATGTGGCGAGAGCTAGATTAGTAATGTGGAGTGCTTTGAGAACGCATGGACAAGGCAATACTGTGTTTATTGGGGGGGGGGGGGGGTGCGGTTGATGAAAGGAAACTTCCTAGCATAGAAAGCATTTCCATTTTATCTTGAGAACCACATCAGCTTGGGGAAGTAGAATTACTGTATCATGAAAACAAACTTCCTGTCCAAGTGGGGAGGGCAGTAAGAAATAAGAACAAGAGCAGGAAAGAGGAAACTGCTAAGTATGGAGAGAAAACTGAAAGCAGTCCAGTGGGTTGGGAAAAGAAAATCTATGGAATTTCATGCAACTATTCTTTGGAAATAGAATATTTCCAAATATTTTAGAAACCAAATCATGCAGTGCCTTCAAACTGAGGTCAAGATATCTGGATGTTAGTTTCTTAGAAACAAGGAAAGTGAAGTTGCCCTATTTCTCATTGAGATAGAAGAAACAGGGATAGAATCACCAAAACTATACTCACAATTGGGTGTAGTAGTGAGGAAACAGAAATTACAGAGAAAACAAATTGTAAGCTACAGTTTGGAAGGGCCGACTTTGGGTGGATGGTGGCTATGTATATAAAGAAAATGAATTTCACTTCACTTGTGCTATGTTTGAAGTTCCTGGAGCATCCATAATTCATAATCATAATTTCTTGGGAGAAATATGTAAAAAGACAGTTATTCCCAGCTATAGTAAATAGATTTCATTACAACTTCTTTTTTAATTCCTCCCATACAAGAGTAAAATGTTAGATGGCAAAGAATTGAAAATGCCAGATTTTTTTAAAGGCCAGATTAAAAATCTGATTCCGAGTTTCTATCTAAGTGATGAGAGAAAATCATGCTGTTGCAGCACAACCCACAAATTCTAGTCAAGCCCAGCATTTTGTTTACAAATTCATTTACAGATGACAGGCCTCTGAAAAGATCTCTCACCTTCAACTATCTGCCCCCATCTGAGCTCATTGTTGTATCCTGAAATTCTCCACTGAGATAAAGCTTACACAATTTGTATATGTATTCAAAATTTAACAAATTTCTGAAAAGATAAATCCTTGAGTTATTAGCATTACTACATATTACTTTTCCCTTATTTTTCTTTTAAAAAATGTGTAAAATATTTTATATACATAATTATATGACAGAAATCAAGTATCCACCACACAGATTAAGCAGTAAACAATTAAATATTAAAAATAGCTAAATCTTTCTATGCATTCCTACCTAATCATACACTCTTTCATGTCTTCCCCCACCACACATACACCCTTTGGGAAACATCTTTGTTTGATTTCATAGTAGTCATATCATGAGTGTTTTTACACTTTTATGAGGTAGATATGTATTCCCACACAATATGTACAGTAATATTTTACATGTTTATGCTTTTTCAATGTAATAAATGATATCTTATTGATCTTATACTTCTTTCATTTTTCAGTATTATATTTGTCAGCATCATACTCAATGATAAATTGGTACTAGCAAATTTTGTCAGTTCTAACATTTCATTACGTGGTTTTACTAAAATTATTTACTGATTTTACTTCTAATTAACACAGAAGTTATTTCCAGTTGTTACTACTGCACATTACACTAGTGTGGACACTTCTGTGCATGTTACCATGCACACCTATATGAGCATTTATCTAGGTATATACACAGGAATGGAATTGATGAATCTGAGATACTGCCAAATTGCTCTCAAAAACTTTTATATCAAATGACATTCTTATTGGCAATGTATAAGAATTCACATTATTCCACACTTAAAAAGTCTAAATGTTTGTTTCCCATGTGAGAGTATAATAGGGTAGCTCTTTGTGATCTTTATTTTGCTTACACAAGTAAGGTAACATGTTTTTGTATACAGTTCATGAATTTTAACAGATTTATAGATTCGCGTAACCCTCATCTCAATAAGGATACACAATAATGCCATCATTCCCCCAAGTTCTTTCATGCACCCTCCACATGGCCAAACTCTCCTCTTACCTCAACACCCAACAGCCAGATATGTTTTCTGTCCCTCAAGTTTTTCCTTTTAAAAACTTGCATATAAATGGTATTATACAATGTGTATACTTTTGTGACATACCTCTCACTCAATATGTCTTTGAGATTTACCCATATTGTTTGGCTATAAATAGCCTATTCCTGGGTGTGCTATATAGTTTGTTTAGCCATTGACCCATTGAAGGGCATTGAAGATGTTTGAGTTAGGGCAATTATTAATAAAGCTGCTTATAAAAAATCATGCACAAGAATGTGCAAGAATACAAGCTGCCTTTTCTCCAGGGAAGATACCTAGGAATGTGATTAAGTATTATGTTATGTTTAGCTTGCCAAGAAATTACCAAACTACTCTTCAAAGAAGCTGTGTCATTTTTGCATTCCCACCGGTAGACCGTGAGAGTTCCAGTTATCTTACATTGTTGCTAGCACTTGGTATTGTCATTATAGCCATTCTTTTTATTTTTTTTGAATTCATTTGTTTTTGAGAGAGGGAGAGAGAGAGCAGGGAAGGGGCAGAGAGAGAAAAAGAGAGAGATTCCCAAGCAGGCTCTGCACTGTCAGCACAGAGCCCATTGTGGGGCTCAAACTCATGAACTGAGATCATGAACTGAGCCAAAATCAAGGGTTTGATGCTTACCCGACTGAGTCACCTAGGTGCCCCCATTATAGTCATTTTAACAAATGTGTGATGGCTGTTATCTCCTTTTGATTTCAACTTAAATTTTCTTGGGAATATTATGGTGAACATCTTTCCAGAACATACTTGTCATCTGCATATCTTGGGTGAAATGGCTATTCAAATATTTTGTCCATTTTTAAAGTTGGATTTTTTTTATTGTTTTGTTAAAGTCCAACCTTTTTGTGAATTTTGCTTTTGTTCTCATTTTTAAGAACTTTTTGCATAATGCAAAGTCCCTGAGATTTGCTCCTGTGGTTTCTTTAAATAGTTGATAATTTTATACCACACCTTTAGACACAGGATCCATTTTGAATTACTTTTTGTAAAAGTGTAAAGAATAGGTTGAGATTTATTTTCATGTTTATATCCAGTTTTTCAAACAAACATTATTTGCTGAAGACACTGTTCTTTCTCCATTGAATTTCCTTTGCACATTTGTCAAAAATCAATTGGTGGTATTTGTGTGGCAGTATTAATTCTTTCTCATTAATCTCTGGGTCTATCTTTGTTCTGATACCACAAAAGTCTTCATTATTGTAGCTATATTGTAATCCTTAAAATCATATAGTGTAAGTTCTAGGTTTATTTTTTATTTTCAAAATCGTTTTGACTATAATTTGCATTTTCTTACAAATTCGTTGTTGTTTGCATTTTCTTATAAATTTTAGAACAGCTTCTCCATACATTCAAAAAAAAAATTACTGCTATGGAGCACCTGGGTGGCTCAGTCGGTTGAGCAGCTGACTGGCTTAAGTCATGATCTCATGGTTCATGAGTTCGGGCCCCATATTGGGCTTGCTGTTGTCAGCACAGAGCCCACTTCGGATCTTCTGTCCCCCTCTCTCTCTGCCCACCCCTGCTCTCTCTCCAAAAAAATAAATAAACATTAAAAAAATACTTTAAAAAATATTGCTGGAATAGTTTTGGGGTATTATCTACTTATTTGGTAGTATGGTAATATATTTTAATAAGGTAAATTGAGTTGCTTTGTTTATCCATTGACCCACTGAAGGACATTTAAGTTGTTTGAGTTAGGGCAATTATTAATAAAGCTGCTTATAAAAAATCATGCACAGGCATGTGCAAGAATACAGTATTCTTGCAATTGCAATATTCTTGCAGTGTAATTATTTGCTTTGAAGTTTTGCCCTGGAGGTGATATTTTGGTTGCATTTCCACATTCTTTGAATTGCATTAAATCTATACATAAACTTGGAGGATTACCATCAGAACTATGCTGGCTCTTTAAATTCATGAGCTTTCTATATCTTCAATAGTAAATCTTCCATTCTTTTTATCTGCATTTTTTAATTTTAACATCTAATAAAACATGTATTATTAGATTTATACATTAGTATTTTGATATTTTGGAGATACAGTAAATGGTATGATAGATAAATTGGCTCCCAATTGATTTCCTTTGCTTTTTTTTTTGTTTTTTTTTTTTTTGTTTGTTTTTGTTTTGCTTATTACTTGATTTGTTAGATCTCTTCAATGTAAAAAGAAAGACGGCTTGTAGGGATGGGGAGTGGGGTGCAGGGCTGCATATGTTATTTGGGCCAGCAGTGGCTGCAAAATTATATACAGAGATATAATTGATTTTTGCATGATAACTTTGTACTCTGAAACATTCTGAACTCATCCGGTTTGAAGAAACTTCCTGTAGATCTTTTGGGACTTTTTTACTTCAACAATCATTTGTCTGCAAATAGGGACAGTTTTTTGTTTTTTCTTTTTTGTTTTACTTTATTTCTAATATTCCTGACTTTATTTTTCAACAATGGTCATTGGCCAGGACTCTGGTTCAATGTTGAATAGGAGCAATGTTCCCAGTTTTTAGGGGAAATGATTATGACATTCACAATTAAGAATAATGTTAGGGCTAGGTAGATGCCATTTACAGCCACTTCAATATGGCAGAGTTTTTAACATAAATTACATTGAATTTTTTCAACTGCATTTTACACAATTGATATGTCTGTGTTTTTTCTGCTTTACTTCCTTACAATGGTGAATTATGTTGATTTCTTTTCAAGTGATAAACCATCTCTTCATTCTTGGGCTAAACTCCAGTTGGTCATGATGTGTTTTCTACTTTTTGTTTGTTTGGTTGTTTGTTTTAACTAGTATACATCACAAACTTAAATTTGTCTACTAATACGTATTTCTCTGTCCTAGCATTAGAAGGACATAAGCTTTTGAATGCAAGAATCCTAGAGGACTTTTTCCAAAATATTTTACATACTATAGTTAGCCCAGTACTTGGCACATACTTGGCAGTCCACACATTTCCAAAGGAAAGGAAAAAGGAATAAAAGAAGAAATAGCAAAGTAATTTGTGTTTCCATGACAGTATATTTCCAATCATGTGACAAACATTTTGTTCCCTAAATTGCATGCAAATACCACCAGCCAGAAGTTAAGTTAAAGTTCAATCAATTTAAATAATTGTTTAAAATTGTGATAGCTTAGGAGCACCTGGATGGCTCAGTTGGTTGAGCATCTGACTTTGGCTCAGGTCGTGACCTCGCAGTTCATGGATTCAGGTTCCCATTGGGCTCTGCACTGACAGGTTGGAGCCTGGAGCCTGCTTCAGATTCTCTCTGCCCCTCCCTGCTTACTTGCTCTCTCTTTCAAAAATAAATAAACATTGAAAAAACTTGTGATATCTTACAATACAACAGTAGCTGAATATCACAAATAATCATATTCTAAGACATATAAACAATGTCTTGGGGAAAAAAAATCTCATACACATTTTCCAAGAGAATATCATGTACTCAACAAAATAAGAACGGTAAATAGGTAAATAATATGAAATTCATACTCTTTCTCTTCTTTCCTAATTAAAAAAGATGCAAAGGAATAAACTGAGTAGTTAATAAAATATAATACATTATTAATTCCTCAGTGAAGTGTTATTTGCCATTGTCGTAAAAGATTATGTCACATAGATTTATTCACACATATATTACATACATAGTATGAGTGTAACTGTGAAGTTCAAACTATGTTATGAATGTTGGTTATTAATCATTAGTTGTTAATTACTGTAAACATGGTGCTACATTACTATAAATCTATCGTATTAATCTTAGATTCATACTCCTACCTTCTCTTTCATGATTATATAAAACTTTGAACTGAAGCGTGGAAATGTTCTGACACGGAAAAAACTTTCCCCGTCTTATGTAATGATCATATCTACACTGCATCCAATTTTTCATATGATCTCCAATCTCACCTGATTATCCTTTATCATAAAAGAAAAAAAAACTGCTGTCCATTATTAAAGAACAGTCTCTCCTTTATACAAAATCATATAAACACCAGTGACATTTAACTAAATTTATTTTCATCTGTTACAGAATTGAATCAACCTATTGTTTTTAAAGCTTTGAACACTAGAACAGTATAGTAGGAAATTTTCTATGTTTCAGAAAAGTCAAAATACTGAGAATGCCCTCTGGATCTGTAATGCCACCCTCAACTTGATTGCTAGGAATTAAAATGCCATGATTAGAACTTTGTTTCTTTGGTGATAGGCTCTTTCTATAAATGAAAATATTCAGTGAAAGAATGCATTAAATATTTTCTATCATTTATATAACAGAATAGACTAATGGATAAAATCTTCACCTGAAAGAAATTATCAAAATTGGAAAGGACCAGAAAGGTCACTGAAACTTGAGCCAAGTTCACTGCCATAAAATGGTTTTGGAGCTTGCTAAGTATAACTGTTTTTGTGTCAAAATTAGGTCTTATCCAGGGTGGCAGGTGGCACAAGTGTTCATAATGGGGTAATAACTGGAATCCAGCATTGCTAGAATCTTACAGAATTCCTTTGTGCAGTGTTAAAGTTCAGTTTTGAGAATCTTCTCACTGCAATTTTTAGATGAAAAGTTGTGGGTGACTTTCCTTTTTCCACTTGGGACCAGATGGAATGGTATTCACTTTTTAAAACCATCTGTCATGCAGCACCTTAATCTTCTTACATCAAGTAAAGGAGAATAAGAACATCTGACTTTGCAGAGATAAAGTTAACACGACAAGATGTCAACCAGACTCTTTTATATGGTGCTTCCAATATTTTGTCAAGTCACTTTGAGATCTTTTCAGTTAGCTGTCCTATGGGCTTAAGAAAGCAGAGAACACAATGCCTATTTTAGAAGCTGGTAAATGTCATTACTTCCTTGCCAATATGTTTTTTTAATTCATTTAATTCTGCAGAAGGTCAGCCTGAGCTGAATCTCCCCACCCTCTTGGAGGTGACATTGCCTAGACTATATTTATTAAAGCATCATCAACTATAAAGCTTACCATAAATAATATTTTATTGGTATCAAGTACAAATGTTTTCTCTAAAAAGAAAGTTAGGCAAGACTAAGTATAGAAGAGGTAGACCACAATCATCTTTTTATCCTTTACTTGAAACATTTGTATACTTTAGGGCTCCCAAAGAAAATAGCTAGCACAACCATCGTAATTGAGGGCAATTTAATGAAGGGACAACTTTATTTACAAACATAAAAGTAGAATTATAAGGAAATATAAAAGTAAACAACCCAAAGGTAGTCTTGAAGAAATCTAAGGGAGGGGTAGGCTTCTAGAATGCAGTGAGAGCTAAAGCTGAGTTAAAAGGACCATTTGACCCTGAAAAGGAACTGTGTGACCTTAGGGAGAGAAAAGTACCCACTTCCAGTTTAAGCCTATCATGAAAGAAACTAGGGGAAAATATACTCCAACCTTTTCCTTTCTCCTCTCTTATCATACTGTTGCCCCCCACTGGCTAAAACCACACAGAAACTAGAGGACAAGCAGCCTAATTGATGCAGCCCAAATAAGTCAGCCTCCTGAAACATATTAAATTATAAAGAATGGTAGAAAGTGGTCCTTTAGTGAGAATTAGAAAATATCTAACACAGTAATGTACTGCAGATATTTTATTACCTTATCACCTTTACACTCACCAAAATATTGAGGACAGAGTGCAGGGAATTATTTAGTCAGCCATTTAACAACTGGATTACTGGGAAAAAATAATCGTATGGATGTTTACAGAGAAGAGCCATCAAAATCTCAATTTTGAGGATACTGTTACTACAATTTTTAAATGTAACATCAATATATAGGTAGGTGTTCATTGGGTTTATACTAGATTACAAATATTAAGCTTTATATTTTGATGATATAGGAGATAGAAGACATAAGATTTGCCCTCAAGATGTTTTATCTAATTGGAAAAAAAAATTTAAAAAAAAACATACATCAAAAATAACAAAGGATACAAGAACAAGTACAGATCAATCTTTTTCTGCTTGGTCTAGACTTACAGTATTATAAATATTAAGAAGAGACAAATAAGATATAGTAGTAGAAAACACTGAAACATTTATGTTTCTTTTTAATTTTTTTTTTTCCAACGTTTATTTATTTTTGGGACAGAGAGAGACAGAGCATGAACGGGGGAGGGGCAGACAGAGAGGGAGACACAGAATCAGAAACAGGCTCCAGGCTCTGAGCCATCAACCCAGAGCCCGACGCGGGGCTCGAACTCACGGGCCGCGAGATCGTGACCTGGCTGAAGTCGGACGCTTAACCGACTGCGCCACCCAGGCGCCCCAAAACATTTATGTTTCTAACGAAACTTAGACTGTGTCAAGAAAAGAAGACATTCCAGGAAATTTTAAGAAGCCAATATCAAATATATGTAATTGGGATTTGAAATAGATTGCTCTGTCTCTCTCTGTCTCTCAAAAATGAATAAATGTTAAAAATTTTTTAAAAAAAGAAATAGATTGAATCAAACATGTTGAGGAATTTTGGAAAAATGCTTTTAGATAAGTTTTTTAAGGTCATATATCAAGAAAAATGATAGGGGCGCCTGGGTGGCTCAGTTGTTAAGCATCCAGCTTCGGCTCAGGTCATGATCTCCCGGTTTGTGAGTTCGAGCCCCACATCAGTCCCTGTGCTGACGGCTCAGAGCCTGGAGCCTGCTTCGGATTCTGTGTCTCCCTCTCTCTCTGCTCCTCCCCCACTCATACTCTGTCTCTCTCAAAAATGAATAAACGTTAAAAAAAATTTCTAAAAGTTATAAAGGCAGATTTATATTTTATTGCTTATTATCTGGAAATATTTAGCTCTTTTTGACAATTTTTTAAAAGCCTAATATATATTAATGGAGAGGGGTAACTGAAAGAGATATTTGTCAAATAGAAGAAAAGTACTGTTCCCTGACAATGGAAGATCTACATGAAAATAAACAAACAAAATACATCACCAAAATAATGCAAATATGTTTTTGAAGCTCATATCATTCCCAGAGAATCTGTATCTGAGCTTGTGTCAACTATTCAAAAAAAATTTAAGGAGAATCTCAATTAAGCAATGAACAAATTACTACCTCAAGTATTATCAATCATCAAGTCTCTCTTCTTGATGATATGCATGTCATTATAAATATAAATTATAGTAGTGGATCAGTCATGATGTGCCAGATAGTGACTTTCCATAAATAGGAATTATTTTGGGGATGCCTGGGTGGCTCAGTCAGTTGAGCGCCCGACTTTGACTCAGGTCATGATCTCATGGGTTCGTGGGTTCCAGCCCCCTGTCAGGCTCTTGCTGACAGCTCAGAGCTTGGAGCCTGCTTGGGATTTTGTGTCTCCCTCTCTCTCTGCCCCCACTCATGCTCTGTCTCTCTCTCTCAAAAATAAACATTAAAAAAAATATTTGTTTTTCTGTCCAGACTGACCATGAAGCTATAATGTTGTCTATTTATATATTAATCAGATTTTTAGGTAAAGGTGTCCAGACATCTAAAATCCACGAGCTTAGAGGCACCTGGGTAGCTCAGTCAGTTAAGCATCTGACTTTGACTGAGGTCATGATCTCGCAGTTCCTGAGTTCGAATACAGCATCAGGCTCTGTGCTGACAGCTCAGAGCCTAGTGCCTGCTTCAGATTCTGTCTCCCTTTCTCCCTACTCCTCCCCCACTCTCACTCTGTCTCTCTCAAAAATAAATAAACATTAAAAAAATTTTAAATTCAGAAACCTTAAATGTAAGATTGGTTTTATTTAATTTAATCCTCAAGAGAAGTTATCAATAAAATAAAATGTGAAAATGGCTATTATCTGGCAGTGTTTGACATCTGAGTTAGTTAGATAGGCTGCAACTAAGTATCAGAAAAATGAAAGTATGTATAAAAAAAGGGATGGGGGAGAGTTACTGATGAGGCTATTGTCAAATCTTCACAGTGTTCAGTCACTTTTATTTCTTTTTCTTTTTCTTTTTTTTTTTTTTTTGGCCAAACGTAAATTTGAAGTTAGAAAAGTAGATCTACACCAGGGGGACTCAACAGATGTAACAATAATTTCAGCCTTGTTATGTATTATTTCTTCCATGTAAATTATTAGCTGTATTAGCTGTATTAAAATAAGATGTGAAAAGAAACTGATATAGAAAAGCAGTAATATATGTAATTATCATTTTACTAGAAATACATAAAAGTATCACTTTTAATATGTAAAAGTCCCAGAAAACCAGCTAAAATTGTGAATTATAATTGGCAAGCCACTTTAGAATAAATATACAATGGAATATTACTCCGCCATAAAAAAGAATGTAATCTTGCCATTTGCTATGATATGAATGGAGCTAGAGAGAATTATGCTAAGTAAATAAGTGTCAGAGAAAGACAAATACCATATAATTTCACTCACATGTGGACTTTAAAAACAAGCATAGGGGAAAAAAGAAAAAGAGAGGCACACCAAGAAGCAGATTCTTAACACTAGAGAACAAACAAATGGTTACCAGAGGAGAGGTGGGTGCGGGGATGTGTTAAATAGGTAATATGGATTAAGGAGTGAACTTGTGATGTACACCAAGTGTTGTATGGAAGTGTTGAATCACTAAATTGTACACCTGAACCTAATTTTTTTTAAGTAGAAAAAAAATAAATATACAAATCTCAAAATCCTTTCATGTTTTTTCTGCTTTGGTACCAATAGTTGTACTGAACAATTAGTTCACTAAAATAAACTAATCAGTTGCCCTTCAATTTGTTTATTTATTTGAGCTTATTCCCTATTATTTTCCATATAATATGGGAAGTGAAACAAAATAATAAACTCTGGATAACAATATATGCTATCAAATAAGTCAGGGATAATAACCTAATACTATGTGTATAAAATTGTTTATAAGCCAGATGGTAAGATATATTTTATTTTATTTTATTTTATTTTATTTTATTTTATTTTATTTTTTTAACGTTTATCCACTTTTGAGACAGAGAGAGACAAAGCATGAACGGGGGAGGGGCAGAGAGAGAGGGAGACACAGAATTGGAAGCAGGCTCCAGGCTCTGAGCCATCAGCCCAGAGCCCGACGCAGGGCTCGAACTCACGGACTCATGGACCGTGAGATCATGACCTGAGCCGAAGTCAGACGCTTAACCGACTGAGCCACCCAGGTGCCCCAAGATATATTTTATATAACTGGAAATACTGTTGTTGTTTAATATTGTTTTTGATACATCTATCGTCAAGATTAATGAAGTATACACAGTCGAGATGTAAATGTATATTCCTAGTAGATTGATGATATCAACATTTCAAAATATCCCTTTACTCACTGGTAATTTTATAACAGATATATCACTCTACCCTTCTTATGTTTATAGTTTACATGGTTTATCTTTTTCCATGCATTTATTTTCAGCCAATCTACATATCTATATTCATTGTATATCCTTGTAGACAGCACATAGTTGAGTATTCTTTTTTAACCATTCTGGTGGTCCTTTAACCACAGTATTTATGCCATTAACATTTAATATAATTATATATATATAGTTATGTAAAATTGATCTATCATCTTATTTGTTTCCTGTTGGTCCCCTGAATTTTTCCTCTGTTGTTTCTATCTTGCCTTCTCTTTAATTATTGAATATTGTTTACAATTCCATTGTAATTTATATATTAAATTTGTAAATATTCCTGTTTGCCTTTATATTTTTAGTGATTATTTTAGTGATTACACTATATATTTTTAACATTTTACACTAAGAGTTGATGTTGTAGATGAGGCTGCAAGTTCCTTCTAGATCTTTAGATATTTTAGGGTGTTAACTCTTAACAGGTTTAGGTCATTTTGAAAGGATGATCAGAGCATTGTGACTATCATTTGCATGAACACAGAGGATAGGATTTCGGTGCCTTCATCAGACTTGCTCCAAGACAAAGATACTTTTATTTTGATAGTGCAAGACTCTGAGACTCTGGTAATAAAATTGGCCATATGCTTACAGAAAGTCCAAGTTTGTGGGACTGGGTTCCTTTTACTTTGTGAAAGCTGCTACTGTACAGAAAGATTTTGATTTAGTAGTTTGTTTTTAATTGTCTTGTATTTATTTTTATTTGGTAAGACCTGCAACAAAAGCTGTTCTTTCCAGCTGTAAAGCACTGTGTTCTGTTGGAATCTGATTTCATTCATTGATGCATTTTTGTTACAGGTGGAGTTTTTGAGTTTTATTGTATTTGAAAATGTCTTTATATTTTCTTTATTCTTGAAAAACCTGCATATGTGTATGTTGACAGATTTTCTTTTCATGGTTCCTGATAAGAACTGAGTAAGCAATGAAATAGTTTGTGCCTGACATTCACTGTGTCCTATTGGTCTGTTTTCAAGATTTTCTAATTTTTGTTTTCATTAGTTTGATTATAATGCTCATATTTATGATTTTCTTTATATTTCCCTAAAATTTTGAATTTGTGAGCTTATATTTTTTACCAAATTTGGCAAATTTTGGACCTCATATCCTCAAATGTATTCTTCCCTATTCTCTCTATCCTCTTTATTTGACTGCAGTCATACATACATTAGACCTTTTCATGTTCCACATGTCCCAGAGGCTTTGTCCATATTTCCTTTAATATTTTCCTTTCTATTCTTCAGATAAAATAAATTCTGTTAATCTGATCTCAAATTTACTGATTTGTTTTTGTCATCTTTTTTCTTGCTAATCTCATGAAGATACTTTTTGCTTAAGATATTTTATTATTTAGCTCTAGATTTTACACTTTTTTAAATTTATATTTTCTGCTGAAATTTTCTGTCTTTTTATTCATTGATAGCATACTTTAATTTACTTTATCAGCTGTAGTTGTAATCGCTACTTTAAATTTTTGCCTGCTAATTTTCACATCTGGGTAAACCTTGAAGATAATCTTGAGTTAATTGTCTTTTCTTAGTGGGTCATGTTTGCCTGGAATTTCATTTGGATTCATCCTGGGCATTGGGGTGACATTTTTTGGAAAATGTGGATTTGTTTTGCTACTCTTAGGAGTATTGACATTTTTGATGTAGGAATCAATTAGATGAGACTCAAACTCCAATCTGTATTTCTAGATTCATAACCCAAATAACATTACACTTACACAAACACAAATTACACAAATTGAATTTAACTGTGGTTCTTTGAGTCTCCTTATACATTTGTGAGTCATGAGTTAGCCAGTTGCTCAGGTACATTTCATGCACAGCATTTGACTGAAAGGCTAACTGTGAGAGCCAAAGAATCTTTTTGGGAGCTTAAGTAGAATCCCTCATATTACTGTATCATTCAGTGGAAGAGCAGCTGAGCATTAGACTGAGGATATGATAGAGTCAAAGAACTATAGAGATGCTGAACTGCTTTATCGGAGGATAGTGTGTTCATTAAAGCAAGTGTGTTATATTAAGTTCAGAGCCCTGATTGAGAAAACCTGGAACCCTCAAACATGGCTTGGGGACATCTAGATGAATGCCCCAAATTATATGTGTCTTTTATGTGGTTAAGACCCCTCTTAACCAACAGTTTGCCAAAGTGTCCCACTCTTCCCTAGTAAGATGTAATATTTTCACTACAGTAGAAAATGCTGAAAAAGCCTCACCCTCATAAGGCAATAGATGCCCTTCAGAAGTTTCTCCTGTCTCCTCGTTTGGATGTCATAGTGATAGTTAAGATTAAATCTAAGCATATACTGGCTGCATTTGATAAGGGAAGAAAAGATAGACACTAAAAGAGCCATAAGAATGAACTACCATATACTGTCAGGAAGAGGGACATTATCCCTGGAATTGGAGGAGGCCACTTGATCAAGGAGGTTGAAATATAATACTGGATAAGCAAAGATTCACTGGATTTGGGTATTTTCTTAAGACACAGAGGTTAATATCCATTTACAGAAAATAGAGCAAATTTGCTGGGAAGGTGGCTCTTAGAAACCTGGTGATAATTGTAGCCACTGGTGAAATAAGTTAAATGCCTGAGTTTCCTGGAATGTAGTAATGGAAAGTATAAAGTGGCTGTGAGAAGTGGCCATATTGAATGTAATGGAATATGAGTCCAGAAAAAACAACCAAGGGATTGTTTCTTACAGGAGGATGCAGAAAACAATCCACTAAGGCCATAAGAGTTGTTCTATTCAGAAGGGAAGCAGCATAAGAAGTTCACAAGAAGCTCTCCTCTGTAGGCTAAGGTAGATAGTAGGAGAGGCTATAACAGAATTGTACTCCTTAACCACAGAGATGATGGGACTTCAAAAATAATAATGAGCTTGGGGCACCTGGGTGGCTCGGTCGGTTAAGCATCCAACGTCGGCTCAGGTCATGATCTCAAGTACGTGAGTTAGAGCCCCGCGTCGGGCTCTGTGCTGACAGCTCAGAGCCTGGAGCCTGTTTCAGATTCTGTTTCCCTCTCTCTCTGCCCCTCCCCTGTTCATGCTCTGTCTCTCTCTGTCTCAAAAATAAATAAACATTAAAAGAAAATTAAAAAAAAATAATAATGAACTTCTAAGAGGCCACAATTTTCATAATGACCAGCAAGTTGGAGGGGTATCCAAGGGCACATGGTCCAGTGGGAGTGGTGGGAATGGCTTGTAGGGCATGACACTCCTAACACAAAATAGATGGGCAGGAAGCAAAAAGGAGCTACTTAATGTATACAACTAGAAAAACAAGAATGGATAATGGGATGATAAAAATTGTCACCCAAGTAAAAAGTCACAACCCTTTGCACAGTTCTTAAGACAGAAGCCAATTTTGGGGGGCACCTTGGTGGCTGAGTTGGTTAAGCATCTGGTTCTTGATCTCGCCTCAAGTCATGATCTCAAGGTTCGTGGGATCAAGCCCCACGCCAGGTTCTGTGCTGACAGCATGGAGCCTGCTTGGGATTCTCTCTCTCTCTTTGCCTCTCCCCTGCGCAATTTCTCTCTCTCTCTCTCAAAATAAATAAATACACTTTTAAAAAAGAAAAAGAAGCCAATTTTTTAAATCACCAAAGAAGTGGCTACATCCTAGGAAAAAGGACACTGCAATACCACATTGGGTCTATACTATAATGATAAAACCAATTTTACCTTATTACAAAATTATGTCTGCATACTAGACTATAAAAGTGGTAAAAGATAATTTCAAGACACATTGAAGATTTTTGAACACAGGATCTGAGGTGATACTGGTATTCAGATAACCAAAGAATTATCATACAAAACATTTTATTTTTTTTTAATTTTTTTTTCAACGTTTATTTATTTTGGGGACAGAGAGAGACAGAGCATGAACGGGGGAGGGGCAGACAGAGAGGGAGACACAGAATCGGAAACAGGCTCCAGGCTCTGAGCCATCAGCCCAGAGCCTGACGCGGGGCTCGAACTCACGGACCGCGAGATCGTGATCTGGCTGAAGTCGGACGCTTAACCGACTGCGCCACCCAGGCGCCCCCAAACCATTTTAAAATTAAGGTTTATTGAGGTCAGCTGAATAAAGAATCCTAGCCAAAGTCCACCTTACAGTGTGACCATTGGTTCAAAGTAGTGATACCCAGCAGTTGTATCTTCAGTCTTTGCTTGTATAATTAGAATTAGACCCTTAGGCTGTAGAGTAAAATCTATCATAGTGGGAAGAGCCAAGAAGGCTCTGAAACAGTCCCTGCCATTTTAAGGAAGTAAATGCCAAATATTTTAAGGAAGTAAATGCCAAATTGCATGTCATGGGGGCTGGTAAGGATTAGTAGTCATTAAAAACCTAAAAGATGCAGAGTTAGTGTTCCCTATCATTTGTCCCTTTAATTTATCAGTACAACCCTGAAGAAACCAAATGAACACTTCCTGAAGAATGACTGTCCACCCCTGCAAGCTCAATTAAGTTGTGGCCTGCAGCATAGGTAGTCAGCCAGATATGGTCATTTTTTGCTAGAACAGATTAATAAGGGAATGGCTACATGGAGATAGTAATTTATTTGGTAAATTCACTTTTTCCGTTCTGGTTAGAAAAAGGATCACAAGCAGTTTATATTCCTGTTGGAAGGACCGCAGTATTCATCTATACTTTGCCTCAGGGCAATGTTAACTCTGCTGCCCTCTGCTCAAGATATAGCCTAAAGAGATATGGACCGTCTGAACAACCCATGAACATTACACTGATCTACACCGACAACATCACGCTATGTAGACAGGATAAATAAGATGTGTGGATAGTATGCTGGAGGCCTTGATACAATCCATGCACTCCACAGGAGAGAAAGAGACTGCCACTTCACTGAAATGGGTAGGGATCTAGTGGTCAGGGATATGCCTTCCAAAGTGAAAGTCAAATTGATTCATGTAACCTCCACTACCACAAAGAAGGAAGTGCAGCATGTGGTAGCCTCTGTAGGTTCTGGGGGCAACACATTCCACTCCTAGGAAAATTCTTCCATCTCTTGCATCCAGTGATATGGAAGGCTGAAAGTGCGGAGTTAAGAGTTAGAGTAATAAAGGGGTCTACAGTAGATTAAAGCTATGGTGTAAGAAATACTTTTGAGGGGCACCTGGGTGGCTCAGTTGGTTAAGCATCCAACTTTGGCTCAAGTCCTGATCTAATGGTTTGTGAGTTCGAGCCCTGCCTCAGGCTCTGAGCAGACAGTTCAGAGCCTGGACCCTACTTTGGATTCTGTGTCTCCCTCTCTACCCTCCCCACTCACATTCTGTCTCTCTCTTTCAAAAATAAATTAACATTAAAAAAATTTAAAAAAAGAACTATTTGCCAAATATTTTACGAATAGATTGCAATTTTATAGTTCACAAAACATTTATATCAACCACAAGTTTTTTCCATGCCTATTACCATGCTCACTGGTAATGTATCATAATGGCAAAATTCCCACAACACAATTATTGACAATAATTACTATCTTACCCAAAGGAGATTGATAAAAATATACTTAGATAATCATACACGTTAAGAATTGGGCCAAAGATTGATGGAAGTTAATGTGGTATTTTGTATTGATATCATTATTAACCAATAAGAATCTGAGCTATTCCTTTTAGGTTTCAGAAGATGGTTTTACTTTCATATTCTCCCACCCATTTCAGAATTCTATTAATGTTGATATATTTTAATTACTTCTAGACAAGAAAGAACTAATATTTCTTCCACTGCTGTCTTCTGAAAAGAATTCAGTACACATCCATTAGAAGGTTTCTTAGACTAAGTCATGAATTGTATCATGATTTAGTGATTTAAACATAATAATATGATGAAGTTGGCAGGAGGGAGGAAGTAATTGTTCATCTTATGTAGGGGAAACTGAAAATTTTTATCTGAGCCTTATAATTTGGAAATAGATATTTTAAAATATGAATTGAACTTATAAAAATAACCTCTAAATATATTTTAATATCTTTATAGATAAAATAATAATTTAAGTAAAAATCATGAGAAGGAGGGGGAGAGAATGTATATGGTAGTGAAAGTACTGTAAATTTTTCAGCTTTCACACAGGCAATAATAGATGTTAATATTTTCAAGCAGAAGATAAATGTATGCATTTATTATTTAGACTTATAGTTGATACTATAGTTATACTAGAACAGAAATAGATGAAAGTGGTTAATTCTGGGAAGGAAGACTGACATACATGGAGAAATAATTTTATTTTGCATTTTATACCTGTGTTTCATTTATGTCACCATGTACTTACATTAATTTTATGCTTTAAGATGTATGATTTTTAAAAGAAAATGCTTTCTGTAAAGAAAAACTTATATACTTTATATATATATATATAAACTTCTTAATTAAAACAAAGGATACAATTTATATTTTACGTAGAACAATCGATTTTATTTATCACAAGAAAAAAAAAGGAGTACTATCCCAAAGTTGGAGAAGGAACGTATCTTTGAAAATTCTGAGTATTTATTTATTTTATTTTTTAATGTTTATTTGAGTATAGTTGGCATGAAATGTTACATTAGTTTTAGGTATACAACATAGTTATTCAACAACACTATGCTTAACACAAGTGTAGCTACCATCTGTCACAATACAACGCTATTACAATGCCATTGACTATATCACTATGCTGTATCTTTTATTCCTGTGACTTATTCCATAACTGGAAACCTGTATGTCCCACTCCCCTTCCCCCATTTTGCCCATCCCCCCTTCCCTCTCTTTTGGCAACCATCAGTTTGTTCCCTGTATTTATAGGTCTGATTCTGCTTTTCTTGTTGAAAATTTTAAGTATTTAAACATGTTGTATACCTAAAACTAATGTAACATTTCATGCCAACTATACTCAATCTTTGCCCATTTCAAAGTCGCAAATATGTTGTTTTCCTGTAGAAATTTTATACCTTGAGAATATACTTTTTTATTGTTAATATATTTAAATGACTATCTCTGTATTGCATGATGTAAAGATTAAGTGCCATTTTTCTAATCAAATATTCAATTGCTCCAGCACCTTTATTGAAAATACTGTCTTTCCATTTTGAGTTAGCTTGTAAGTCTTATTACCAATAGGTTAATTAAATTAGTGTAGGTCAATTTTAGGACTTTCTGTTTGGTTCCATTGATCTTTAGGTCTTTCATTAGGCTAATTCTACATTACAATAATTGCTATGGTTTTATATTAAAAAATAAGTAACAAAACTTTTATAATCATGTCTTTCTTTTTCAGATTTGTTTTGGTAATCCTTTGCATTTCCATATAGCTTTTAGAATCAGCTTATTAATTCTAAAGAAAAATCTGATGTATTTTCAACTGGGAGTGGTCTGTCTGGATCTACACATAAATTTAGCGATTATTGACATCTTAACAATATTGAGTCTTCTAGTTCAAGAATATATTTCTTATTAATGCAGGTCTTTAATTTCTCTCAATAATGTTTTGCTGCTTTCATTAGATAAAACTGAAATATATTCCTTAAATTTATTTATAATCACTTCCTATTTTTTAGGTTTTTACCTAAATTTCAGTTAGTTAACATGCAGTGCAATATTAATTTTAAGTGTACAGTGTAGTGATTCAGCACTTCCATACATCACCCAGTGCTCATCACAAGTGCTGTCCTTGATCCCCATCACCAATTTAACCTTATCCCCTCACCCACCTCCCCTTTGGTAACCATTAGTTTATTCTCTAGTGTTAAGAATCTGTTTCTTGATATGTCTCCCTCCCTCTCTCTCTCTCTCTCTCTCTTTCTCGCTATGCGCATGTGTTTTGTTTCTTAAATTCCACATATGAATGAAATTATATGATATTTGTCTTTCTCTGACTTACTTCACATAGCATAATACTCTCTAACTTTATCCATGTCACTGCAAACGGCAAGATTATTTTCTATTTTATGGCTGAGTTGATATTCTATTATATATGTGTATTGTGTGGAGATATATATCAGATCTTCTTTATCCATTTATCCATTCATCATTCAGTGGACACTTGGGCTGTTTCCATAATTTGGCTATTGTTGATAATGCTGCTATAAACATCAGGGTGCATATGCCCCTTCAAATCAGTATTTTTGTATCCTTTGGGTAAATACTTAGTAGTACAATTTCTGGATCCTAGAGTCATTCTATGTTTAACTTTTTGAGGAACCTCCATCCTGTTTTCCGAGTGGCTACACCTGTTTGAATTCCCACCAACAGTGTAAGAGGGTTCCCCTTTCTCTACATTCTCACCAGTATCTGTTGTTTCCTGAGTTGTTAAGTTTAGCCATTCTGACAGGTGTGAGGTGATAATCTCATTGGAGTTTTGATTTGTATTTCCCTGATGATCAGTTATGTGGAGGATCTCTTTATGCATCTGTTGGCCATTTGTAGGTATTCTTTGGAAAATATCTATTCATATCTTCTGCCCATTTTTTAATTGGATTATTCATTTTGGGGGTGTTGAGTTTTATAAGTGCTTTATAGGTTTTGAATACCAATCCTTAACAGATATGTCATTTGCAAATATCTTCTCCCATTCTGTAAGCTGGTTTTTAGTTTTGTTAGTTGCTTCCTTCACTGTGCAGAAGCTTCTTATTTTGAGGAAGTCCCAGCAGTTTATTTGTGCTTTTGTTTCTCTTGCCTGAGAAGACATATTCTAGAAAGTTGCTATGACCAATGTCAAAGAGGTTCCTCCTGTAGGAATTTTTATGGTTTCAGGTGTCATATTTAGGTCTTTAATCCACTTTGAACTTATTTTTGTGTTTGGTGTAAGAAAGTGGTCAACTTCATTCTTTTGCTTATAGCTGTCCAGTTTTCCCAGAACCATTTTTAAAAATTTTTTTTAATCTTTATTTATTTTTGAGAAAGAGAGAGAGAGAGTGTGAGTGGGGGAGGAACAGAGAGAAGGAGACACAGAATCCGAAGCAAGCTTTAGGCTCCAAGCTGTCAGCACAGAGCCCAATGTGGAGCTCGAACTCAAAAGCCGTGAGATCATGACCTGAGCCAAAGTCGGATGCTTAACTAACTGAGCCACCCAGGCACCCCCCAGCACCATTTTTTGAAACGACTGGTTTTTTTTCATGCTTTGTCAAGATTAATTGGCCATATAGTTGTGGGTTCATTTCGGGGTTTTCTATTGTGTTCTGTTGATCTATGTGCCTATTTTTGTGTCACTACCATACTGTTTTGATTACTACAGCTTTGTAACATAAAACTTGAAGTCCAGAATTGTGATACCTCCAGCGTTGCTTGTCTTTTATAAGATTGCTTTGGCTAGAGTCTTCTGTGGCTCCACATAAATTTTAGGTTTGTTCTAGCTCTGTGAAAACTGCTATTGGTATTTTGATAGGGATTGCATTAAATTTGTAAATTGCTTTGGGTAGTATAGACATTTTAACAATATTTGTTTTTCCAATCTATGAGCATGAAATATCTTTCTGTTTCTTTGTGTAATCTTCAATGTCTTTAAGATTGTGTTTTATAGTTTTCAGAGTACAGGCCTTTCACCTCTTTGGTAACATTTATTCCTAGGTATCTTATTATTTTTGGTGCAGTTATAAATGGGATTGATTTTTAATATTTTTCTGCTGCCACATTATTGGTGGATAGAAATGCAACAGATTTCTGTCAGTTTTGGGGGGGAGTCTTTCAGATTTTCTATATAGAATATCATATCACATGCAAATAGTGAAAGCTTTACTTCTTCCTTTCCATCGTGTATGCCTTTTATTTCTTTTTGTTGTCTGAAGCTAGGACTTCCAGTACTATGTCAAATGACAGTGGTAAGAGTGAACATCCCTGTCTTGTTCCTGACTGTAGAGGAAAAGCTGTCAGTTTTTCCCCATTGAAGATGATATGAGTTGTGGATTTTTCATAGATGGTCTTAATTATGTTGAGGCATGTTCCTTCTAAACGTACTTTGTTGAGGACTTTTATCATGAATGGATGTTGTACTTTTCAAATACTTTTTCTACATCTGTTAAAATGATCATATGGTTCTTATTTTTTCTTTTATTAATGTGGTGTATAATATTGATTGATTTGTGAATATGGAACCACCCTGGCCACTCAGGAATAAATTCCACTTGATCATGGTGAATGATTTTTTTAAATGTGTTATTGGATTTTGTCTGCTAGTATTGAGAATTTTTATATCCATCTTCATCTGGGACATTGGCCTGTAGTTCTCTTTTTTTAGTGGAGTCTTTGTCTGGTTTTGGTACCAGGGTAATCCTGGCTGGCCTCACAATATGTTGGAAGTTTTCTTTCCTTATGTATTTTTTCAGAATAGTTTGGAAAAAAAATAGGTATTAACTCTTCTTTAAATGTTTGGTATAATTTCCCTGTGAAGCCATCTGGTCCTGGACTTTTGTTTGTTGTGAGGTTTTTTGTTTGTTTGTTTTTTGATTACTGATTCAGTATAATTGCAATCTGTAATTATAACTGTAGTTAGTCTGTTCAAGTCTTCTATTTCTTCCTGTTTCAGTTTTGGTATTTGTATGTTTCTAGGAATTTATTTATTTCTTCCAGGTTGTCCAACTTGTTAGCATATAGCTTTTCATAATATTCTCTTATAATTGTTTGCATTTCTGTGGTGTTGTTTTTTAAAATGTTTATTTATTTATTTTGAAAGAGAGAGAGAGAGCATGAGCTCATGTGAAGAGGCAGAGAGAGAGAGAGAGAGAGAATCTCAAGCAGGCCCTGCTGAAAGCACAGAGACTGATGTGGGCTTTTATCCCATAAACCGTGAGATCATGACTTGAGCCAAAATCAAGAGTCGTATGCTTAACCAACTGAGCCAACAGGCACCCCTGTGGTTGTTATTATTTTCTCTCATTTGTGATTTTATTTATTTGGATTCTGTCTCTTTTCTTTTTGATAAGTCTGGCTACAGGTTTATCAACTTTTTAAAAATCTTTTCAGAGAACCAGCTCCTAGTTTCATTGGTCTGTTCTATTGTTTTATTTTTAGTTTCTGTATCATTTGTTTTTATTCTAATCTTTGTATTTCCTTCCTTCTGCTGGCTTTAGGCTTCATTTGTTGCTCTTTTTCTAGCTTCTTTAAGTGTAAGGTTAGGTTGTTTATTTGAGTTTTTCTTGTTTCTTGAGGTAGGCTTATATTATATACTTCCCTCTTAGGACCACTTTTTCTGCATTTCAAAACTTTTGGACCTTCATGTTATAATTCTCATTTGTTTCCATGTATTTTATTTCTTCTTTGATTTCCTAGCTGACCCATTCATTGTTTAGTAGCATTCTGTTTAACCTTCATATGTTTGTGTCTTTCCAAACTTTTGCTTATGGTTAACTTCTAGTTTCATAGCATTTTGGTCAGAAAATGTGCATGGTATAATTTCAATCTATTTGTTGAGGCATGTTTTGTGACCTAATATGTGATCTATTCTGGAAAATATTCCATATACATTTGAAAATAATATGTATTCTGCTGTTTTAGGATGCAATGTTCTGAATATGATATGTCCACCTGGTCTAATGTGCCATTCAAAGCCATTGTTTCCTTGTTTATTTTGTTTAAATAATCTTTCTTTTTTTTAATGTATTTATTTTATTTTTTTTAATTTACATCCAAATTAGTTAGCGTATAGTGCCACAATGATTTCAGGAGTAGATTCCTTAATGCCCCTTACCCATTTAGCCCAGCCCCCCTCCCACAACCCCTCCAGTAACCCTCTGTTTGTTCTCCATATTTAAGAGTCTCTTATGTTTTGTCCCCCTCCCTGTTTTTATATTATTTTTGCTTCCCTTCCCTTATGTTCATCTGTTCTGTCTTAAAGTCCTCATATGAGTGAAGTCATATGATATTTGTCTTTCTCTGACTAATTTCGCTTAGCATAATATCCTCTAGTTCCATCCACATAGTTGCAAATGGCAAGATTTCATTCTTTTTGATTGCCGAGTAATACTCCATTGTATATCTATACCACATCTTCTTTATCCATTCATCCATCAATGGACATTTGGGCTCTTTCCATACTTTGGCTATTGTTGATAGTGCTGCTATAAACATGGGGGTGCATGTGTCCCTTCAAAACAGCACGCCTGTATCCCTTGGATAAATACCTAGTAGTGCAATTGCTGGGCCAGCCATAGGGTAGTTCTATTTTTAATTTTTTTTGAGGAACGTCCATACTGTTTTCCAGAGTGGTTGCACCAGCTTGCCTTCCCACCAACAATGCAAAAGAGATCCTCTTTCTCCGCATCCTCGCTGACATCTGTTGTTGCCTGAGTTGTTAATGTTAGCCATTCTGACAGGTGTAAGGTGGTATCTCATTGTAGTTTTGATTTGTATTTCCCTGATGATGAGTGATGTTGAACATTTTTTCGTGTGTCGGTTGGCCATCTGGATGTCTTCTTTGGAGAAGTGTCTATTCATGTCTTTCGCCCATTTCTTCACAGGATTATTTGTTTTTTGGGTTTTGAATTTGATAAGTTCTTTATAGATTTTGGATACTAACCCCTTATCTGATATGTCGTTAGCAAATATCTTCTCCCATTCTGTCATTTGCCTTTTAGTTTTGCTGATTGTTTTCTTTGCTGTGCAGAAGCTTTTTATTTTGATGAAGTCCCAGTAGTTCATTTTTGCTTTTGTTTCCCTTGCCTCTGGAGACGTGTTGAGTGAGAAGTTGCTGCCGCCAAGATCAAAGAGGTTTTTGCCTGCTTTCTCCTCGGGGATTTTGATGGCTTCCTGTCTTACATTGAGGTCTTTCATCCATTTTGAGTTTATTTTTGTGTATGGTGTAAGAAAGTGGTCCAGGTTCATTCTTCTGCATGTCACTGTCCAGTTTTCCCAGCACCACTTGCTGAAGAGACTGTCTTTATCCCACTGGATATTCTTTCCTGCTTTGTCAAAGATTAGTTGGCCATATATTTGTGGGCCCATTTCTGGGTTCTTTATTCTGTTTCATTGATCTGAGTGTCTGTTCTTGTGCTAGTACCATATTGTCTTGATGATTACAGCTTTGTAGTACAGCTTGAAGTCTGTCCTTGGTTAATTTTAATCGATATCGATACTACATCTTTGAGGTATAGCTTGAAGTCTGGGATTGTGATGCCTCCTGCTTTGGTTTTCTTTTTTAAGATTGCTTTGGCTATTAGGGGTCTTTTTTGGTTCCATACAAATTTTAGGATTATTTGTTCTAGCTCTGTGAAGAATGTTGGTGTTATTTTGATGGATATTGCATTGAATGTGTACATTGCTTTGGGTAGTATCAACATTTTAACAATATTTGTTCTTCCTATCCAGGAGCATGGAATCTTTTTCAATTTTTTTTGTGTCTTCAATTTCTTTATAAGATTTCTATAATTTTCAGTGTATAGATTTTTCACCTCTTTGGTTACATTTATTCCTAGGTATTTTGTGGGTTTTGGTGCAACTGTAAATGGGATCGATTCCTTAATTTCTCTTTCTGTAGCTTCATTATTGGTGTATAGGAATGCAACCGATTTCTGTGCATTGATTTTATATCCTGCAACTTTGCTGAATTAATGAATCAGTTCTAGCAGTTTTTGGTGGAATCATTAGGGTTTTCCATATAGAGTATCATGTCATCTGCAAAGAGTGAAAGTTTGACCTCCTCCTCGCCGATTTGGATGCCTTTTATTTTTGTGTTGTCTGATTGCAGAGGCTAAGACTTCCAATACTATGTTGAATAACAGTGGTGAGAGTGGACATCCCTGTCTTGTTCCTGACCTTAGGGGGAAAGCTCTCAGTTTTTCCCCATTGAGGATGATATTAGCATTGGGTTGTTCATGTATGTTTTTTATTAAGTTGAAGTATGATCCTTCTATCTCTACTTTCCTGAGGGTTTTTATCAAGAAAGGATGCTGTATTTTGTCAAAAAGCTTTCTCTGTATGTATTGAGAGGATCATAGGGTTCTTGTCCTTTCTTTTATTGATGTGATGAATCACGTTAAATGTTTTGCAGATATTGAACCAGCCCTGCATCCCAGGTATCAATCGCACTTGGTCGTGGTAAATAATTCTTTCAATGTATTGCTGGAGCCCATTGGCTAATATCTTGTTGAGGATTTTTGCATCCATGTTCATCAGGGAAATTGGTCTATAGTTCTCCTTTCTAGTAGGGTCTCTGTCTGGTTTTGTAATCAAGGTAATGCTGGCTTCATAGAATGAGTTTGGAAGGTTTCCTTCCATTTCTATTTTTTGGAACAGCTTCAAGAGAATAGGTGTTAACTCTTCTTTAAATGTTTGGTATAATTCCCCTGGAAAGCCATCTTGCCCTGGACTCTTGTTTTTTGGGAGATTTTTGATTGCTAATTCAATTTCCTTACTGGTTATGGGTCTGTTCAAATTTTCTATTTCTTCCTGTTTCAGTTTTGGTAGTGTATATGTTTCTAGGAATTTGTCCATTTCTTCCAGATTGCCCATTTTATTGGCATACAATTGCTCATAATATTCTCTTATTATTGTTTGTATTTCTGCTGTGTTGGTTGTGATCTCTCCTCTTTCATTCTTGATTTTATTTATTTGGGTCCTTTCCTTATTCTTTTTGATCAAACTGGCTAGTGGTTTATCAATTTTGTTAATTCTTTCAAAGAACCAGCTTCTGGTTTCATTGATCTGTTGTACTGTTTTTTGTTGTTGTTATTGTTGTTTTGTTTTTATTGGTTTTGATAGCATTAATTTCTGCTGTAATCTTTATTATTTCCTGTCTTGTGCTGGTTTGGGGTTTTATTTGCTGTTCTTTTTCCAGTTCTTTAAGGTGTCAGGTTAGGTTGTGTATCTGAGATCTTTCTTCCTTCTTTAAGAAGGCCTGGATTGCTATATACTTTCCTCTTATGACTGCCTTTGCTGCATCCCAGAGGTTTGGGGTTGTGGTGTTATCATTTTAATTGGCTTCCATATACTTTTTAATTTCCTCTTTAACTTCTTGGTTAGCCCAGTCATTCTTTAGTAGGACGTTCTTCAGTCTCCAAGTATTTGTTACCTTTCCAAATTTCTTCTTGTGGTTGATTTTGAGTTTCATAGCATTGTGGTCTGAAAATATGCATGGTATGATCTTGATCTTTTTGTACTTGCTGAGGGATGATTTGTGTCCCAGTATGTGGACTATTCTGGAGAACATTCCATGTGCACTGGAGAAGAATGTATTCTTCTGCTGCTTTACGATGAAATGTCCTGAATATATGTGTTAAGTCCGTCTGTTCCAGTGTGTCATTCAAAGCCATTGTTTTCTTGTTGATTTTTTTTATTAGATGATCTGTCCATTGCTGTGAGTGTGGTGTTGAAGTCTCCTACTATTATGGTATTACGATCAATGAGTTTCTTTATGTTTGTGATTAATTGATTTATATATTTGGGTGCTTTCACGTTTGGTGCATAAATTTTTACAATTATTAGGTCTTCTTGGTGGATAGACCCCTTAATTATTATATAATTTCCTTCTGCATCTCTTGATACAGTCTTTATTTTAAAGTCAAGATTGTCTGATGTAAGTATGGCTACTTTCACTTTCTTTTGTTGACTATTAGCATGATAGATGATTCTCCATCCCCTTACTTTCAATCTGAAGGTGTCCTTAGGTCTAAAGTGGGTCTCTTGTAAACAGCATATAGATGGATCTTGTTTTCTTATCCATTCTGTTACCCTATGTCTCTTGATTGGAGCATTGAGTCCATTGATGTTTAGGGTGAGTACTGAAAGATATGAATTTATGCCATTATGTTGCTTGTAGAGTTGGAGTTTCTGGTGGTGTTCTCTGTTCCTTTCTAATCTTTATTGCTTTTGGTATTTATTTATTTATTTATTTATTTATTTATTCATCTTTTCTCCCCTCAAAAAGTCCCCCTTAAAATTTCTTGCAGGGCTGATGTAGTGGTTACAAACTCCTTTAATTTTTGTTTGTCTGGAGACTTTTTATCTCTCCTTCTATTTTGAATGACAGCCTTGCTGGGTAGAGAATTCTTGGCTGCATAGTTTTCTGATTCAGCATACTGAATATATCCTGCCACTCCTTTCTGGCCTGCCTAGTTTCTGTGGATAGGTCTGCTGCAAACCTGATATGTCTTCCCTTGTAGGTTAAGGACTTTTTTCCCTTGCTGCTTTCATGATTCTCTCTTTGTCTGAGTATTTTGTCAATTTGACTATGATATGCCTTGTTGATGGTCGGTTTTTGTTGAATCTAAGGGGAGTCCTCTGTGTTTCCTAGATTTTGATGTCTGTGTCTTTCCCCAGGTTAGGAAAGTTTCCCACTATGATTTTCTCACATGACCCTTCGACCCCTATTTCTCTCTCTTCCTCTTCTGGGACCCCTATGATTCTGTTCCTTTTTAATGAGTCACTGATTTCTCTAATTCTTAAATTGTGCTCGTTTGCCTTAATTTCCCTCTTTTTTTTTCTGCTTCCTTATTCTCCATAAGTGTGTCCTCTATATTGCTGATTCTCTATTCTGCTTCATCCATCCTTGCTGCCACAGTATCCATTCGTGATTGCAGCTCAGTTGTAGCATTTTTTATTTCATTCTGACTAGTTTTTACTTCTTTTATCTCTGCAGAAAGGGATTCTAATCTATTTTCGACTCCAGTTAGTATTCTTATTATTGTGATTCTAAATTCTGGTTCTGACATCTTGCTTGTGTCTGTGTTGGTTAAGTCCCTGGCTGTCATTTCTTTCTGCTCTTTCTTTTGGGGTGAATTCCTTCATTTCATCATTTTGAAGGGAGAAAAAGAATTAATGAGGTAGCAAAAATTAAAATTAAAAAAACTTAAAAAAATGTTAAAATTAAAAAATTAAAAACACACAAACAAAAAAAATCGAATAAATGATACTAGATCCTAGGTGTATTTTGGTCTGAGTGTTGAAAGTGACTTGATAGATTTGAGAAAAAAGGGGAAAGAAAAAAAAAAGAAATCGTTTGAAAATTTGAAAAGATGAATACACTGAAGTAGACTAAAATGAAATGATGGAATTAAACTAGAATTTGAAAACATGTACACAAAAGTAAAAAATATAGTAGAAAAAAGTTAAAGAAAAATATTTTTAATAAAAATTAAAAATAAAAATGAATTTAAAGAAAAATATTTTTAATAAAAATTAAAAATAAAAATGAATTTTTTCTGTTTCTGTATTCAAGAAAAAGAAAAGAAATGAAAAAGAGAATAAAAGAAAAAAGAAAGAAAATTGAATAGATGGACCTGCTAACATTCTGAAATACAACTGAAATTACTTCATTATTCCCCTAGAAGTCAGACTATGAAGCACTTTATAGTCCATAAACTAAGCAGTCAGTGAGGCTTCTGTTCTTGAAGAGCAAGATTGGCCCAGTTGGGAGGGGCTTAGTGTAACAGCTCCATTCTCCAGTAGATGGCGCTGCTATCCTACTGGGGTGGATTGTTGTGGCACTTGTAGGTGCGTATGCACATGCGTGGGAGCAGTGAAAATGGCGTTACCCAGCTACCCAGTCTCTAGTATCAGAACTCTTTTCTCCCCAATCAGCAATCGCGCACCTCTCCCTTGTCTTCAGCTTTCACCCACTCCCCACTTTTACACTGTCCATGACCAAACCCCAGGTAGTACCTCTCTCTGGAGTTTTGTCTCAGATGTGGCTGTTTTCCCCAGCCCCTTACTTCTGAGGGACTGTGGCTTTGACCTGTTCCACCCCTCTGCAGAGGGTTTCACCTAGCAATGTCCGAGTGCTGGTCGCACCCAGGAAAGTTCGCATCAGTGTGCTGTTGCTGAAGCCCAGAGACTGCAGCCAGGTGCCAGCCCACCCCAGAAAAAGTTCGTGAGTCAGTGTAGCAGCATCATTTCAGGGATTATGGAAAATCACAACACACATATGGCACCAGGGTTCACTCTTAACGACCTTGTTCCAGCACCAGCCAATGTGGCCATTCTCTGGGGTCTCCTGGGCCCAGGTTGCCTCACAGCCTCTATCAAATATCCTTCCAGCAGTGGAACAGCTTCTTCCCTTGTGGCCCAAGCACCTCCCGGACCCCACTCTGCTCCTGGAGATTTGCCCTTTCCACCAGAGCACCACCAGGTATCAATCTGTGGAGTTGCAGACTCTGTGCTCCCCCTGTTTACAGTCTTAATGGAATTTAAATCTTCTCCTTTCTCCTTTCTCCCTTTTTAGGTCAGTCCCTGCGGCTATTTCCAATTTTCCACTTTCTCTACAGCTGCTTTTGGAGAGGGGTGCTTTTCCTGTATTCTTCCCCCCTCCCCAGTCTCCGTCCTCTCTCCCCACACAAAAGCACTTCCTTGCCCTTCACAGCTTCTCTCTCCCTATGTTCACCTCCCCATGCCACGTACCTGCTGAATTCTGTGGTTCAGGTTGTGCAGATTGTTGTGTTAATCCTCATCAGTTTTCTAGGTTTGCAGGATGGTTTAGTGTTGGTCTGTCTGTATTTTATGGACCCAAGACACACAAAAAACGTCCATGCTGTTCCGCCATCTTGGCTCCCTCTCCCTAAATGATCTTTCCATTGATGTAAGTGGGATACCTACTATTATTGTGTTACTGTAAATTAGTTCCTTTACTTTTTTATTGTTTCATATATTTATGTGCTTTCATATTGGGTGCATAAATGTTTACAGTTTTTATATCTTGTTACATTATCCCCTTTATGATTATATAATGCCCTTTTTTGTGTCTTTTTACAGCCATTGTTTTAAAGTCTAGTTTGTCCATTATAAATACTGCTTTCTTTTCACATCCATGATAAATGTTTCTCCACTTCCTCACTTTCAATCTGCAGGTGTCTTTAGGTATAAAATTAGTCTCTTGTAGGTAGCATACAGAAGAGTCTTGTTTTTTTAAAATCTATTCTGACACTCTATCTTTTGATTGGAGCATTTAGTCCATTTGCATTCAAAGTATTGATATATATGTTGTCATTGCCATTTTATTACTTGTTTTTTCATTGTTTTTGGAGATTTTCTCTGTTCCTGTCTTGTCTTTTGTCACTTTTGGTTACTCCCTCACACTCAGAGGGTCCCTTTTAATATTTCTTCCAGAGTCAGTTTAGTAGTCCTGAAATTCTTTAGTTTTTGTTTGTCTGGGAAACTCTTTATCTCTACTTCCATTCTAAATAATATCCTTGCTGAATAGGGTATTATAGGTGGCAGGTTTTTCCCATTCAACACTTTGAATATATCATGCCACTCTCTTCTGGATTGCAAGTTCCTGTGGGGAAATATAGAACTAGCCTTATGGGTTTTCCTTTGCCTGTTAAGACCTTTTGTCTTGCTGCTTTTAAGATTTTTTTTCTTTATAACTATATTTGGAAAATTTAATTACAATATGTCTTGTTGTTGACCTGCCTTTGTGTTTCGATGGGAGTTCTCTGTGCCTCCTGGATCTGGATGTGTTTCCTTTTCCAGATTAAGGAAGTTTTCTGCTATTATTTTCTGAAATAAATTTCCTGCCCCCTTTTCTCTCTCTTTTTCTTCTGGGACTTCTATAATATGAATGTTTCTATGTTTGATGGAGTCACTGAGTTTCCTAAGTCTTTTCCTTATGTTTTACTCTTCTTTCTTGTTCAGTTTCATTATTTTATATTATTTTATCTTCTAGGTTACGAATTCATTCCTCTGCTTCTTTCAGCCTTGTGATCATTGTACCAAGCCTGTTTTCAATCTTGCTTATTGCATTCTTCATCTCTGATTGATTCTTTTTAACTCTTTTATCTCTGTGGTAATGATCTCACTACTGTTTTCTATTCTTTTCTCAAGCCCAGTAAGTGTCCTTATGATTGTTACTTTAAATTCTCCATCAGATGTGTTACTTATATTGGGTTTCACTTAGATCTCTAGTCATTTCCTTATCTTGTTCTTTCATCTGGGATAAAATCCTTCACCTTGGCATTTTGTCTAAGTTTCTGCCTTCTCTGTGTTAGAAAAGCCAGTTATGTCTCCTGCTCCTGAGAGTAATGGCCTTATGAAGAAGAGGTCATCTGGTGCCCAGAGGTCATCTAGTGCATTTCAGGGAGTGTCTGTGGTGCGTGCTGTGTGCATTCTGCTGTTGTGTTTTGGCTGCTCTATCTTCCAGGCTAGTCCTCTTCAGAGGATTGCTGTAGGCAGTGTTTGGTACCTGGCCTCAATGTGGCAAGTTTTGACTAGGTGTGCTCTGGCCTGCTTGTGAAATGAGACCTGACACCAACTCCACCAGAATTGAGGCCCTGAAGAACTCTGGTCTGGAGATGTGGTGTGGCCAAGGATTTGTGCTAGTCTTCTGGGAGAGAAACCTGCTGCTCTGGGACTGAGGCAAGCTTGGCTGGGAAGGGCAGTCCTGCCAGAGTACAGAGAGGTGGGGCTTGATGTAAACAAATTAGGCATCCAGTGTTGACACTGCACTGCTTCCTGCAGGTGGCTCTATGTTTATGCTGATGGGCAGGGGAGGGAAATGGTGTCACCCAGCTCCTTTGTTGCTGGAGAGGCAACTCTGTGAAATATACCCATCAGGCACATGCTCCGAGAAGAGCTGATAGTCTTCCCATTGTGTGCCCCCAGCACTCTTGAGATCTCTGTTTATACACTATCTGTCCCCAGACTATTTGCCTGCCTTTTTTTTTAGGAGCAGAGCAATACCCTCGGGCTCTATTCCAGCCAAGCCCACTGACCTTTAAAATTCTAGGCTTTAAGTGCCACTGGTTGCAAGAACTCAAAAATTCCAGACTCTCTAGTTTTCTAAGCCAATGGTCTTGAGGAAGCATTCTCCTTGTGTGTTCCCCTGTGTGCTCCTCTCTCTCTGTCTCTTCTCTCTGTCTCTCTCTCTCCCTGCCCCTTCTCCGTGACCATGACTCATTCCCCTCTGCAGCACTTGTGATCTGTTTCTACCCTAAACCACATCTCCACACTTCCTACCTTCTTCACTGTCACTTCTTATCACCTTATAGTTGTATAGTTTGTGCTGTCAGTCTTCAGGTTGATTTCTGGAGTATTTATGATGATTTGATAATTATCTAGTTGTGTTTGTGGGACTAGATGAGCCTAGGGTGCTCCTACTCTGCTGCCATATTCCTCTCTTTTAAACATTTCCTTTTTTGTTATTATAAACAGTATTGTTTTTGTTTGAAGTTCCAATTGTACATTGATAACATATAGAAATCAGAATAATTTTTTATATTAACTTTGTATCCTCCAGCTTTCCTATATTCACTTACTAGTTTTAGAAATTTTTTATAGATTCCATATGCTTTTCTATATAGATGAATAGACCATCTTCAGATAAGGAGAATATTACTTCTTTCTTATCTGTATATTTTAAACTCTTATTTCTTGCCTTATTGCATTGGCTGGGACCTCTACTATATTTTTGAATGGAAGTAGTATGATAGAACTTGTTCCCAGTTTAAGGTGATAGCATTTAGTTTCCTTTCTTTGAATATGATGCTAATTATAAGTTTTTCATAGACATCCTTTCTTAGGTTGGTAAAGTACTCTAATTTGATGAGAGTTATTAAAATGAAAATATAGAGTTGTATCTTTGTTCTTCTATATGTAATATGTCCTTTTTCCCTATGGATGCTTTTTAATATTTTCTCTCACCGCTTTCCAGCAATATAGCTTGATATGACATTTTAATGTTTGTCATTGAGCTTCTTAAATATATGGGTTTATAATTTTAGTTGAATCTCTGATAATTTTAGCCTTTATTTCCACTTTCAACAAACTCTAGTATAATATGTTTAATATGATATTATAGTTCACTGAGGCTCTATTTACTTTTTTCACCTTTTTTAATGTGCTTGATTACAATGTCTTCAAATTCATTGATCTCTTCCTTTAAGTGCCCAATATGTTGTTAAAATATCTATTGATATTTTAATTACAGATGCTGTGTTTTTTATGGCTAGATGTTAAATTTTGGTTCTTTGTTGTAACTTTAATTTTATTCTTTATTATTTATTTATTTATTTATTTATTTATTTATTAGAGTTTTACTCTTTACTATATATATATATTCTTTCTTTTACATCCTTGATTTTATGGACAGATTTATAATAGCTGTTTTAAAATCTTGGTCTTATAATTCTATCATCCCTGTAACTTATGGGGTCTGTTGCTATTGATTGACTTACTTTCTAATTTTATGTAAAATTTTTCCTTTTAAGGGTCAATCAAGGTGGGGTGACAGATATTTTGAATTTTACAAATTCAAATTTGAAATTTATTTGATGGATTTTTTTTTTGTATTCCTTCAAAAAATGTTAGTCTTTATTCTGAGCCAAATAAGACACCTTTGGATGAAATTTTGTTTGTTTTCTTTTTGAGTATTGTTTTTAAATCTTTTTAAGGTGGCTCTAGCTCTAAAGATTTCTAACATCCAGTTGTTCTGACCTGTTAAATACCTTTATGTTCAATGTGCTCACTCAATTATATCTAGTTAGAGCTTGAACATTTCCTACCATTTTATGAGCTATGGGAATTCTTACTGTGCCCATGTAATTTTTCTGTTCCTGGCAATTTTTTTTTCAGCTTTGTAGTCTTTTATCCTACTCATTCAGATGTTGATATCAAACCAAGGAATAACTCAAGGGGATCACTCTAGGACTTTTTTTTCTAGGACTTTTACTCTGCATGGGTACCTTCTCTTGGATACTCTACCCTGCAAATTATGTCTCTAATCTCTAATCATCATCAATCTCTAATCTCCAAATACTGGAATTAGCAGGAATGCTGGACTATACTTGTATCCTTTATCTTTCCTTAAATCACAGTCCCAGATTAAAGGAATTGACACCCCCAACCCCTTTTCTTTAAGTTTCAAAGTTATTAGAACTTGGTTATTGAGTTAAAGCAAGCCTAAAACAGAGAATGCTCTAGGTAATGATCAACAAGTTTCCTGTGGCAAAATTCGCCAGGAAGTGAGAAGAACTAATCTAAAAGTCTGTCCTCCACACAGGGACCAAGGATTTGAGGGACATGTGGTTTCTGGTTTGTGAAACAGCTTGTAGAGAATTTGCTGTTGTTGTGGAAGCTCTACATTCTAAAGTTACCATGTGACAATGTATAGCTTTAAGTGTGAATTCTATTGATATTGTATTTTCCTTCCAAGTGTTTCTCTAACTTTTTACATGCCATGATAATGATACATTAGTTCCTCACTTTAGGCATTTTTTTTTTTTACAAAATATGAATGAAAATTAGAAACATTTTGAACATGAGAAGAGTTTCATGGTGGAATGTTTCATTGAAGAAAGGGATAATGTGAATATTAATTATATTTTATGTTTTGCTACTTTTTGGTTTTGCAAGGAAATGTCATCTTATTATAAGAAGAAACTCTTTTAGAAAGCAAACAAATACAAAGTTCCAAAAGACAATAACAACAAAAAACAATGTTAACCAGTGTTGACTTCAGGAAAAAAACAAAACAAAACGAAACAGGAAAACAAAAAAACAACAATTCCAATCAATAATTAGTTTTACTCTGAGCAAAAAACTCTTCTTACATAGCATATCTCCAATGATTTTAGGCCCATGTCTAGTTTAGTTTCACTAAGTAATTAAGTAACAAAGTCAGAAGCACTATGAGGAATTGTACTCTGCTTACTCCCATTGGCCTGCAATTAATTTTTTGTGCTCTTGCCCTGCAATTTTTGGTTCTATCATGTACTTTAGAAAATCACATCTGTTTAGAACTCCTAGAATAAAAGGTCTTCTCTAAAATCCAAAAGTCCAATAATAATATGGCAAAACACCAACATGAAATGAAGATACCTTTTACTGATAAATCATTGTCTAATCAAAGAGGGAGCAGATTAACACACAATTTATCATATTACTGAACATTCTAGATGAGGTAACTTAAAATCTGGACCAAAGAAACCAGATGGTTGCAAAGAGAGAATTAGGCAGCTTAAGTTAAGTCTTCAGAGAACTAAGAGGTCCCCAGGAAGGAGAAAATGATAAAGATTAATAAAGTTCTTAAGTTTATCCAATACTGTAAATAGCCACCATTTTATTTATTGTATAGCTAGAACTGTGGGTAACATCCAGGGGCATATGTAGTACATTATATGGGAAGAATCGGGCCATTTTAATTTCTCTTTTAATTTTCTTAATATTAATGATAGATTGCTAAACTGTAAAGTGCATGCAGTTTGCAACTTTATATCCCTAGTTCCTGGTCTTTAGCACAAAGCAGCTTTTCAGCACATATTTGGTGAATGTAAGAATGAATGAATGAATTGATGGAAATATCTACATTTACAGATTTTTAAGAGTATATATTGCTCATGCAATTATTATGTTGATATTACAAAATGAGAACAAATCTTCCTTTTGCCAGATTTATAGAAAATTTTGTTTCATATTTTAGTGGAAGCTTTAGATTATTTCTTTAGCTCTTCGGTGTATTTATCTTTTCAGAATCTGTACATGTTCCAAAAATATTGTGTCTATTTCTCAAGTAGTTCAAAGAATTTGTTCTTCAGCTTTCCAATTTTAGCCAGTCTTCAAAAATAAAATGTGAAACCTGCATTAATTTCAGTGAAATATTGTTCAGTGTAAACTGTAGAAGTAGTGGTATGGCATTCGTTACTAGACTATAACAAATGAATGTATTGACCAGTAAGTATCACTGGAGACACTGCACTCTACCCCCTCTCTTCCACTGGACTCCTCAGATCAACCAACCCAGGAATTTGCTGCATATATCCTCATTACCAAATACTAGATGATCTATAAACAAGTATTTAAATCCACCACAAATTGGCCACCTAATGAGATCTTAAAAAAAAGCAAACAAACAAATTATTTTTGTGTGTAAACAATTATTCCTCTGTATGTTTAAGTAGAAATTTTTGTAATGATGGATTTATAGTAATGTTTGCTTTATAGTGTGATGACAGGGTCGCCTGGGTGGCGCAGTCGGTTAAGCGTCCGACTTCAGCCAGGTCACGATCTCGCGGTCCGTGAGTTCGAGCCCCGCTTCAGGCTCTGGGCTGATGGCTCAGAGCCTGGAGCCTGTTTCCGATTCTGTGTCTCCCTCTCTCTCTGCCCCTCCCCCGTTCATGCTCTGTCTCTCTCTGTCGCAAAAATAAATAAAAACGTTGAAAAAAAAATTAAAAAAAAAAAATAGTGTGATGACAAAGACCAGTGATGAATTTAGCAATACCAGTGAAAATATGTAGGTAGTCTTCTTGGCTTTACTAGAAGAGAAAAAATGGTTTTGGTTTTGTTTTTCTTCAATTGCTCCTTCATTCAAACCCTCAGCTCATTTCTAAATTTTGGATATAAATCAAAACACGATTTTATATTTTATTTATTAAATTTTTTTTAATGTTTATTTTTGAGAGAGAGAGATACAGAATGCAACTTGGGGAGGGACAGAAAGAGAGAGAGATAGAGAATTGGAAGCATGTTTCAGACTGCTGAGATCATGACCTGAACTTAAGTTGGATACTTAATCGACTGAGCCACTCAGGCACCTCCAATTTTGTATTTTAAAATGTGTGCATAAATTATTTCAACCCTAAAAAACAATTTTTATGTTTCATATTATCTACAATTGGTATACATTTATATAATGTAAATTCCGTTTATTTTCAGTATCTCATAAAGAAAATCAAAAAAACAAAAAAGTCCTGTTTACTTGCCAATAAAATAGAAAGAGCTTTTTTAAATTACAAGACAGTCACTGCAATAGAACATCAGCGTTCATATTCTGGAGTACAGGCGGTAATGTCTTAGAAAATGTATGTAAATAAAGTAGGGATTTCAAAGTCCATGGTTGGCTGAGATTCTGCTCCTTCATGGTATGGTTTATACTAAATCTTGTTTAATGTAAGTGATTCTTAAATTCTTACCTCAGATATGGTTTAAACAACTAGAATGTGCAGTAACCCATATAAAGAGAATCATTAAGAAAAAAGTGTGGCCTGTCTAAAATTAAACTTTATGGGCAAGTTTTCAGCGGTTACCTTAATGATATCAATTCTTCCTACACATAAGATACTGCTATTCAAGAATTTCAGAGACCAAAACCACGTAATAATACACACAACTCACTCCTCTATGTAAACATTCCATTAGGATGTCTGATGATACTGTGAAACCCATTGCTATCACAGTTCTATTTTCCCCCATAATACCTACACCAAAACCTTAATCTTGCAATAACAAACAAGTATTAAAGAACGGGGGTACTGAAAGCACAGTCAACAAAGCCAGTTTTACACTATTCCACATAATGAAAATTCTTATAATCGTTTTTTATATTAGTTTGCTAAGGCTGTCATAACAAAGTACCATAGACTGTGGCTAAAACAACAAAATTTCTCGTCCTATGGTTCTGGAGGCTGGAGTCTGAAATCAAGATATTGACAGGGTTGTTTCCTTTGGAGGGCTGTGAGGGAGAATCTGTTCTAGGCCTCTTTTTTTGGTTTATAAGTGGTCTTTTCCCTATGTCTGTTCACATTGTCTTCTGTCTATAGGTGCCTCTTTGTCTAACTTACTTCTTTTTATAAGGACATCAGTCATACAGGATTAAGGTCCACCATAACTTGGCTTTAACTTGTCTACTTCCATAAAGATCCTATCTCCAAATAAGGTCGCATTTTGAGGTACTGGCTGTTAAGACTTTAACATATGAATTTTGGGTAGACACATTTAACCCATAACAGTCCTTCATATGAAAAAGACAATAATTTACTCTACCATTAAATGATTAGCTTAGTGATTAAGAGCAAAGCCTCTGGATTCAAAGTTTATGGGTATATATTCTGGCTCTAACTGGATCTTCTAGTTTCTGCAAGTATATATAAGCTGTTTGTGCCTCAAATTCTTATCTATAAAATAGAGATCATGTTAATACTTCTTTGGGTTGTTCATAAAATTGATTGTACACAGACAGACATGCACACACACCTGAATATGTATTTTTGGCAAATAAAGTAATTTAGAAGTTTTTGCAATTATTATTATAAATTTTGTATTAATTTTGTCTTCTCAAATAGATTAAGGGTAATGCTGTGTTTTAACCTTTGTTCTACTCTTTTGATACCTTTGTTACATATAAGAGAAATAGTGCCAACATACAATTATTGTCAGGTACACAATTCTTTTTCTAAAATAACCTGGTGCACCTGGGTGGCTCAGTCTGTTCAGCGTCCGACCTCAGCCCAGGTCATGATCTCACGGTTTGTGAGTTTGAGTCCTGCTTTGCTCTGTGCTAACAGCTCAGAGCCTGGAGCCTGCTTTGTATTCTGTGTTTCCCTCTCTCTCTGCCCCTCCCCAACTCATGCTCTGTCTCTGTCTCTCAAAAATAAATAAATGTTAAAAAATTTTTTTTAATAACCTATTCAAATAGGGCATGGTGCCAGAGGTATTCAGGAGGGTAAGATGTTCAAATTTAATCACTTAAAAAGTTAAATAAAACTCATGTGTTTTCAACTACTGGTAGGGTACAAAAAAAGAAGACATTGATATAGATACAAACTGAATAAGGCAGTATAAAGCACAAGTTTCGGAGTGTAGACTTTGAGTAAAACAAATGTTCTTTCCACCCTTTCCTGTTTGAGAGTTACTAATCTTTACTTAACCTTTTGAAGTCTTAGTTTTTCATGTATAAAGTGAAGTGAAAAAACTAAATCATTATGTGGTGGTAAGCATTAAATAAGATAACATGTAAGGCATCTAGCAAACATGCTCTCCCACTGTAAGTTCTCAGTAAGTTGTTGCTAAATATATAATCTTGGGCAAAATATGAAATTTCTGACCCTGAAATCCCTAATATGTAAAATGAGGAATATTGAAATGTAACATCTCAGACCTTATCACACTAAAATTTCAGTTTTTTCAGTTTATAAAACAATCTCAGGCACATAGGAATCACTCAATGAAAATTGAATTTTCCTTTTTCATTCAAATAATATTACTAAATTCTACTTTTAAAAGAAAATGATAAAGATGGTATTTGTTATTTCACTTAGTGTAATGTCTTTAAACCTCATCCATGTTGTAGCATATACAGAATTTCCTTCCTTTTTTACTGAATAATGTTCTATTGTGTGTGTGTATATATATATATGTATATATATGCATACATATAAATATAAATATACATATATGTATGTAAATATATACATATATACATATATGTATGTATATACATATATACATATATGTATGTATATATGTGTATGTATATATGTATGTATATGTATGTATATATGTATATGTATGTATATATGTATATGTAAAATACATTTGTTGTTCATTCATCCATCAGTGGACACTTGGGTTGCTTTCACCTCTTGACTATTGTGAATAATTCTGCTATGATCATGAGTGTACAAATACATCATTTCCCTAAGAAATCAGCTTTATAAATGTAAAAATTGCACTAGATCAAGACTCATGGAGTCTGAGTTTTTATTTCTACTCTGCCAACCACTAAGTATATTGTGACTGATAGCAAATCACATTTAGTACTGAGCCTCAATTTCCCCTTGTGTTATCTCGTGTTACTGAAAGGATAGATAATCAGAATAAGAAATAAAAACTTTTTCAAAACTTAAAATATTATAAATTATCATAAAGGAAAATGCAATACATATGATGTCTTGTTTCATTATTCATTTGATCATATTTTTATTGTTGAGCAAAATAATCATTAAGCAATGAGTTACTAAATTACACCGGGGGATGGGGAGTTAATTTTTCAAAACGTCTAATGATTCTGGTCTTTCTACAGTTAAAATTGGTTACTAGAAAATTCTAAGTTAGCTAAAGGCATGAAGCAGAACTATAGTAATCATCACAAGGTTCCAAACATTGTGGCCATTCAGTAAATATTTGTTGGACCACCATTAATTGGAAATACTAAATATTTGTATTGGTATAGCATGCAAGTAACTATCTTTGGGGTGCATAATTATACAACTGTTTTTGCTTTTGTAGACATAGCAGTGATGCAAAATAGTGTGATGGAAAAAGCACAAGAGTTGATGTCATAGAGATTTATTTGAATCTGCTTCTTTTCCAAAACCTGTGACATGAGCAAATGATTAATATCTTTAGTTCTCACTTATATACTAAAAGAAGAAATAATAGCATTATATTTAGAAAAAAAGGAGATATAGTATTATCAAAACTACTAATTGAAAGTAGTCACCACTTTTTTATATCTTGAAGAAAAAATTTTGATAAGAGAGAGGGGCAATGGATATATTAATTTGGAGTATATCTGTAGACACGATGTTCTCCTATGGAGGTTTTGGTATTGCTAATAATCTAATAATGTGTTTTATTGGAAATGGTATTTAATATGAATGGCAAATGTATTTCAAATAAATGTTTAAACTAAAAAGTCCAAAACTAGTATTAGATATTTTTCTTATTTTAAAAATGACCTTTTTGGAACCACAGAAAACCCTGAATAGCCAAAGCACTTTTAAGAAGGAAGAATAAAGCTGAAACCTAATGCTTCCTGATTTCATACTATATTATTATAAATGTATAGTAAACAAAACTGTATGGTACTAGCATAAATACATACATATATCAGTGGAACAGAATACAACCCAGAAATAAACCCACATATATATTAATTTACTACAAAGGAGCCAAGAATATACAATGGAGGTAGGACAGTTTCTTCAATAAATAGTTTTTGGGGGCACCTGGGTAGCTCAATCAGTTGAGCTTCTGATTCTTGGTGGTGGCTCAGGTCATGATCCCAGGGCTGTGGGATCCAGCCCCAGGTCAGGATTTGTGCTAAATGTGGAGCCTGCTTGGGATTCTCTCTCTCTTTCTCTCTCTCTCTCTCTCTCTCTCCCTCTCTCAAGTTAAAAAAAATAGTGTTAGGAAAACTGGACAACTATATCCAAAAAAAAGGAAAGAAAGAAAGAAAGAAAGAAAGAAAGAAAGAAAGAAAATAGAAATTGGACCATTTGCTTTAACATCATACACAAAAATTATCTCAAAATGGATTACAGACTTGAACATAAGCTCTGAAAAAATAAAACTCTTAGAAAGCGTTTCTTATTACTTTGTCATCACCATGCTCATGTTTTTCTCAGCTATTTAAATATATGTAGTGTGTTGATGATAGTTATTTTAAATGTCCTGTTCTAACTCTATGAAATCTATAATTTTTATTTGTTTTTCCCTCCAAATCATGAATTATATTTTCCTGTGCATTTCCATGCACAATGTGAGAGAGAGAAACTCTTTTTTTAGTACAAACTGCTTTTATTTATTTATTTTTATATTAAATATAATTTATTGTCAAGAGAAACTCTCAAGGTGACCCTCATGATCACCACCTACAAATGTTCATCTTTTGTGTGATCTTGTCCCTGTGAGTGTGGATGGGTGATGTGGTTTCTTGCTTCTAACCAGTAGAATACAGCAAAAGTAACAGGATGTCCATTATTATTTGTATGTAATTATGTTAAATAAGATTGTAACTCTTTTGTCAACATAAAAAATTTTCTAAGAAGAGGGTGCTTGGGTGGCTCAGTTGGTTAAGCATCTGACTTCAGCTCAGGTCATGAGCTCACAGTTCATGAGTTCAAGCTCCATGTCAGGCTCTGTACTGATAGCTCAGAGCCTGGAAACCTTTGGATTCTGTGTCTCCCTCTCTCTCTGCCTCTCCCCCACTTTCACTCTCTCTCTCTCTCAAAGATAAATAAATTAAAAAAATTTTTTTGAAGACTGTAAATCTTTTGTTGAGTTCTCTCTCTCTCTCTCACTCATTATCTCTCTCCTTCCCTCCTTCCCTCCCTTTCCCTTTCTATCTCTTATTCTTTGTGTGTGTGTGTGTGTGTGTGTGTGTGTGTGTGTGTGCAGGCACATGCATCTGCCTCTTTCTATTTGTAAGGAAGCATGCAGCCGTGCTAGGAAACCCAGCATAGTAAGAAACTACAGCCAAGCCATCAGTACACAGCTGCAAGGAACTGAATGTTGCCAGCCACCACTTAAGTGTGGACATGACTTCTCCATTTGAGCCCAGATGAGAAACTAGCCCTCACTGACACCTTGACTGCAACCCTGTGGGGGACCCAGATTAGTCAAATCTGGACTTCTGACTCAGTGAGAAAATAAATGTGTTTTAAATAAGTATATTACCACTAAGTTTGTGGTAATATGTTATGCAGCAGTCGATAATTAATATAGATTTTGGAGTTGATTTGGTGGGAGGCAACAACCATACATGTTGTTAGTGATCTGTTGCCTCACTCTGTTGATGTAAAGCAGCAGCTGAGTTTTCAATTACTTTCCCCTCCCTCTGGATATTCCTTCAGTTTTTCTGGTTCCTGGCCCAGTATGTGTGCTTTCAGCTCTGGGGATGAATGGTCCTGGTTTATGCAAAATGTGCTTGTGCTTGTCACCAAGGTCAGAAGCAACAAGAATGGGCACAAGTGTCATTCTTACCTCATGGGATCCCAGCTGGTGCTCTCAAGTTCCTGGACAACTTGTGAGCTTCTCTTTCTGACTGCCTGCTTATGGACTTTTGGGCTCCAGCATTATATATAGAGACAAACTTGCAGAAACTGTGTAGCCAGATACCAAAATTGTATAATCTAATCCCCTGTAAAATATATGTTTATTACATATATTAATATATTAATAAATGTTTATATATTATATAATGATATATATGTATATTCTAGGTTATATAATAATACATATCATGCAGCTTGACTTCCTAATGTCTCTACTCCACTGGTGGAACACTGACTCTGACTGAGACACCTGATAATTGATGATTCAGTGCTAATTTTGCATCTTACACTTGGGTGATGGATTTTGTTGTATTCCTTTAAACAGTGTTGAATTTTTACCTGGAATGGATTAAGTTATTTAAATCAGTTGAATCCTTCCAAGTCTTGCTTTAATATTTGTTAGAATGAATACAGAGCAGCTATGACTTTGGACATAATTAAGACCCATTATTAATTCGATATCCATGCACATTCTCTGGGTTAGGAGGTCTTTCTGTTGTAGCTGATGAGAAGATAAGTTCTTCTCAACCCTGTGTGAGCTCCTGGAATTGATAAGCCTACTACTTCAAGTGATTCTCTCCATGTGTTTATGTAATTTCCTTTTGTGTATGCTCACATCAGTACTCAGCTAAAACTTGAGCAGGCCTTTCTGTGTAGCTCCCTTTTTTCTAGTATTCTTCCCCTCCCAAATTATAGCTGTACTAGCCTACATGAATTCTGGTACTTATTCATTGACAGAATGAGATTTCTGGATTCCATCTACATTTGCCTGCATGCACAAGGCTCACCCCTGCTGTTTCTCTTGACTCAGAGATCACAGACTTCTCTTATCTGTTGTCACACATGTGAAAATCATTATTTCATACATTCTGTTCACTTTTCTAGTGAAACGTCAGACAATCCAATCCCTGTTACTCCATCACAGTTGGAAGCAAAAGTCTTACCACTGAATCTGTTATGCGTTTCCTCTTTTCTTTTCCTCTTATGTACCACCATTTATTATTACAGGTAATTAACTCCTTGTGATGATAATTGTGCTGCCTAACCTATTCATATTTACAGAAGATAGGGTAAACAGATAAAGACTCCTCGTAATTTTCTTTTTTGTCCAGTGTGAAATCCTGAAATAGAAAGCACTTCCTATGACTGTCTACATATTTGTAATTGACTGTCACAAACTGACATAAGCCAGTTTTTCATTAGGTAAATGACAGATTCCTTTGGTAAATAAAGCTTTTGATGATTGGATGCAGGTGGGGTCTGAAGGTACTTATCTCTGAATGCTGCTAGTTGGTTGTGCATCACAATGACAGGAAGTGCATATTTTGCAATTCTGCCAAGAGAGCAGGGAAATACAGTTTTGCACCTTGTCTGCAATTCAAGATGATCTCTCTCTTCCTTTCTTTGACCTCAGAATCACAGAGTTAGCACCTCAAATGATATGACAATGTTTGTATACTAGGGACAGCATTGTAGTTGAACTGGATGACATACTCTTCTATGAAGTCGAGACATTAGGGACCAATCCGGTCTGGACACAAGAGCTGAAATAATAGAATGTTTGGTTTCAGTTACATTATGACTAATTTAAATCACACTAATTTCACCAACCAGAAGCTACTTTTATCATTTTTCATGATAAATTTATGCAAGACTATACTGTTAATACAAATTTGAGTCAAATTGTTTACTCGAATACACAGCTTTTAAGTACTCATACTGAGTTGTTTGCAAATAAATCACCATCATTAAAATATATCATTGCCCTATCACAAAGTAAAAAAATATAGTGATATTCTGGGGTGCCCAGCAGACTGAGTTGGTGGACCATGCAACTCTTGATCTCGGGGTTGTGAGTTCAAGCCCCACTATGGATGTAAAGTTTACTTTAAAAAAATTTTTTTCAGAAAAATATTAGTGATATTTTTACATTACATGAATTTTATCACTCAAAATATTTTTTCAGTAAAATTATTTACTGAACTGAAATGTATGGATTTGACATTCTGACTTATTTTCTCTCTCTGTGATTTTTCAAAAATTAAAAAATTAGCTGTGCATGTTCTTTCTTGGAATGATTTATGTAAGTATATTTTTGCTAAATTTTATTTATTTTTATTTTACTTATATTTGGGAATTAAGATTTTGTAATTTGTATTTACTTTGCTGTCCTATCCTGGGAATTAGTGATGAACTGTGTTGTTTGCTAAACAAGAGTGATTTTCTCTGATACAAATATTTTATATTTCTCTGGTATAAATCTCATCTTATTAAACAAACAAAAAAATGAAATTACTGGATTTGCATTGCCTTTGCAGAACCTCTACATGTAAGACATATGCATATCATACAGTTTAAGCAGTGGACCTTAGAAGAAATAAATGGGATTCTGGGAATATTTTTTCTCCTAAATTAAAGAAATACTGAAGTGAAGAAATATACTTACTTTAAAATTAATATCTTTATCATAAACCCAATTATGTAGAATTTTATGAATGCTTAAATACAATTACTGCATGCGTTTTCAAAAGATTGTACCTCTTTTTTTTTTTTAATTCTCCAGTCTTGCTTTTTTTATCCTCTTCAGGCCCTATCACTGAGTTAATATCAATTAGGATTCCTTTAAAAAAATAAAATAAAAGAACAACTGTCAGTGACATAAAAGCAGAGAATTATTATAGGGATTGGACCTCTTACAATTGTGGGAGCTGGTGAAGAAGCCCATGAATGACTATTGCCTCTGTGTTTGGTCGTATGAAGTCACCGGAGGTCAGCAAGGTTGTCACTCAGGAAGTAAAGCTGGATATGAAGTGATGGAGAGCATGGAGAAAGGTGAAGCCATGAGAAAAAGCTGGAAGACTTGTTGACAACCTGGAGCCCATGTCTGACCTCATCATATCCAACCTCAATAGTACAGATAATCATCTAGAAGAGCTGTCCTCCTTCACCACAGAGCAGCAAATGTGCTTGGCTACGGACTTGGAAAGAAAAATTGGAGTATACCAAACGGTTTTAATCTTAAATGTGCTAGAAAGCAAGTCAGCCTTTGCCCCGTAATGTGATACCAGCCATGCTGTCTTTCCCTGAGCAGTTACTCTGAGGTATAATCTCTCCCCTCTCCTTTGTGTTCCCTTGCACTTTTTCAGCCTTGAAGACAGAGAAAACTTTGTTCATCCACTCAGAAACTCCACTTTGGAGGTCCTGAAGACCTGACATTTACATGTGTCTGATATTAGCTTTCCCCATTGTACTCTTGAGGGAAGTCTAAAATGCCAAGTTTCTAAAAGAATTTTCTATTATTTTTTGTCATTCATCACAATGATATTCTTAACCAGAAACTTGCACAGACTACATAAGAAGTGCTATAGGTTGAATGTTTATTTCCCCCCAAAATTCATATGTTGAAATCTTAACCGCCAATGTGATGGTATTAGGAGGTGGAATCCTGATTTCCTGTATTATTTCTACCCTGGCCTATCCTTTGCAAAATTCTAATTTGTTCCAACTTTAGAGGGGTGATTGACAGATGAACATTGTATGTATTTAAGGTGTAAAAAAAATTGTCGCGCCTCTTCCTCTCTCCTCTCCTCTTTAGTTCTCCGTTTCATGTAGGTTGGTTCACTTGAAGCTGTTCCACAGGTCTCTGAGTCTCTGTGGATCTTTTCCCATTCTTTTTTCTCTAAAGCTTGGAAACTGCTTTGGCAGTAAGCTGAGGCACATGTGAGGTTCACTTCTTTTGTTCTTTTTCCTTCCAGAATTCACTACCCTTTTCCCAATGACAGAAAACTATCATTTCATCATTTCACATATGTCATTTCATTTTCTATATGTGGATAGTGAGAGGATAGTTTTTATAGCAGTTACTAATACTTAGGCCCATTTTTTTATTATGTGAATATTCTATATTTATATCCCTGTTTATGCATTCCAAAACAAGGTAACTACATTATTTCAACGATGAATAAAAAACTATATGTTAGGTTCTAGCGATTCCTAGAAATTTGGAAAAAAACATCTGCGTTTAAAACAAATACATAGGGGCACCTGGGTGGCTCGGTCGGTTGAGCGGCCGACTTCAGCCAGGTCACGATCTCGTGGTCCGTGAGTTCGAGCCCCGCGTCGGGCTCTGGGCTGATGGCTCAGAGCCTGGAGCCTGTTTCCGATTCTGTGTCTCCCTCTCTCTCTGCCCCTCCCCCGTTCATGCTCTGCCTCTCTCTGTCTCAAAAAAAATAAATAAACATTAAAAAAATAATAATAAAAAATAAAACAAATACATAATGTAACATTCATAGAAATAAGGATTTTATATGTAATTTTAGTGAATTTTTAACTTCCTTATGGAAAATTAAAGGTATGAATATTATAAAAAGGCAAAATTGGTACCTGTGCAATAGGCCGATTCAAATTTCATTTTAGCACTTCAAATGTAAAATACACATAAAGAATAACTGGTGCAGATAATATGGTTTTTTTCTAATGATTTGTGATCCTGTGGCTTCATTGATTTTCCTACCATCTGATGTTAACTACTCACTAACATAACCCACCTACCATAATAATGTTGGTAATAATTATATCCCACTGGCTTCTCTTATAATGCTTTCATATAGCTAGTATTTTATTGTTATTTCTTGCTGAGTTCTTTCTAACACTTTAAATTCCCCACTGCCTTTATTTAAAGTTACTGAAGCGGGGCGCCTGGGTGGCGCAGTCGGTTAAGCGTCCGACTTCAGCCAGGTCACGATCTCGCGGTCCGTGAGTTCGAGCCCCACGTCAGGCTCTGGGCTGATGGCTCAGAGCCTGGAGCCTGTTTCCGATTCTGTGTCTCCCTGTCTCTCTGCCCCTCCCCCGTTCATGCTCTGTCTCTCTCTGTCCCAAAATAAATAAAAAACGTTGAAAAAAAATTAAAAAAAAAATAAAGTTACTGAAGCATATAAACAAAAATACGCTTTCTTTGAAAAATAGCTTTTTGAGGCTAGTAGAAATTCCAAATGTCTCACTCATTTTTTGGAAGAAAACTTAAAGTAACTCAATATTATTAGCAAAAATCTAACAAAAGACTTGTTCATAGTTTGAAGGACTTACATTGTGGATAAAATATCGTTATCTGGAGCACAATAGAATAGCTTAGGATATTTGCACAACAATAAAACAATTACTGAATTTAAATCTAACTTTGGTGATTTATATACTTATATTCTTCTTAAAACAAAATATTGTCTGTAAGGAAGCACAAATCACAAAAGGCCCTAAGTCCTTTTGAAGATATGCCTTTGAAAAGAAAGGATAACTTACAGTAGAATTATATTTAAGAACCAGAGAACTTTGTTCTTAAGAGATATTTGGTGATATTACTAGAACATTAGCAGACATATATAATAATTACATTTATCCCTAAAATGTGATATTTGAACAATAGTAATATTTAAGTACTCTACTTTTTATAACAGTTTCATTGAGATATAATTCACATAACATAGCTTGCCTTTTTAAAGTATACAGTTCTGTGTTCTTTAGTATAATCACAAAGTTGTGCATCATCACCACCATCTAAATTTAGAATAATCACCCCAAAGAGAAATCCCATACCCATTAGCAGTCACCCTTCATGTCCTCCTCCCCCATTGCCACTGGAAATGATTCATCTTTCTATGGCTTTTCCTATTTTGGTCGTTTCATACAAATGGAATCATACAGTATGGTCTATTGTGTCTGGACTCTTACTTCCAATCCATCCCAGTATCACAGAACTACCTCCAAAGTACTCCTCCAGTATATTCATGTGTCTCTAAATACTACTATTGGAAATCTATTTCAAGCCATCACAATTTGTTATATAATTTGCTATATCCATCTACTATATTTATATTATCTTTGTTTATAGTCAGTCTGAAATACTTCTCAGTAAGCTCAGTGAGAGAGAGTAGGGGAAGGAGAGAAAGAGAAGAAACAGAGAGAAAATGAATGCTTGTTTTGTTTTTTAATTTACCTTCATCAGGAGTTACATTGACCTACTCATTAGAGGTGATAAAAACATGTTTTGAATACGTATATGAGTGAATGAATGAATGAATGAATGGTTGCATGCATGACTGGAGGGATATAACTAGGCTTGCTGTCCTGTAGTCTGTTCCCATAGTGATTTTTTTCAATACCATTGACTATATTCTGTATGCATAAGTGACTTTTCTAAATGTAAATCTAGCCATGTCACTCTCAGGCTTAAAATCATTTACTCCATGGCCTTAAGTATGAAGTTCATATGATATGGGTTTTTTTTTTTTTTTAATTTTTTTTTCAACGTTTATTTATTTTTGACAGAGAGAGACAGAGCATGAACGGGGGAGGGGCAGAGAGAGAGGGAGACACAGAATCGGAAACAGGCTCCAGGCTCTGAGCCATCAGCCCAGAGCCTGACGCGGGGCTCGAACTCACGGACCGCGAGATCGTGACCTGGCTGAAGTCGGACGCTTAACCGACTGCGCCACCCAGGCGCCCCAATATGGGTTTTAAGAACATCTGCTGCATCAGTTTTACCAGGCTTCCACATAACCAGTATTTAGCTTACACTCAATCCTTACATTTTTGTCCTTCTCTGAAAACACCATTTTACTGATCTCTCTGCCTTTATGTAGAATACTCCTAGAGCACTTTAGACATTCACTTCCTAAAGGAAGTTGAACACATTGCTTACCTCTATCACAAAGTGAAGCTCCTGAGTTCAATTATGATTTTTGGTTCAGTATTTTCTGACTCGGCTTCCCTTTAGGTGACCCTTTCCAGGTAACAATAGACGCTTTGTATCCACAGGGTCTTTTAGACTCTCCTGCACTAAATAGACAAGTAATATATACTACTGAATTAAAAAAAAAATCAATGAGCTGGGACACACACAAGAAATTGTGCTGGTGTATTGTGGCATTTGCACAAGGGTTAGTTTGGCCTAGATATCATTAAATTAAAGGCCCTTCTCTTCCCTCCCCTTCTCTCCCCTTCTCTTCCCTTCCCTTCTTCTTCAGGTATCTAGGCAATTGAATTTTAGACTTAGAGTAAGAGAGCTAATGAATGAGACCTGGGTAAGTTGGGAATTGATATTTCTGCCTTGATATATATTGACAAATAAAAATTATAGGAATTTCCAACAAAGTTTGGGGAAAACATGGCTACAAAGTTTTCTAAGAAATTGGTACTCATTTTTTAATATGCATATCTTACTCAAAAAGCAATACTGGAAACTTGAGATGCATATTCAAACTTAGTATCCCTATTTTATAGTCACGGAAGTGGAGGCTCTGAGATGTTAATTGTTCAATTTCATATAGATGAAAGGAGAAAATATCAGAGTGGCCAAATTCTTCTATATTCTTTTAGACCCAGAATAATGGGACAGCCACTATCTTGAATTTTGATGGTCTCTATAACACAAAGAAAAGTGAGATGTCTGGAGACTCTTACACCAACAAGTAAAAGTGTTCCCTGGGAATAATTCTTGTTACTTCCATTAACAACTCATTGACTGGAATAAACACATGGCCATGTTTAGAAGTATGTATGTTTATAATTGTTATGCTTTCCTGAAGATTTGACTCTTTTATCATGGTAAAATCTCCTTCATCTTTCCTAGTAACAATTCTTTCATAAATTTTATGTTATCAGTTAAGTCTGATATTAATATAGTCATGCCAGCCCCCTTTTGATTACTATTTGCATGGTATATCTTTGTCCTTCTTATTACTCTCAATCTGTGTGTCTTTGTATATAAAGTTTGTCTCTGGAAGACATCATAGTTGTATAATGGGGTTTTCTTTAATCATTCTGCCAATCTCCAGCCTATACTTAGAGTGTTTACTCTACTTACACTTAATTACTAAAAAAGCAGTTTCATGTCATATATTTGCTATGTGTTTTCTACACGCTGTCATCAGTTTTGTTCCTCTATTTTTCCAAAAGTAACTTCTTTTGTGTTAGTTAGATGTTTAATAGTATATCTGTGTGATAAAGAATTACCTTCATTCAAAGAGCGATCTGGCCTTTGCCCTATTCCTGGGACATAATATATAAGCCCTTGGTATATTTTGCCTGATGAGCTTCTTTGGTTGTATGAGGTCTTTGAGCCACAGCAGATAGTAACAATGTAATTTATTGTATTTTGGGTCATAAAGTATATGTGTGATCTCTGGAGGGGCTGAAGGGTAAGAGGGACTAGATGGTAAGATCAGCAACACATATGGTCAGCCATAGCTACATTAGAATGCACCAATAAAAACTCTGGGCACCTAGACTCCAGTGATCTTCCCTGGGTAACAATGATCAATGCATATTGACACACACTGTTACCAGGAGGAGTCAACACTCTCCATTACTCTACAGGGAGAGGACAACTGGAAGTTCCACATTTGTAACTGCCCTGGACTCTGCCCAATGTTCTCTTTCATTGGCTTTTTTTTTTCCTGGACTCTGCCCGATGTTCTCTTTCATTGGCTTTTTTTTTTTTTAATTTGTGTCCAAGTTAGTTAGCTTATAGTGCAATGATGATTTCAGTAGTAGATTTCTTAATGCCCCTTACCCATTTAGCCCATTCCCCCTCCCACAACCCCTCCAGTAACCCTCTGTTCACCGTATTTAAGAGTCTCTTATGTTTTGTCCCCCTCCCTGTCTTTATATTATTTTTGCTTCCCTTCTCTTATGTTCATCTGTTTTGTATCTTAAAGTCCTCATATGAGTGAAGTCATATCATATTTGTCTTTCTCTGACTAATTTCATTTAGCATAATACCCTCTAGTTCCATCCACATAGTTGCAAATGGCAAGATTTCATTCTTTTTATTGCCAAGTAATACTCCATTGTATATATATATATATATATATATATATATATATATATATATGTATGTATATATATCCATCTTCTTTATCCATTCATCCATCAGTGGATATCTGGGCTCTTTCCATACTTTGGCTATTGCTGATAGTGCTGCTATAAACATTGTGGCGCATGTGCTGCTTTGAAACAGCACACCTGTATACCTTGGATAAATACCTAGTAGTGCAATTTCTGGGTCATAGGGTAGTTCTATTTTTAATTTTTTGAGAAACCTCCATACTGTTTTCCAGAGTGACTGCACCAGCTTGCATTCCCACCAGCAGAGCAAAAGAGATCCTCTTTCTCTGCATCCACATCAACATCTGTTGTTGCCTCAGTTGTTAATGTTAGCCATTCTGACAGGTATGTTAGCCATTCATTGTGGTTTTGATTTGTATTTCTCTGATGGTGAGTGATGTTGAGCATTTTTTCACGTGTCAGTTGGCCATATGGATGTTTTCTTTGGAGAAGTGTCTATTTGTGTCTTTTTCCCATTTCTTTACTAGATTATTTGGTTTTTGGATGTTGAGTTTGATAAGTTCTTCATAGATTTTGGATATTAACCCTTTATCTGATATATTGTTTGTAAATATCTTCTCCCATTCCGTCAGTTGCCTTTTAGTTTTGCTGGTTGTTGCCTTCGCTGTGTAGAAGCTTTTTATTTTGATAAGGTCCCAATAGTTCATTTTTGTTTTTGTTTCCCTTTCCTCTGGAGACATGTTGAGTAAGAAGTTGCTGCAGTCAAGGTCAAAGAGGTTTTTGCCTGCTTTCTCCTTGAGGATTTGGATAGCTTTCTGTCTTATGTTTAGGTCTTTCATCCATTTTGAGTTTATATTTGTGTATGATGTAAGAAAGTGGTCCAGGTTCATTTTTCTGCATGTTGCTGTCTAGTTTTCCCAGCATCACTTGCTGAAGAAACTGCTTTTATTCCATTGGATATTCTTTCCTGCTTTGTCAAAGATAGTTGACCATATGTTTGTGGGTCCATTTCTGGGTTCTCTGTTCTGTTCCATTGATCTGAATGTCTGTTTTTGTGCCAGTACCATACTGTCTTGATGATTACAGATTTGTAATACAGCTTGAAGTCCGTCCTTGGTTAATTTTAATCGATATCCGTTCATTATAACAAACTGTAACCGTGAGTATAATAGCATCAGTGAGTTCTGTGAGTCCTTCTAGTTTAATGATGGACTCTGAGAGTAGTCTTGTGAATCCCTGAATTTGCAATTGATGTTAGAGTGAGGCTGGTCTTGTGGACTGCTTTCTGACTTTACAATACCATTTAAAATTTTTGTTTTCCTCTTAACTTAAAGCAATCTAGTTTGAATTAATGTCAACTTACTTTCAATAGTATAAACTGTTTTGCTGTAATATAGCTCTGCTCCACCCTTTTATGCTATTATTGTCATGCAACTTACATCTTTATACATTATAAAGCCATTAACTCAGTTTTATATTTATAGCTTTATATAATTGTCTTTATATCAGAGGAAAAGAGAATTACAAACAAAATGTTCATACTCTTTTTAATAACTACTTGTGTAGTTACCTTCACCAATGCTCTTTTGGTATAGATTTGAATTATGGTTTACTGTTCTTTTTAAGTTTTTTTTTTTAATTTATTTATTTGAGAGAAAGAACATGAATGGAGGAGGGGCAGAGAGAGGCAGATAAAATGAGTGAGAAAATCTGAGGCAGGCTCCATGTTCAGCATGGAGCACATTGTAGGGCTTGATCTCACAACTATGAGATCATGACTTGAACTGAAATCAAGAGTTGGATTCTTAACTGACTAAGCCACACAGGTGCCCCCCCCCTTTTTTTAAATTCATACTAAGGGACTCTCTTTATTACCTATTATAGAAAATTGCTGGTAGTGACAGTTTCTCTCATTTATTGTTGAACTGTAAATAGTTTAATTTCTCCTTCACATTTGAAAAATAGTATTGCCAGATATAGAATTCTTGGTTTACAGTCTGGTTTACAGTCTTCAACACTTTCACTATGCCATCCAACTACTTTAGGTCTCCATAAGTTCTGAAAAAAGTTCAACTGTTAATCTTATTAAAGATCCCTTATACATAACAAGTCACTTTCTCCTGCTTCTTTGGAGATTCTCTGTCTATAGTTTTTGGCAGTTCACCTCTGATGTGATTAGGTATATAATTCTTTGAGTTTATCCCAGTTGGAGTCTTAAGATTTGTGAATTTGCAGATTAATTATATTTGCTAAATTTGAAACTTTCTTGGCTATAATTTTTTCAAATAAATTTTCTGCTTCTTTCTCTTCTCTCTTTTGAGACTCTCATTGTACATGTTGGCATGCATGATGGTGTCCCTTACATTTCTGACATTCTATTTATTTGCCTTTATCTTTTTTTTACTTTTGTGTTCAACTGGATAATTTCAATTTATCTTCATGTTAGCTGATTCTTTCTACTGCCAATTCAAATCTGCTGATGAGTTCCTCTAACGAATCCTTCATTTCAGTTATTATACATTCAACTCCAAAAATTCTATATTATTCTTTCTTTTAGTTTTATATCTTTATTGCTATTTGTTACTTGTTGAGACACTCTTCTCCTACTCTTTTAACTTTCTAGATATGTTTTCTTGTTATTTGTACATATTATTAGTAGTTCATTTAAAATCTATCTTTAATGGTGCCTAGGTGGCTCATTTGATTAAGCATCTGACTCTTGATTTCAGCTCAGGTCACGATCTCACAGTTGGTGGGATTGAGCCCTGCATTGGGCTCTGTGCTGACAATGCAGAGCCTGGATGGTCTTCTCTCTCTGTGTGTCTTTCTCCCTCTCCCCCATTCATATTTTTTCTCTCTCTCTCTTTCTCTCTTTCTCAAAATAATTAAACATTAAGAAAGCAAATAAAAATAAACTCTTTCTTTAATAAGTTCTACATCTAGACTTCCACAGAAACTGTTTTCTTTTTTCTTTTCTTTTTCTTTTTTTTTTTTTTTTGTTTGTGTGTAGGTCATAATTTCCTGTTTCCTTATGTGCCTCATGATTTTTTGTTGAAAACTGGACATTTTAAATAATAAAATATGGTATCCCTAGAAATCAGATTTTACTTAATTTGTTTGGGTTTGTAGTTGTTGCTAGTTGTTGTCATTATAGTGGTTGTTGATGATTATTCTTTGTTTAGCACTTTTCCTGGACTAATTCTTTATAGCTTGTATTCTTTGTCAAGTGTAGCCACTAAAGTCTCTGCTTCATTAACTCCATGGTCAGATGATTAGACAGAGATATCCTTAAATACTTTGAACCAGTCTTTGCCTGGGGACTCTGATGCTGTGGGGAGTGATTTTAATGCTCCATTCAGAAGTTTGTAATTCTAACTTAGACTTCACTTAACTCTTGCACAGCCCCTGAAGTCAGCCACGGGTGAGAATTTAGACCTTCTCAAGTCTTTGCTGTACACGGTATTGCACCCATCTGTGACCTTTCTATCCCTAAGAATGCATCAGATCTTTGCCAAGATATCCATGTAAATCTCTTCCTCAGTTAGACGTTTTAAGACTTTGGTCAGACTTTTGTTATCCTCAACTTAAAATGCCATTGTTATCAATAAATGTCCTAAAGATGGGCTGTTCACAGGGTCATTTCTGAATCAGATGAAGTAAAAACAAATTCTGATAATGAAACTTGTTAAGAAACTTCCAGACACATCATAGTGACCATTCTGTCCAAACCACTTGGTTATTTGTGGTGGCTGCTAGGTTTCTGATTTTTCATAGCTGCCTTCCTTGTAAGGCTATTGGTTTTAAGGCTACCACAGAGATAAGAAGAAAAGTAGGAGAATAGGATAAGTGAAAACATCACAAAGCTCATTTTTCTTACCAAGATCAACCATTTTTCTGGAATAAACTCTCCTTGGAGTGTTATAAGCTTTTGGTTTATTTCCAAAGTTCTGAAAAATGTTGATTTTGACAACTGTTGCCAGTGTTATTGTATTTATGGAGGGATGCACTTTCAGAGGGCCTATCTCCATCATTCTGAGAGTGCTTTCCTCCAGAGCAAACTATTTTTAATTGAATAATTTTGCATATGAAACATGAGATTTATGTCAAATACTATGATGCAGAGTGGGAAAAATTAAAACAGGAAAAACAAGAGAACAGTCAGAATCTGACGGCTCATTTTAATGTTTATCACCAATTTCAAAATGAATGAGTAAATGAATGTGTGTGTGTGTGTGTGTGTGTGTGTGTGTGTGATTGTGTGTGTGTGTGTGTGTGTGTGTGTGTGTGTGTATTTGATTCACCAGGCTTTGGACCTGACTGTGTGAAACAGGTTCTGAAGAAAAGTAAAATTAATATCTTCTATGATTTCATTATCCTGAACCTTTCAGAGGTTAATGAGATATGTTTTATAAGAAACCATTTTGGTCATATTTATATTGACCCACATAATATCTGCTAGTCTAATGGAAACACACAACACAGGTTGTCCTGTAGTTTACCAACAGCTAGCAAGGCAGTAGAATTTCAATTAGTCAGTGACAGTCAATTGCAACCCCAGAGGAATGAAATCAGATAGTGTGCAGGATGATATCTGAAAAGTTTAATTATGAACACCATTCATTTATTTGGTTGGTTGCAGTATTATTAGTGTAGATGCTGCTTGTTGGTGAATTCTGGACATCTCCTTTTCCTCCCCTGGATATTTTAGTGACCTTGCAACTCAGATTGTGATTTAAACAGCCCAGGATTCTGTTGGAAGTGAGAGAGAAAAAAAAGAACAATAGGCAAAAACTGTCTTATGCCAGCAATTTTGAGGCTCTTCAGAGAAAGAAGTCCCCTTTCATTTCCTACACAATAGCTGTGACTTTCATTTGATCACAAGTGGTATTTAATTCATCTGGTGGTTCCTGCTCTAATCCAATCTTGACTAAACTACCAAATTTATAAGGTGAGGTGGAAGGGGTTAGGGGGAAACAAAACACCTGAGATCGCTATAATTTATGAATGTTTAATTTGAGAAGTCTCAAAGAGGAATTTATTTTTCTTTTTCTCGAAGGAGAGGCATAGTTAATTATGGTGACTTTGATGTTTTTAAAAATAATGTGTGCTTTGCCTACATTTGATGCTATGTACTAAATGAAGATAAATGCTACAGCTATGTATAATTATATTATGTTCTCTCTACTTGCCCCAAGTAGTTTTGATGAATTTACATTTATCATTATATTACCTTAAGATAGAAATACATATGTGAAAATGTAACCAAATAATTTAGATTTATAGAGATTGATTTTCAGTGGCTCTGCTTTGAGAATCCTAATATTTCTTTCATGTCTAAATTAAATCAGACACATTTTAGGAATGCCATGTATGCCAGCAGTGGTGGTGATAAAATTCTCAAAGTGGAAATCCAAAGCTCTTTATTTCAAAATAGGTTGTTTTATCTAATTAAAAGTAAAATGATGTTGAAATAAGTAGCATAAGACACCTGCCGGTAACAACATTTGGGAGTTTTAGCTAGCTCTACCTATATTATCATTTACCAGTTACGAGGTTGTTGCCCATGGTTTCTTCAGATCTTTTACTTGAACTTGTGATGTGACCATGTTGAACTTAAAAATATTGACCTTGCATAATAGCTTTGAAGAATAACTAACATTATTAAATGCATTACTGAAATTAACTTAGAAAATAACTAATTTTAACAAAAACCTGTAAAGCTGACTCCTTCTTCTAAGATCCATTTAATGATATATTATAATTTTTTTACAGTTACTAAATAACTGAAGTTACTAAATAACGAAGTGTGCTTTATTCATTACCTTGCTTGTGTAGTGTATAAGGGTACATTTACATTTTTGTGTGCATATATGTATTGTTAAATTTGGCATTACTTAAGTAATTTCCCAGACATTCTATGATGATTTTTAGAGTTATGTTTATTTCTTTACTTTAATTAGTAAATAAATTAGACACATGTTTAAGAAAGTCTATAATTATTTAGTTACAATTACTTTATAATTGAGTAGTTTAATAAGAAATTGTTAGTTCCAAACAACCATAATTAAATTTGATTTTATATATGTACATATATAATCTCAATATATATTCCTCTAAATTATCCACACATAAATTTTAGAGATTATCAAATTCCTGAAAAATTATTTAAACTTATGACAATAAATTTTGCGTATGGGATTTATGATCTAAAAACAAAAATAAACATTTACAAATATTTTTCTTTTTCTGCCAGTGGATATGCTACCTAAGTCACTTTTATAGCATGATACAACTTTAAAGTTTCTCTATTTGTTTAAGTAACAATGAATATAATAGGCATTTCTAACATTGTGTTGTACAGCAAATTTTATTTGCACCGTTAAGATACTTGATTAGGTATTATATCATACAAAGTTCTCTAGAGAAACAGAATCAATAGGATATTAGTGTGTGTGTATATTCATAACATATATATGCTATGCATATCTATTCAAAACATATTGATATATAGGTATGTTTTGACTGATAGAATATATATTACACACTTTTTAAAATAATTTTTTAATGTTTATTTTTGACAGAGAGAGAGCATGAGTGGGGGAGGGGCAGAGAGAGAGGGAGACACAGAATCGGAAGCAGGCTCCAGGCTCCGAGCTGTCAGCACAGAGCCCGATGCGGGTCTCAAACTCACCGACCCCGAGATCATTACCTGAGCCGCAGTGGGGACTGAGCCACCCAGGCGCCCCTATATTATAGACTTTTTTTTAATGTTTATTTATTTTTGAGAGAGAGAGAGACAGAGAGACAGAGCACGAGTGGGGGAGGAGCAGAGAGAGAGGGAGACGCAGAATCCTAAACAGGCTCTAGGCTCTGAGCTGTCAGGACAGAGCCCAATGCAGGGCTCGAACTCACAAACCGTGAGATCATGACCTGAGCTGAAGCCGGACGCTCAACCGACTGAGCCACCCAGGCGCCCCTATTATAGACTTTTTTATATGTGTGTTTTAGTATAAGTCACCCTATACATATCTATTCATCTTCTACAGATCCAAATATGGTTATAAATATAGATTGATTCTAAGGAATTACATGCATAGTGGTAGCTGATGAGTCTCAAATTTATAGGTCAGGTTAGTAGCCTAGAAATTCAGGTAGGAACTGATGTTGCAGTCTTGTGGCAAAATTTCTTTCCTCCTGAAAATTTCAGATTTTGCTCTTGAGACTTTTAACTGGTTGGATGAGGACCACCTGTATTACTGAGGGTAATATTCTTTACTCAAAATCAACTGATTTCATTAGCACACAACCCATGTTAACCACATCAACAAACAACCTTGACTGTAATGCCTGTATTAGTGCCTGATTACATTACTGGATAGTATTACAGTATGACCAAGTTGACACATAAAGCTAACTATCACAGGTACATATCTGTGAATGTAGCTAATCAAAGTCTAATTGCTTAGGTATATATATATTTTTTTCAATCTCGCTAAATTACACGTATTAGGTGCTACGTATTCTCTGCAATAAAAGCCACTAAGTGCACAGAAGAAAACACTAGTAGTTAATGAGTGGATACCTGCTTTTTAAGATATCAGAATTGCATATAAAGCATAATATCAAAAGTTTTGAATCAGGAGTTCAAAAGTCAGTTCTGCCACTTAGTAATGTAGCTTTGAACAATTTGTGTAATCTCTCTCTGAGTTCAATAAGCTTCAGCTGGAAGATAGAGTTAAGAATACGTATGACACATAATATGTCTGGCACATAGTATGTTGAGCACATCATTAGCACTTCCTAGAAAATGAGTTCTATATGGGAAGATAGTTTGGTTTTTCAGTTGTATTTAAGATCAACAAAAAGATGTTTTTGTTATTTATAATTCATAATCTTTCTATTACTCAACCATCACCCCCCCACACACACACACACACACACACTCTGTCTTTTCTAAGTGGTGTGGATTTTAAGTAATTGGAACATTTTGTTTCCTGAGCACAAACTTATTCTTGGTATAAAGAACTTTCACATTTTTAGAGGAAATTAACTGCTGGTTTTGAAAGAGCCAGAACTAAATAAATTTACATGCAAAACAAAAGACCAAGAATAAAGTGTTTGAGGAGGCTGAAGGCTGGAGCCAAAAGGCTGGAGGCTGGGAAAGTTGAGAATCTGAAAGAAAAGAATTAGATGCAAGCAATTTTAGTAAAGAGAAATATTTACTATGAATTGTTAAACATTATTACCCAATATTGCCCCTCCCTCTAAAACACATTTTCAGTAAAATTCACACTTTCCACTTTGTCTTCTGGAATATATTTTATTTATAAGGAATAAAGATACTTGTTGAATTCTTCCCCAGATTTGATGCCAGGTAATAATGATGCTCATAATAACAGCTGCTCCTGAAAAAGAGCCATACTCAGATTTTTATGAGAATCATTTAGTCCTGGGATGAGAAGAATAAGGGTAACCAATAAAAGAAAAGAGAATGTCTAAAAATAAACAAGATTATGTATACAGAAATAGTATATGTGATAGGAGGCATTTCAAATACGTGGAGGAAAGCTGGGTTTGTTCAATGCTGCCTGACAAAATGGTGAACTCTTTGGGGAGGATGAAGACATTACACCAGACAATTTCTACATAGGTTATAATTGTCAATAGTTCTGAGCCATAATTATACCAGGAGATAATTCAAACACTAGAAAGGCAGGAATTTTTTTTTTATGTCATGTTTATCGATGTTCCTCCTCATTCCTGAAAAAGCATCAGGCACATGTTTGGTATTTAGCAAATATATATTAAATGAATGAAAAACACTGTTATAAACATCTTAAAGCATAATTGTTTTAGTTTGTCAGATTCTTTATCCTAAAATAGATTCTGCTGCATTAATTCTTTCTAATAGTTCCAGGTATAAAATAAGTGGCCATTGACTAAAACCATTTCAATAGTTAGAGCCCACCTGTTTACCTAGAAATAATACTTCTTACTGTCATGATCAATACCTCTAAATAATCCTGAGTAAGCATATGCTCTTCAGTAAAACCTAAAGAAACAGTCCAAAATGTATGGACTGCCGAGGGAATTTTTTTGTTAACCTGTGGACAATCTAGACATTTAATTAATATCATACTCCTTTCCCGTAGAGCTAGTCTAACTGTTAGTGCAAACTTAATAAATGTCTTTAAAATAAAAAGATAGTTCAGAGTGGATGCAATCTTCCAGGGTGTATTTCATGGAGGTGGCAAATTGCAGGTCTCAAAGAAAATGAGATTGTCGTTGGCAGAGAGAAGAGAGTAGAGCTTTTCAACTCATGGCAGTGAAATGAGAAATGGATAATTAAGGATTGAGTTAAAGTTAGGACTTTGTGGCATCACTGGGGGCTTCAGTGGAGGAAGTAATGCTGAGCCCTCAAGGCCTGATATCACTTACCAGGAGCCTCAGGAACCCAGCTGACACTCAGGCCGCGGCAACAGCGGTTTGGCTGTGGCCACCGAGAGATGAAACAGTGTTTGGAGTGTGTTGGGAACCAGGGTGACCTCAACGCTTTGTGAGGGTTTCAGCAATGTGCTAAAAGAGTGCAGATTTACAAATGGATTAGCCTGATCAAGAAGTTCAAATGGAAAGAAATGAAAAATCGTCTCTCATGTCCAAGTTAATTTAGCATAAAAATATAATTGATAGTGAAAGTATGCAGTTAAAACCACCAGTTAAACCTCTCCTCCATCATTAATAGCTTCCCTGCTGCAGAACTGCAATCCAAGGGAGTGTTCTTACTTACATAGGAGTTCATTGAAATGGTAGTTTGGGGCTAAAGAATATTTGTTTGTCCTCTTTAAACTAGCTTTTGTGATGTTATTGTTTGCAAATTAATTAAACAAAAGTGACTTCCTTCCTCTCTCCTCCCCACCAAAAAAACCATTGTGAGTTGGTTTGCTTGTCTCAGCGTATCTATACGAGAGCTTCTTGTTATTAGAATCATATGGAATGTCTGTCATTCATAAATAACTTATTTGATGTTTTTGTAAATTGTATGTATTCACAATTATAAATATTATGAATTAACTTATGGAGAATTTTGAACCTTAAGATTTTTTAAATAATATTCTATGAGTAACACATAAGACCAAAACAACTAAAAGTCTTCAGAGAATCATTTATGACAATGTTCCATACTGGCGAGAAGATCCTCTCGAACACACTAGAGCAAGAGAAATTGCTAGCACATTGCAACAAATAGGTCAAATAATGTCTATGTGATTTCATAAAAAATACACATATAGCTATTTGTATCATTTTAATATATCTAATATTCTAATATAAAATGCCATAATAAAAATCACTAGAATCACAAGAACATACTGAATTTCAATTTGCATTATGTTTTAGAAATAATAGATTGCCATACCTCCTTTTTATCTTTCTCAGTTTTATATACATGTTTTTTTTTAATGTTTATTTATTTTTGACAGAGAGAGAAAGAGAGAGAGAGAGAGAGAGAGAGCATCAGCAGGGGAGGGGCAGAGAGAGAGGGAGACACAGAATCCGAAGCAGGCTCCAGGCTCTGAGCCGTCAGCACAGAGCCTGATGCGGGGCTTGAACTCACAGACCGTGAGATCATGACCTGAGCCGAAGTCGGATGTTCAACTGACTGAGCCACCCAGGCGCCCCTATATACATGTTTTTTAAATGAAATTTCTTTGGCTATTCCTTCAAGAAGCTATAATTAATCTTTCATGTTCTCTTGGTTCTGGAGACTATCATCCTCTATGAATTTATTTTGTTGTCTCCTACTCTCACTTAGTTTTCTGTTGATGAAACTGAACATTTCCCCCAGGGCAGCATGCTTACTAGTGATTTTATTTTCACTTGATATTATCATACCAAATCCAGTATTTCAAAAGAACTGAGATAATTTGAAAATCAAATACTTTTACTCCTAAGAAATTGTGTAGTAGCCATAGAAGTTTTGTCAAGACCACACAGAAATTGTAATGTCTATTTTAATTTTTTGTTTTAATTATGAAAAAATTCATGAATGTAAAAGAAGACATCATATATGGTAATTATAAATATTAACAAAGACACAAACACCCAGTTAACCCAACAGCAAGCTTAGGATAGAACATCTCTCTAGTATTTTGAAGATTTCAGGATCCATTCTAGTATACTGTCAACCTCCCACAGATGAATATCTCTAATTTGAATTTACTATCCAAAACTTGTATATATCCCTATGATATAGTATTAGCTTTCTCTGTGATTGAATTTTATATTCACGAACCCTACTATGTTTGGGTATGACATTATGTTATATTAGTGTTTATCTTGCTATTTAACAAATTTATATTTTTTATGGAAAAGTTTTTCTGACAACTTTAGCATTGATCTAAATCAATGCTAGTGTTTGGAGAAAATTTTCTCATTAGTCCACACAAACATTTGCCAAAGTATATTTGGTGGCATGGGATGGTATCCCAAGTCTTTAGTCTAAGGACATCTTGAGTTTTACAGTTTTTAATTCTTTTGAGTTATACTTTAGTTCTTTTCAAGTTATATATAAGAAAATAGTAAGTTTATTTAGAGGTAAACTGTAACCCACACTGAGGGGTAAAGGAAAGTAAGAGGTAGTGAGAAATATCTCGGCCCTAGTATGAATGAATCAGATGGGGATTCTATATTTTCTGTGATAAAATGAATTGGCTAAAATAAGTTAAATTCTGCGACTGTCAGCTATCTTAACATGAAAGTTTTTATTTTTTTATTTTATTTATTTTTTTTTTAAATTTTTTTTTCAACATTTTTATTTATTTTTGGGACAGAGAGAGACAGAGCATGAACAGGGGAGGGGCAAAGAGAGAGGGAGACACAGAATCGGAAACAGTCTCCAGGCTCCGAGCCATCAGCCCAGAGCCTGACGCGGGGCTCGAACTCACGGACCGCGAGATCGTGACCTGGCTGAAGTCGGACGCTTAACCGACTGCGCCACCCAGGCGCCCCTATTTTATTTATTAAGATAACTGATTTTATTACAGCATTGAATTTAATTTGAATTATTAGGCATTTTAATATTTATATATTAAATATATATATATATTTAATGTTTATTCTTGAGATAGAGAAAGACAGCATGAGCATGGGAGGGGCAGAGAGAGAGGGAGACACAGAATCTGAAGCAGGCTCCAGGCTCCTAGCTGTCAGCACAGAGCCTGACACCGGGCTCCAACTCACAAATCGTGCGGTCATGACCTGAGCTGAAGTTGGATGCTTAACCACTGACTGAGCCATCCAGGCGCCCACTGTGTCTTAATATCTTTTGAGTGCTAGGTCCTACGGTAGGTACTGAGCAATCAAATATGAGCCTGAGCCAAAAAGTTAGAGAGTTTGTCATAAAATCTTGCGACCTAGTATTAGAGAAAGAAATTAATCAAGCAATTATGTAAATGATTTTATGTATATAAACTGTGATTGGGTTCTGAATAAAATCTGATTTGAGGTTGTGATGCAGGAATATAATGTGTATCACTGAAGATGGACATTGAGAGCAAAAAAACCATACTATCTTCTTCCACTGGTAACATAAGGTATAGAAAAGTAAAGTTAGCCTTTGATTCTAATCAGGAGTTTTCTTAGCCATCAAAACTCAAACAAAAAATACCTCAAAATAGCCATCTAGTCTCAATTATTTCTTGGGATTTAAAACCCAAATTACAAGAATATTTATTATCTAATACATTCAAAAGAAAAAGAAAAAGAGAAAGAAAAAGAAAAAGAAGGCAGCTCTTAAGTCCTGGTCAGAAATAAAAGGAAACTAAAAAACATACATTCAAAAGAAAAAGAAAAAGAGAAAGAAAAAGAAAAAGAAGGCAGCTCTTAAGTCCTGGTCAGAAATAAAAGGAAATTAAAAAACAACAACAACCAACTTTATTGTTGGTTGTTGTTAATTATTATGTCACTCAACACCAAATTTTTATTTAGTCTTGCACTTCTTTTTAAAAAAAAATTTTAATGTTTATTTATCTTTGAGAGAGACAGAATGTGAGTGGGTTAAGGGCAGAGAGAGGGGGAGACGCAGAAGCTGGAGCTGTGAGATCATGACCTGAGCGGAAGTCGGATGCTTAACCGACTGAGCCACCCAGCCACCCCTAGTCTTGCACTTCTAATAAACTTCCATTTAACAAATTTCTGTCTAACTACACATTATGTAGTGTGAAAAATCATGTGGGAACCTGTAATTTGGAGATAATGATGATAATGTAACAATAACGGTAAACTAAAAAGGATAAGTGCAATCAAAGGGGGTATTTCCTAATAGCTTTCTCAGATTGCCAGCAGAAGTGTTCTCTGGGTGATAAAAAGGAAAGTATATAAACAATGGTTGGCCTTACCTGCTGTAATAAATAGGTAGTCTCTACCCACAAAAGTAAACAGAATGGACTGCAATTATACATACTAAAGGCAATACAGACCTATAACTTGAATTAATATCTGTATGAAATACTGGAACCACACGTATCAGTCACAACATAGGAAAATTTGTTTTAGTGTAAATCAATTCAAGAACCCGATGGTTCTGGGAATTCTGCATTTTTTTGAATCAGGATTTAGTTGAGAAAAAATATTTGTCAACTATCTACTATGTGAAAGATAACCAAACCAAGAACTGTAAAAAGAAAACCACAAAATTCAAATATTTTTCTACAAGCAGCCTATAATTTGGTATACATGAATAAATAAAAATTTGGATTTGGGAGTTAAATATGGACAGGAAGATCAGAATACATGAATACAAATTTCCTGTTGTTCAAGATTTTATTCTATGAAGTCAGGTAAAGTGTTTTTATAATGCATTATATTTATTGTCAACATATTTCTTATTTCATAAGCATTAACTGCATGTTATTTGAAAATGAAAACATATAATTAGGGAACTAAAAGAAAAATGTTATCACTGTACTATTTAATGGTAAAAAACAAAAGTTAGAGTAAAAAATACTTCCATTTTTCATTAATAAAGATAATTGTATATCATGAAACAGAAGTTCTGTTTAAGAGAGAACGAGCAGGGGTTCCTGGATGGCTCAGTTGGTTAAGCGTTCGACTTCAGGTCAGGCCATGATCTTGCGGTTTGTGAGTTTAAACCGCATCAGGCTCTGCTTCAGGTTCCTTTTCAGTCTTCCTCTCTCTGCCCCACCCCCATTCGCGTTCTCTCTCTGTCTCTCTCTCTCTTAAAAATAAATAAACATTAATTTAAAAAAAAGAATGAGCAGAAAAGTGCAATATAGGCTTAATAAGCTATTCTATATATAAAAGACTGAGAACAGAGTATATAGGAAATATAAAAATAAAATGAGTGGCGAGAATTACATTGTTCACATTGGTTGTGCTGTATTCAACAAAATTATTCTTAAGAATAAATAGATGGTGAAGTGAAAATAAACAAATCGGATCAAAGGGGAATGCAGAGATGAAGGGAATTAATAAATGTAACTAGACAAAGTTTTAAATGTTTAACATTAAGTAAGTTGCTTCAGGTTTCAGCTCTGACATGTAAAGAAATTGGAAGTCATCAACTTCATCCTTACAATAATAAAAATCTGAACGGACTGAAAATCAATGACTTTCCTTGGATTTATCAGTGCACTGAGGTCACAAGGCAGACTACCATTCCAATATCTGAAGAGACAGGTGCAACTAGAGGGATGCAGCCCAGATCTGTTTAAGTGGAGCAAACTCCCCTAGAGTGTAGGGGATGTGTGAAGGATAGTTGCCGGGAATGTTTGAAGGATAATTTTGATGAATTTGCTGGAGACAGTGTAGACCTACCATGTGAGGGAGAAAATCCTGGAGGCCTGTTGCCCAAGGGGAATTTCCACAATTTCGTGGGTTTTTCTTCCAGGAGTCTTACTAGGTTCCCAAACTAAAGATAATAAAAACACCCCTTCAGCGTTCTGGTAGGAGATTGTGAAAAGAGAAAGTTGCTCTATACCAAGGGGTACATACCTTTTACTAACAACGAAACCATTACATGGTATAACTGTAGACTTCTCTGTGTGCATCTCTCAGCAGTCTCCTCTCGTCTGTGTGTGGCCACCCCTTCCTATTATTTTCCCTTTTTTAAATTTTTTTTTTTCAGCGTTTATTTATTTTTGGGACAGAGAGAGACAGAGCATGAACGGGGGAGGGGCAGAGAGAGAGGGAGACACAGACTCGGAAACAGGCTCCAGGCTCCGAGCCATCAGCCCAGAGCCCGACGCGGGGCTCGAACTCACGGACCGCGAGATCGTGACCTGGCTGAAGTCGGACGCTTAACCGACTGCGCCACCCAGGCGCCCCTCCCTTTTTATGATTTACCTTTTACTACTATTTTAATTTATTGGGGATTCTGAAGAGATGGCAAGTAAGCATTTATGCTCATTTGCCATTTTGAACTGGGAGCCCAGTTGTTATTCTTTAAAATGTAATTGTGTTGGCAGATGCACATATAGAAACTTGTCAAAACTTATAAAATTATATACTTGAAGTAGGTGCACTTTGTAGTATATAAGTTACATTTCAATAAATGTTATTAAAATAATCAGGTAACAATAGACTTAGTAAGATGATTATCATTAGGCTTTTATGATAATCAGTTCACCGATATGAATAAATTGGTTTGGAAATAAGTCTGATAAAATAATCACCTTTATCTAACTTCTCCAAAAGACCAGAGTGTTGCGTAAAAAAGAGCTCTCTCCTTCTCTTTCAGATTTAATAAAGAATTTTCTCTTTGAGGTCTGCACAAGAATGATAACTGATCCCTTAGATTATGCACGGTCACTCATCTATCACAGAACTCAACATTGTAAGGCTCTGCCAGTGTGACTCAGTAAGGAATCAGTAAAAGAAATAAACCAGTTTGCTGTATTAAAGAAACATAATCCAACATGCAATGCTCTAACCTCAAATAGGTAATTTTGCATTGCCTGTGAAGAGGAATTCTTTATTAAATTAAAACTTTCCACAGCCTATCAATAGAAAAAGTATTTATCCTTCAAAATATATCATTCTTTCACAAAAATTATAAAATCTTCCCTGAGTTTATTTTATAACAGAAACGCCTTCCTGTTTCACTTGATATCAGAATCCTCTTTTTTAATACACAGCACGTTCAATATTGTTTGATTGGAATTGATGCTTTCATCCACAAGGGAATGTACATGACTTAGAGTTGGCCAGTTATAATACAGCATCTTAATAGCCACCTTTGCCACCAATTTGAAGATACCGGAGTGAAAAGCAGAGAAAAAGATGGGAAAACAGAATGATTTCTTACCCTATCATCTGCACTCCTCAATCATGACTGCCTGAAAGCCCCCAGAACTTCCCAGTTAAATGATTAATACATCTCTACCTCTTTAATCTAATCTGAGTCGGGTTACTTCCAAATAACAACAACAACAAAAATAGCATAGATACAATTGCTTTCTTTCTTTTTTTTTTTTTAAGTTTATTTATTTTGAGGGAGCCAGAGAGACAGAGAGAGAGAGAGAGAGAGAGAGAGAGCATGCGTGTGAGTGGGGGAGGGGCAGAGGGAGAGGGAGAGACAGAATCCCAAGCAGGCTCTGCGCTGAGCCTGGAGCCCACACGGGGCTCTGTCTGTGATACCATGACCTGCTCCGAAATCTAGAGTCGGAAGCTCAACAGACTGAGCCACCCAGGCACCCCATGGTTTCTTTTTTAAATAACATTGTGAAAGGTGTGTATAATGTAACCATTTGGAATATTCAGAGTAAACACATCAGAAACTATTTGAGCAATCAGCTGCATTTTGTTTTATCCAAAACAACTTTTTTGTTTGATTGGAAAATTACCCCGCCTCTTCCCCCCCCCAAAACATTTGTATGTATCTTACAAAGCTAGTTTTTTATCTAACATTCTTTCATAAATAATAGCTTTTAATATTAATTAATAGTCTTTAATGTAGCTAGGGACAAGAAAATTTTATATAATGAAGTAAACACTTTATTCTAATAGTATTAATTGAAGGAGTGGAATGAAAAGTTAACTACTGTAGCTGAATTCTTCTCAGTGCCCAGCTATGTCTCCCCAGTTAAGCGGTCGTATCTGCCTCACCTTGCAGGTGATTGTCCCTTATATTTTGGGCCAGTTGTTTGCCCTCCATCCTTGGCTCTCAGAAACTATACACTGATTTGTATTTTAAAATGCGGAAAAGTCTACATAAATATAAAGTAGGACTACTAAGTGTTATTTAATAGTCCAATTTTTAGCAAACAAGTTGTTAGATTGATACTCTTGCACGAATGGGGGAGGGTGTTCTTTGCTAGCTCCAAATAATATAAAAATATGAGTTTTACTTTTCCATTTTTTATTGTTATTATATGATCAAAAAACTTTTTTGTACTCTTCTACATTCTAACTGGAAGTTAAAGTCCAAATTCCTTTAAAAGGCACAAACAGGGGCGCCTGGGTGGCGCAGTCGGTTAAGCGTCCGACTTCAGCCAGGTCACGATCTCGCGGTCCGTGAGTTCGAGCCCCGCGTCAGGCTCTGGGCTGATGGCTCAGAGCCTGGAGCCTGTTTCCGATTCTGTGTCTCCCTCTCTCTCTGCCCCTCCCCCGTTCATGCTCTGTCTCTCTCTGTCCCAAAAAAATAAATAAACGTTGAAAAAAAAATTTTTTTTTTTAAAATAAAAGGCACAAACAGCTGACTCAATTATGCTAGATGGTTGCTAGCGAGATACTGAATTAACTTTTTCTGATTCCTTGGAAAGTGCTTTTTTCATCAGATTTCTTGGCCAGTACTTTTTTCGTCAGAACCACTGATGATTTTAAAATAAACAACTTCATGAACCCCAGACACATTCACAACCAAAACAGCATTTTGATCAATGAGAGCTGAGCAAAAATATCTGAGTGCTACCTTTTTCAGAATTTGATTTCTTACCTGTGTGTAGAGAACCTAACATACTAAGTGAGGACTCTAAACTTCCCTCAATTACCTCAGAACTCTTTGACATGCTTAGCTGGTTGTCACCTCAGTTCACAATGAATACTGTTGTAAACCAAAACAGATTGGTTTTAAATTCTCTCTTTAGACATTGCTAATAAGGGGAATTGTAGAAAAGCAGGCTCTAGATAACAGATATCTTTATTTTGTCCTGAAAGAAAGAATCTGTCCTTTCATAAAGAACCTTTCAGAAAGAACATGTAGGTATATCTCAGACGTATAGCTCTTCATAGTTGACAATTTAAGACGGGTGAATGGAAATTAATTCTTTCAGGATTGCTCATTTGGAACACAATTTAGAATATATTACTGCTGCAATTAACTGATCTTTCACTTTGAGGGGCAAAATAAATGTACCACTGATTTGTATAGCATTTGTATCCTCAGTACTATTTAGACAATGGCTCTCATCCACTTACCGAATTCACTGAGATAAAATGGAAATATGTTCTATGCCGAATGCTACTAACATTACATAAAGAGAAGTAGATTTGACTACCAGAGTAAAATATAGGGTGTTTTAGAAGTCAAAATTTAGAAATTTAGAAAGCTCTTTGTTTCTTATATACCTGAAAGAAAGAAAAATTCTTGCTCTTTAGAAACTTAAATTATCTACGTTAAATACCCTGGGGGTGGAGAATAGGGAAAAATAAGTGATTTATTAATAAGTTATTATTATTTTTTTTTACTTTTTTAAAGAAGTAATATTTGATTACTCTGGACTATTCTAGAGTTCAGTGTTTTGGAAAAGAAATTAAGCAGTCAAGTTATGGGTCAAATTTAACAGTTGTTATCATTTATTAGTTTTTACTATGTACCAGACACTGTTTGAAGGGTTTTATTTGCATTATTTCATTTATGTAAAATGTGTAATATCTTTTAATCACTTTTCAAGTGCTAGGGTCTTGGTAAAAAACGTTATGACAATAGGTAGAGAACATCAATAATAAGTAGGTTTGAAGATAGATGTTGAGAAGTCCAGCACTCTTTTAAGGAATTCATTTTTTTCTTTTTATATAAAAATGTGGATTGCTAGGGGAAATTATCACCATATGAAAGAAAAGGATACTTCTTTAAAAAACAATTGCAGTAAGAACCTAAGGTAAAACAAATTCTCAAGTATTTTGAAAAATAGATAAATAAAATGTATGACTTTCACATAAATTACTTTAAACAACTAAGAACTTGATTTCAACTCTAGTATCTTTTTTTTAATGGAACAAATTCAGATAAAGAAAACGTTATCTTGTGATACAGGAAAGTATCATGAAAGTACTCTAGCTTCTTTTGAACAAACTCATCACTTCCTTGAGGGGAATTTTGATGGGTTCTGAGGGGTTACAAACAGTGATCTCAAGAAGCTGATGTTTAGGTTGGGAGGACAGAACTTCACATGATGAATTTATAAAACATTCCATAACTACTCAAGGTATGTTACAAGTAAGAATATAAGAGACAACTGAGTGAAAATGTCTGAGAAAAGAGTGCTTTGGGTTCTGGACCAGCCAGCAGGTACTTCACAGTGTGAGGAGTCAAAGTACATTTCAAGGGTAGACAGGAGGACAAAGAGAAAGGGATTAGCCGGTGCGAGGGACCCTGGGGAGGATATAAGTTTACAGTATTATATTTTGGTTTTCTTAAGGTTCTTGGTTATAGTAAGCATATCTAAAAATTTGTAAGCTCTTAAATGTATTTGAAAATTAAATTGAGCTATGTAAATTTACTATGAATATCATTTGATTTTAAATAAATAACTTTCTGCTATATCTCATCATATCTGAAGGATTATTTTGTTTTGTAAAAAAACAATTAGGAGAAATCACAATTTAAACTACACCACTTTTCTTGTTTTAAAAGAAATGTGATATTTATATACAAGGTACAGAGTTTGGCAATTACCTTCGGTCTTTAATATTTATAATAGTCCATAAAATTTCACCCACCATTCTTATCCCTTGAATACATTTATAAGATTTCCAGCTCTTATTATTAACTGTTTTGTTAAACTTCCACTTAATATTCTAGAACTGCATAAAACCCAAAGTTTGAAATAGTGTCTCAAAGTAGGAAAATTTCTTTATCTATAAAGTGTACATACTGTTTGAGCAGAACAAAAAGACTTTATTAAGGGAGCGCCTGGGTGGCTCAGTCAGTTAAGCATCTGACTCTTGATTTCTGCTCAAGTCATGATCTTGCAGTTTATGGGATTGAGCCCCTCTTTGGGCTCTGCACTGATAGCCTGGAGCCTGCTTGGGATTCTCTCTCTCCCTCTTTCTCTGCTCCTCTTCCATGCATGTGCATTCTCTCTCTCTCTCTTCCTCTCTCTCTCTCAAAACAAGTAAATAAACTTAAAAAAAAAAAGACTCTATTAAGGATATACCCAGACTGATTCATAGGCACACAAGACATAAAAGTTCTGTCCGATTAGGGGAAGAAACTGTATGTATACGTTTTTGTTCATTTTTGCAGTCCCTTGGACATCAGAACCATCCCATATGTAATAGAGAACTATTTTTTTCTGACTCTGTTTCCCTTTTAGAAATTTAGAATGGATGGAGATTAAGAGAAATAACTGCATATTGCATATCAGCAAGGAGAGAAAACAAATGAATAAAATCATAGTTTCCTTGTAAAATTAACCAAGTCACATTGGAATGCCAACCAAAATTCCATACTTCTGAATTAGCTAGTAAAATGATAAATGTAAAAAAAGGAAATAATATGCAATCCGATTTTAATTTCCCAGAACAAGGAGCCAAAGCTGATACAAAGTAAGAGTATTGGACTTAGGTTTAGAGACTGGTTTTACCATGTACTGGTTTTCCTTTGTCACTGAATGGCTCTGAGTTTTTCTCATTTGCATAATTACACATCTCATCACTTGATACCTTCTTAATAATTTCATTGCAGTTATTAAATGAGATAATGTATGTAAAGTAAAAATGTTAGGTATTCAAACAGAAAGAAGCTTCTTTAACTCATTGGTGTAGGTAAGTGGGCATCATCTTTTTGTATTTCTCATTTATTAAAATTCATCTTTGATTTTCAAAGCTCTTATCTCCAGCCGTCAGAGTCTGAGTATAGTATTTGTTGTGTTTATCTTTTTATCTTATTTTTGTGTGATTTATTTATTCATTACATTGTTTTCCTCTCAAGATTTACAAACTTAGCTAGTGAAAAGTTCAATACAAGTAATACATCTATAATGATTAATTTTTGCACTGATAGCAAGATGTGACTTACCACTTCCTCTATGAAAGATGATTTGGCATCCTCATACCACTTCCATATTAATTATGGTTGTACTCAGCAAATGAAATAAAAGTATGAATGGTTTTGAAAGACCCTGGGAATGGACCGGAGGATGGGAAGAAATGACATGTGAATGCATTGCTTTTAAATTATGTTTTTCTGTTTTCTTAAACATTTTTCCATCTGCATATGTTACTTTGGCCAAAAAAAATTAAAAATAGGAATAAACTAAAAAAAAAGGTTTTCCTATTAGAGAACATGACACCAATGATCAGATAAGTTGGACCCAGGACTTAAAATATTATGTTATGAAAAGGTCAGTATTCCAAGACACTTGGTGTGTTTTGGGAGGAAGGAAAGCAAATTTGTTTCAGGCATTTATTTACAAAAGGGCAAAAACTGTTGTGGAGCTTTTGCTGTTTTGGTCTTAACTTTTCTTATCCTTAATCTATTCAGAAATAGGCACTGGGCACTGGGTGGCTCAGTCAGTTAAGTGTCTGACTTAGGCCCAGGTCATGGTTTCATGGTTCGTGAGTTCGAGCCCCACGTCAGGCTCTGTGCTGACAGCTCAGAGCCTGGAGCCTGCTTCCAATTCTGTGTGTGTCTCTCCCTGCCCCTTCCCTGTTCATGCTCTGTCTGTCTGTCTGTCTCTCTCTCTCTCTCAAGTATAAGTAAATGTTAAAAAAAATTTTTTTAAAGAAATAGGCAAAGGTGGAAGGATAGAGAGAGAAACTTAACTCAGTTCAACAAATGATATATTTATTACCTACTATATGTTGTGTGTTGTATTGTACAGGACATTAGGGATACAAAGATGAAAAGTCAAGGTCTGTGCCCTGTAGGAACTTGATAGAGAAATATATGAGGAACTATACAAGTTGTCAATTTTTCATCTGTATTTCACATTACCTTTGGAATCCACATAAATTTTAACTTCCACATGATAGAAAGAGTGGAGCAGAGGGAAACTGCAAATAGATGAGGCAGTCACATAAAGGAGAGAACAGGCATTAGGGAGCTGAGTAATACCTGAAGAATGAGAAACTGACAGCCATATAAAGGACTAAGAGAAGTATTGAGAACAGGAAGGACAGAGGCCCTCATTCAGTAGCAATTTTAACATATTTGGGGGGGAGGGGGGAAAGAAGAGCAGCATAGGAAATGGACAGTCAGCCAAGAGTGGTGTGAGAGGAAGTCTGAGAGGGAGACAGAGGCCAGGCTTTGCAGGACTGTGGAGGCCATGAAAAGAGTTTGGATAGTATTCTAGAGGCAACGGACAGTTGCTGGGGGAGAAGGGGCTAAAGTTTAGCATTCTTGGAAAAGATGATACTAACTGTAGTGAGGGGAATGGATGGTGTGAGAAGGTGTGAAAGCAGGGGGGTACGCTGAAGGCATACTGCCTTTAGTCTGTTGTAGGGTCAGGACCAGCTGACCCTGTTGTAACAAACACCACTGACATCGCAGTGATTCACAGCAACAAAGATCCACTTTTTACCACACATCATTTCTGTTGTGGGTTGCTAAGCTCTCTGCTCTGTGCCATCACCATGCTCAGGTTGGGATCCAAGCTGATGGTGTGTGTATTCTCTGGAACACTGTCACTTACTGTTTCAGAGAGAAAAAGACTGGGTGAAGTAAAGTGATCTTTGAATTTTTCTACTAGTAAGTGGCAAGTCTCACCTCTGCTCACATTTCATTTGCTAAAGCAACCGTATGGCCAGACCTGATTCAGTGGGACGGGATATAAAATTCTGTCAGGTTAGGGAAATGGATATTGATGAATAGCAGTGCTGTCTACTACACCAAACAGGAGATGATGGTGGCTTTCATTAATGTAATGACAGTAGAAATAAGTGGAAATATGTAAGATACATATTTGGGGCTAGAGGTAACAGGACTTGATGATGAATATGAGAGTACAAGGAATGTGCTGACTCAAGGATGAGTTTTTTGGCTTGAACTCCCATGTGGATGGCAGTAGGTACCTTAACTAAGATGAGGAAACATGAGGGGGGCAAGATTTGGGGAAGGCAGAAAACACGAGTTAGATTCCAGCATGTCCATAAGACATATAACTGGAAAGACCATCAGATAGATAGATAGATAGATAATCTGATCTCTTCCCTAGTTCCACATTTAATCTTACTATATATATACACACACACATATATATATGTATATATACACACACACACACGTGTGTGTGCATGTGTGTATACACACACATACACACAAACATTGATAGCATATTATCATGATTCACACATACATGCACACACTGATAGATAATATGACATATTTCATGATAATATGCTATCTATCTATCTATCTATCTATCTATATCATTGGAATATAACATTTAGGCCATGAGGCTGGATGAGCTCACTAAAGAAGACAATTCATATTGATAAGTGAAGAGGGCTCAGAAAAAAAATCCCAAAGCATGCATAATGTACTGGTAAGGTACAGGAAGAAAAGAAAGCTAAATTGCAGCCATCAGATGAAAGGATGAAAGTCCATGTCCAGCTTGGTGACTATAGTTAATACCTTATTGCATATCTGAAAGTTTCTAAGAGGGTAAACCTTAAAGGCTCTCATCAGAAGAAAACAAAGTTGTAACTGTATATGGTGACAGATGTTAACTAGACTTATTGTGGTGATCATTCAACAATACATACAAATATCAAATTATCATGTTTTATACCTGAAACTAATATAATGTTATAGATCAATCATATCTCAATTTTTTAAAAGTATGGAAGGCAAAAGAAAACCAAGAGGAAAGTGTCAAAAATAAAGGCTAAGGCCACTAAGTGAAAATGAGGCTATGACCCCACAAAGGTGAGAACAGAAAAGAAACTGCTGTATTTGGCAGCACAGTCGTTGTTAACAGCCACGACAGAAGCAGTATCAGTCATTTGGAGGGAAAAGTTTGATGTAGTTAATGTGGATGGATACACTAGACGTTAGTGAAATAAACCCAGGCAATATTTGAATCCATGAGATTAGATTAATTCATCCATTAAAAATGTTTAAAGAGCGAGGGCAAATGGAGCAGAGTTTAGAAAGCTATGAAATGCCAATATTTAAGAGGAAAGAAGAGGAAGACAAAGAGACAAACAACATGAAAATAGAAGATAGGAGAGAATTAAGGAAAATAAAATAATACACTATCATAGAAACCAAAGGAGTAGAAAATTTCAACAAAAACAGAACAAATCAAAGTGTCAGAAGTGAGCTCAATCAAATAATGAATAGAAATGATTATCAATGCCATCTCAGCTGGCGAGGAGTTTCAGTGATGAGGCACAGGCCTGCATTGGCCATGTGAGGAGTAGGATTAAAGCCAGCTCTCAGTGCAGACAAACCAGATAAAGCAGGCCAGCAACAGCTAGCTTAATATTAGCCAGTGCAGGAATATACAGTGGTAAGGTTGAGGGTGAGACTAACATCAGATGTCAAAATAAGTTTAAAACACAAACAAACAAAAACCACAACCTGAGTAGTGACATTAAAGATGCCAACATTAAAGATCAATTGTGGGATGGGGGGACAAATGAGTTTACAGAAAAAAATGCAAGGTTAGAGTAAGGTAACTGCTGAGTCAGAGTACTTCTTATATACGGAAATGTCTTAATATTCTGGTCCTGCTACTGCTCAAAACTGGTCTCTCCCACAGTACTCCATTCCCTGCCTTTCTCTGCTCATCCTTTACTGCATCTTTGACCTTCCTAGGATGAGTCTTAACACATCTGGTAGCTCACTGAATTCCACCTGGACTAGGGCAGAGGATTGCAGAGGATTGGGCTGTAATTGCAAATAGAAAATTGAGGCCATCTTGTAAAAAGCACCGAAGAAATAAGCAAAAAGGTATTGATTTGAGGTATTAAGTGTGTCCCAGGTGGGTAGGAGGAAGATGTCTTCAGCATCCCAGGAAAGATTTAAATATAAAGGTAACAGAGAAGGAATTAAATAAAGGCTAACTATAATGAGAGATAAAGGTAAAAAGTATAGATAGAAGTTAAAAAGTAAATCAAATTTTCAATCAACTGAAGTTGAGTATAAATGTTAAGGGATAGACCTTGAAATATGTAGGTGTGTGGTTAGGTACAGAAAGTACACGAAGAGAGAACAGGGGAGTGTAAGTATAGTTATTACAAAAATATTAATATATACCATGGTATGGTTTATAACAAATACAAAATGTTTTAAGAAAGTAACTTAGGTAAAAGGATGAAAAATGTAGCAGAAAACTTTAAGAGCCTTCGTTGGTTAAAAACCCAGTTTTATTCAGTTTCACCAAATGGTTATCTAATGGGAAATGATTGTGAATAAATGTCCATATAATAAATAATCTAGTATTTTAAGCTTTTAATAAAAATCTATTCTCAAATTTCAAAGCAAGCACTTTGCTGACAAGGAATTTTTTTTGTCATAAAACATACTTTAAAGATTAAATCTGATAGTGCATACTGTTACTATTCTCCCCCCGGGCTCTTTCTTCATGCTGTATTCCATGTGCTAAAATTCCTTGATGTCAGAATAAAGCTAAATGGATACTAAAATGATATTGAAGCATTCAGCTAACTTCTCTTGAAATATATGGTGCTTTTTGTTGCCTGAAGTATTGATATTGACAACAGAGTACAGCCCACAGTCCCTTTCCTGCACAGGTGGAATTATGTGATGCTAACCCCCCTCTCACTTCAGCTGTTCATTATGAAAAATAAATGGTTTAAATAGTCAGTTTGTGAAAAGTCAAAGGCCAGGGAATGGAACCAAACAAATTAGTTTTCATGGAGAGTAAATGCATGCTTTTATTTACCTTTTGGTGTATTCTCACTAAATGAGCCACAAAATTATTTATTTGAGGTAGGGTCCTATAACTAGCCCAGGTCCAGAACGATGAAGCATAACTATGGAACGAAAATTGATTCAGAATACTTTTTTTTGATCCATTTACATAAAATGTCATAGAAGTAATGACAATCTCATGAATAATTGGGAATATATTATTTGAGCACACTAGAAAGTCATTAAATAAATTATTGTATTCTGAAACTTGGTGCACTAAATTCTATTAGAGCACAGAGGTCAGATAGTTTCTCAGAGTAAATGACAAATAAAACAAAATATTTATTTAACTACCTCAGTACTTTGCTTATATAAAAAATGGAAACTAAGCCAATTAAAATTTATTTTATTTGAAACTGATGTACAGGAAAAAGGAGACGGGAAATAACAATCATGTTTGTTAAACAATAATAGAATGTAAACTTTTATTTTGAAATATTTTTATTCCCGTTTAGTCATCAATAAAGATTAGTATTTTGGGCTCTGCACCCAATTCCAATGTGTAGAATAGGTGTTTTCTCCCCACACCACCAAGCAATGTATAGGACACCAGCCAAGTGTCCTTTAAATCAATTCAATTCTGATGCTATCTACCTGGAGATAGTATCATGTTCCACAGGTACAAGGCTCAGTCCCACAAGACCGCTCTTCACTTCCAACTCCAATCACAAGTCCAGGTTATTAGCTGTGCTTCTGACTGACTGGCTATAAATCAGAGGTTCCCAAGACCCCCTCTTTGTGTTCAATTAATTTGCTAAAGTGGCTCACAGAATTCAAGAAACCTGTTTACTCGGCAGATTATTGATTCATTAAAAAAGGATGTTAAAAGATATGAATCCACAGCCAGATAAAGAGACACATAGGGTTAGGTCTTGAACAAAGGTGTCTCTGTCCTCGTGGAGTTTGGTACAGCATGATAGCACAATGAAGAATTCTGGTTCCCCAACGAAGCATTCTGGTTCCTTAACGTGTAAGTTCTCCAAACTTACTCCTTTTGGGTTTTCATGGAGTTTTCATTACATACATTTGATTGATTAACTCATTGGTCGTTGGTGATCGATTCAACTTCTAGCCCCTCTCCCTTCCCTGGAAATCAGGAGCTGAGACTGAATGTCCACCCCTCTATTCAGGATTGGTTTCCCTGGCAACAAGCCCCCATCCTTAAGTGCCTTCCAAAAGTCACCTCATTAATGTAAACCCCATTGTGGAAAGGGGCTTATTATGAGTAAGAGGATACTCACTTCACTCTTATGACACTGAAGCATTTCCAGGAAATGAGGGCAAGAGACAAAATATTGTAAGAAACTATGCTCCCATTGCTCCTGTCACTCAGCAAATTCCAAGGGTTTGGGGAACTATGAGCCAGGAACTGTGGATGAAAAGCAAATATATGGGAGGAATATATATTTTAGTCACTTAAGTAACCAGGTATATATTTCTTACAGATCACAATATCACAATTAGTTAATTTTTTGTTTAAGTTTTTTACATATAAATATATTTGATACATGTATATGTATATACACACATATATATATTTATAACACCTTTGATTAGATTCAGAAGTTAGAGGACATTTCTGTAAGAGCTAAACTGTGTCCAAGTGTTTATTCAGAATCTGTGAAGTGCTTGATGCATACGGCTTCCACTGTACAATTTTGGTATTGCCTGAAGTCTGAGTTCCCTGATGCAAATAGGAAAAAGAAAACAGGTCAGGGGTATGGAAAGTTCTATGATTCCTGCCCTTGTCTTTCAGCTGTTGTGCTGTATCTAATGTGGACCCTACATACCCATAGTTCAGAAATAGCTCAGAACTGTAAACCATGTCACTAATAAGTAAGCAAACCTTGCAATATTATTTTGGTGAGACCATGGCTTTGGCAAATGGGTTCTGTCTCTCAAAATGCATCGATTTCCATATAATACAATACTTCTGTCATCTTATTTTGCAGCATGGTGTCCAGTGTTTCAACCCCTGCTATTTCAATGAAAAATGAGTATATTATCTGCACAAGAATTCTCATTTTCAAAGCAAGCAAACCTCACCTAGCTAAAACCAATCCCTTCATTTACCAGAAACCACCAGAGAATAAAACTAAAAAAGGATAGAAGGGATGATTTGATATTTTGACATCCTACTTTACTCAAGATCCAAAATGACTAAAGATCTGACAGGAAATAAAACAGTTTTGAAAAGTTGGATAAGGTGACAAAATTGAATCAGATGATAACATTTATAGAAAGTAGCACCTTCTGTGAATGACCATTTATCAGAATGGATTGACTAAGTTTAGTGAGCATGTTCAGAATATAAAACAATGAAAAAGTAGCAAATGCACAGACACAAAATTCTTATAAAGAAAACATGGGACAGTTTTCAAACATATTTTTCAATACACTATTTCTTTTATCATGTGGGGAAAGGAATATATCAGGAGCAGACATCAACATGGTCACTACTTAAAAAAACAGTGATTGAATTTTTTCTTTTATTTGCCACAGTGTGCAGTTGCTGGAAAATACAGCAGTTCCCCCCTTATCCATGGTTTCTCTCTCTCCACAATTTGAGTTACTGGTAACCAGCTGTGGTCCAGAAGCAGGTGATCCTCCTTGTGATGTATCCTCAGAAGGCCAATATAGCCTAATGCTGTATCACAATGCATGTGTCTTTTACCTCACTTCATCAGGTAGGCATTTTATCATCTCACATCATCACAAGAAGAAGGGTGAGTAGGGTACAACAAGATATTTTGGGAGAAAGACCACATTTACATAACTTTTATTACACTGTAGTTATAATTATTCTATTATTATTTATTGTTGTTATTGTTCTTACTGTGCCTAATTTATAAATTAAACTTTATCATAGTATTTATTATGTATAGGAAAAACCATAGTATATGTAGGGTTTGATATTATCTGCTGTTTCAGGCAACCACTGGAGGTCCCGGAATATATCCTCTGCGGTTAAGGGATGACTACTGTATATTTCATTTTGCATTTTACCTTCCAACTGACAGAACCGTAACCATTTGTTCCAAATTTATAAGACTTATGTCTTTAGTCAGTAAGTTCTTGTTATACAGGCACTGTGCGCCCAACAGGGAAGCAAACACACAAATAGTAAAACCTTAGTTAACTGGAATGTGGGTATTAATAAAAGTAACTCCCCCCAAATACTTAAAGTTTTCTTTAGCAGAGATTTCTGTATTGCTAAAGGGTGACTTCTCTAAATACCAACTTTTACAATTCTAGGAAAGTAAATATGTAAGTTGATCTGATGGTATAGAACTTCTAGTGACTGAACACATTGTTTTACATACTCCTTTCTTTCTTATAATACAAATTAGGAAAAAGACTACGATAAAATTTGCTAAGCTCTGTCCAAACCAAATTGAGAAAATTGGGGCAGTTCTTCAAGAAATTTGTAATTTGCACAGATAAAGAAAATAAAGAAAAGCATGGACAGTAGAAAAACTATACAGAAGCAGAAATGGTTTCCCAGAAAAATGCATAGTTGTTGACAGTTACTCTTGGCTCTCTGGAACCCATTTTATTTTTCTTTATATGCTTTCTATCCTTCCCTTTTTTTAAATCAATAGAAATTGGGTTTTTCATGTTTTATTCTAAAACTCTTTTCAGTTGACTGTGATATTATGAGAACAGAAGGTAAGACTCCTGAGTGTGTTTGCATTAAATAAAAACGCCTTAAAAAGATTAAAACTCTTCTGGAACCACCAGAATAAAATAACAACACTGAAGGAATGAAAAGATATGATACAAATTCAGGAACAGGGAGTCTTGCCTCTGATCTCTTCAAATCACACTCCAATTACATCTGTTGTTAGGACAGATTCTATTAGGAAATAATCTCTAGCAAGGTAGAAAGTGAGGTTAAGTAGTTGTTAAATGTAATGAGAATTTAGAGAATAAATAAATCCTATATTTGCAATGCATAGGAAAAACCTCATGAGTACTTGGAATATAAAGAGCGTCCACTTGTGCCTTCATCTCAGAAAATCAAAATGATGCTCTCCTTGGCTTCTGAGTACCTGAAACAGGAACAGCTCTGATCTCCATTTGCTGTGCCGGAGAGTTTGACCTAAGGCAAAGGCCACATATCCTGCCTCTTCTGAGCTTTTTAAGAAACTGTGTGAGATCTTCTGTGGCCTGCAGAAGGATCTTGAAGAAATGTTTTGAGTGCTATGAAAGACTATAGAAGTTAAAGAGAAATGTTATCAGGAACTTTAACAAAAAGGAAGCGAGAGTAATTGAAACATGATGACAAAGAAGAAAGTTTTTATGATCACATGAATGACAAGTTCCAAACCCATTAGAGGGATCTCATTGTGCAAATGGCCTCCACATCCTCGATATCAGGGGCAGGAGGCCAAAAATGATACAAAATATAGAGAAAACAGAGAATAAGCATACAAATGGGTTTTGGTCTTAAAGGCTGTGTCAGGCTGGTCCGAGTGCAGTGGTGTTTACAATTAAAGGCTGTGTCAGCCTGAATGGGTCTCCCAGATAATTTTGTGGTCCAGTCAGCAAGCCATTGAAAAAGACTGGGCTCAGGTTTATGAAAGGTAGGACAAGTAAGTTGATAACTTCTACTCTTATCTTCTGAAGCTGGTCACCTGAGGGGCCTTATTTATTATGAATTCTATCCCTAGCATTGAGCTATATGTCATTGAGTAAAGTCATATGTCCACATCTCATCCCTGCCTTGACCAGGAAGGTGTTAAGGAATTAAGGCAAAAAGAACATGGGTTCACAGCCTGGAGGCTCACTATAGAGCAAGAAGCATAGGACAATGGACAAGTAGTAGGAATTCATTACATATAAAATAGTGCCCGACAAGGTAACGAAGACTATGTTCATGCATCTCAAGGATAAGGAGAAGGAGAGAAAGATGAAGAGGTGGAAATAAAAGGAGGAAGGGGGACAAGGGAATGAAGGAGGAGGAGGAGGTGAGAATTGGCTGTCAGAGGAAAGAAAGTTACAAGTATAAGCCAAGCACCGATGTTGTGCAAACAGTGTATATGTGGGGGAGAGCATAATGATTTCCTTAATGAAGAATGGCAACTCAAATTGGGGAGCAGAGCAAAGGCTTCGGTCTCTGTGCTGTTAATAAAGCTATTCATTAAGATTTCCTGAATAAGAAGTCGTGTGATAAGTGCATATGAGAGTCATAGATAATAGCTTCTCAGTGCGCATTGGGAACTTAGAGGCCAACAAGTTTAACCTCCTGTTAGATGCTATGTACCTATCAGAGATTAGTCTTGCAGCTTAGTTATTAGAATGAAGAAAAACCTGTGATTATTAATATTAATTGCTTAATGATTAATTTAACAAAATGATTTAATCAAACAAAAGAAGGCTCCTCCCTTGTGAAAGCCTCAAGTTTCATAAATTAGAAATATCATGATAAAATGAGAAACATTTGATCAAGTTCTGTGCCCATCTAAATAATGAAGATCTCATTCACTATTCATGAGGTTGATTTTTTTATGAATTATCTTCACATAAAATTCACATATCGCCACTCCAAACTAAATGATCATTCAGAGAAACCCTAACTCAACATAACATGTGAATTAGCAGTGCTTTGGAAAGGTATTTCTCACTAGGCTGGAGATGTGCTTCTACAATGTAGATTAATTAAAGGAGAATACTGAAGCCGAACAAATCATGCGGCAGTGACACAAAAGGGAAAGTGGCAGACTTAATTCTCAATATTATTTAGAATACCATGGGAATAGAATTTAAATTCTGCTGTGAGAATTTAAACCTTACAAGAGAACATCATTTTGAAGTTAATACCATCAAATATCAGTTAAAATTTAGCTGAAGATAGTTATGTTGGGGGGAATTTTCTCAAGGATACTTAATACATCCGTTCTGCTTCTACTGTCTGCTTCTGCTATCCCCCGTGGATTGGTAAAACACAAGGGCAGGTGCTGTACTTCAACATTGTTTAATTGGCCCCAACTTGCCATGTCCCATTCCAAGGATACCCTAGCCAGGTACACACATTCAAGTGCACACACACACCAACATCCACATGCTACATGCACTCAGTTGCTTTACTGATTGTACTTTGGTATGAGGACATGAGGACATTAAGGACTACAATGCATCATGGTGCTAGAACTGTGCAAAGGCACTGAAGTTGAAGTGTGTATGATAGTTGCGAAGATTCTTGGGAGAAACTTCTTTATGACTCAGTGTCATGAATATGTGTGCCTTTTACAATTAATTAATTTGCTTTCTGTTGTGGACACTGATTTATATAGCTGATCACCCTTCTCTCTCAGCATTGCCAAGAGTAAGCTTGAGGTTTATCAGGGTTCTACTCTTAGCAAATATAAAGTTGTCTTCGTATGCATCAATTCTAACTCCATGGTATTCCACAGGATCTCAGCCTGTGTCTGTTCCCCACCTCGTCCTTCTCATCTGTTTTCAGTGGTTGGCATCTTGCATCATTTTATCTACATTAAACACTGTTGTAAATCCACTTTTATCAAAAGCGTTTTTTAACTAAAATGAGAGATGGAAAGAAGGCAACTTTTCTAAAGGAAAATTTTTGTTTTTCAACAACCAAGTATTTGAAGAGAAAGGTTAGGAATAATACTTAACACAATATCACCATATCAGTATATAGCACTATCAATAGGAAACACATTCAAAAAAGCAAAATATAAAGTCAGTTGAGAGCTTTCCATTTTTTCATAAAGAAAGTGGAGAACACGGAGAACAGTTTCTGTCAACAAAGCACTTTTGAAATCTGATTTTTACTCAATGTAATTAAATTAGAAGTAAACCTATAGACCTAGTTAATATAAGGCTGTACCTATTTTTTTGAATGTTTATTTATTTTTGAGAGTGAGAGAGACAGAGCATGAGCAGGGAAGGGGCAGAGAGAGAGGAAGACAAAGAATCTGAAGCAGGCTCCAGACTCCGAGCTATCAGCACAGAGCCCGATGTGGGGCTTGAACTCATGAGCCATGAGATCATGACCTGAGCTGTCGTGACCTGAGCCAAAGTCGGACGCTCAGCTGACTCAGCCACCCAGGCACCCCAAGGCTATACCTATTTTTAACAATTTAGATACAATTTAATAAAAGCCCAAATATTTTCTTCTATCCAAAACCCTGATCAAATCCATTAGGAGCTGTGGTTCTCCTTTCTTCATTTTGATTACACACAAAGACCAAGTGTACATTTCTTCTATAACAGGCTTGATTTTAAAAAGTACTAGATAATATGAAATACCAGTATACTAATGTTTGATGCTATTATTATTATCATATTATCTGAATAGAATGAATTTCAAATGATATTAGAGAAAACCTACGTTGAATCTAGTCCTCCTCTGGTTATATTGATCATACCAATTTTCTACTTTCATCAGAGCTATCTTCATTACATTCCCTAAAAGGAGTTAAAATATCTATTTTAAAGGATAATTTAAAAACATATTTTAAGGAAAAAAGTATGAGGATAATGAGGTATCATCACATTGTAAGGTAAAGTATCTACCAGTAATTGAAGAGATTTTGAAGATAAAGGAGGAAATGAACTCTCTAGTGATAATCCATCAACCAGCCCTAAGAGTCAGATAGTGTAGTGAATTGTCATTTGGTAGCCTATCACCTCTCAACTATGAGGACACCATTTATACATTTTATTAAACTAAGAAACATACTCAGACCTTGTTAATCGTATATAATGAAAGTATTTATTGTATACCTTTTGGGCTTTAAACTTAGCTTGACCCATGAGAAAAAGCCAATAGGAACCCTCCTTCTATCTCACATAAGTGAGCTGTGGCAGTAATTTCATGAATTTTTACCAAGGAGAAATGGAAGATATTTATACATCTATTAATTGTTCCCTTGCTATGCCAATAGTCCCGTATGAAACACAAAAATTTAAAACTTTTGGCTTTCTAATTTTCTGCAAAAGACTTCTTGTAGATATGATCTAGCTGAGGTTACTTTGCTTACCACATTCTCCACCCTTGATAAGAGTTAAGTGATTGTATGACCCTATGGGATGATGTCTTAAAGACAAATTGTTTCCAAAATATTACTGTTATTATTATATGGCAGCTATGACTTTCTAAAATTACTTTTTCAAACTTAAAATACCTGGATTTGGAATCTGGCCAGCAGTTAATTCTAGCCAAGATAATAAAAAGAGAGAACAGCAGACTTGTGCTCTAAGACCAGGATTGGAATAGTTTTCATTTACCACAGAATCTGCCAGTACAATAATCTGTGCATTTCAGATTCCCCCAACTCTTTTTTTTTTTTCTGGAATTGCACTTGCTCTTTGAAAGGACCTGTTTCACTTGTTGAAATATCTATCAATAATTATTTGATCAGTAGGCAAAATTTCTAAGAAAGATATACCCAAAAGTTCAGAGTTGACATAATATGAAAATTATAATAATAAATGCAGATATGTTAGGATTTCATATTGAAATAGCATTATAAACTCTTAGAATATTATGACAGGTGAGAAAAAATAAATAAGCTCATCTATGAATAATAATATAAAGCAATCAAGAAAAGGAACATGATGTAAGCAATAGATCTTAAAAATCAGTGAAATAAGGAAAAAGGAAGTCGAGTTCTGGAATGTAGCAGAAATTGGCAGTTTACCTCAACTCCTTAAATTGCCTCAATTTCCCCAAGTCATACTGATAAGGTAAACAAATTCTTAGAATTTCAATACTACTACATTCCTTTCATCTGGCTGATGTAACAAAATACCACAAAATACCGCATGTAGCTTAAAACAACAGAAATTCATTATTTCACAGTTCTGGAGGGCAGAAGTCTGAATTAGGTAGCACTAGCCTGAAGTCAAGGTGTCAGCAGAGCCAGTCCTCCCTCTGGAGGCTCCAGGGAGAATCCATTCCAGCTTTTTCCAGCTTCTAGTGTCTGACGACATTCCTTGGCTAATGGTAGCATCACTCCAATCTCTGCTGTCCCCACACGTCTTACATCTTCTTTTCCTCTTCTGTCTGTGTGAACTCTTTTGCTTTTCTCTTACAAGGACACTTGTGATGGCATTTAGGGCACAAATTGATAATCAGGATAGTCTCCCTATCACAAAAAGCCTTATTTACTTAATCACATTTGCAAAGACCTTTTTTTCCAAATAAGGTAGCATTTACATGTTCCAGGGGTTAAGACCTCATATCTTTAAGGGCCCACTATTCAGCCACATACCATGACTATGAAATTGAAAAGAAGAAAATTCAAATATTTTTTAGAAGAATAAGAAATGATTACTAGGGAGACACTGATGAAATGTGTAAAATAAACATGTCGAGAGACATGCAGTTCAGTGACTATATATTGGATTAAGGAGATGTCCCACAGCCTAAAGGCTTCAGAGGTGTTGCTATACCTCTCTGAACCAGATGTAGTAAATCCTGGTACCTGACACAATTGACAAATACTTTCTCAGAAGAGAGCGGGGCCTGGGCTTTTTATAAGCAATTACACTCCAACTCGTTAAGCTCTTTCCACCTCTGCACTGTCTTCTACACTACCATCCCACCAAGCTACAGAAAGACGTAAAGGACTCAGATTTTTTAGCCCTCCATCTAAGAAGAGGAAACAAATTGTTCTAAATATAATGAAAAGAGATACAAGAGTCACTCATGTTTTATCATATTTAATAGAATGGCCCAAATTTAGCAAGTTAAAATAAAATACCTTTGCAAATGTTGTAATAAAGGAAAGAAGGAAAGGGTAAAGGGAGGGAGGGAGAGAGAGAGAGAGGATGGAGAGGACGGGAGGGACTAAAACAACAAATAGTTCCTACTAGCAGGAAAAACACTGTTATTAAAAGATGAAGCTTCATGTGTTCTGTCAAAAAATTAAACCCAACTGCTATTTACAAGACAAAAATTACAGAAATATAAATAAAATGACACAAAAATGAAGCTAAAAAATAGGCCACTACACATTAAGTATACAATAACCAGCAGTCCAGTTATATATCAGCATTAATTAGAAAAACAACGAAATCTTGCCATTTGCAACAATGCAGATAGAACTGGAGGGTATTATGCTAAGTGAAATAAGTCAATCAGAGAAAGACAAATATCATATGATTTCACTCATGTGGAATTTAAGAAACACAACAGATTAACATAGGGGAAGGGAAGGAAAAATAAGATGAAAACAGAGAGGGAGGCAAACCATAAGAGACATACAGAGAACAAACTGAGGGTTGCTGGAGGGCAGGTGAGTGGGGGCATGGGTTAATTGGGTGATGGGCATTAAGGAGGGCACTTTTAGGGGTGAGCACTGGGTGTCATATGTTAACAGATGAATCACTGAGTTCTACTCCTAAAACCACAACGATACTGTATGTTAACTAACATGAATTTAAATTTAAAAAAAAAGAAGAGAATATAACAGACATAAGCTATTCCTGTTATAGCAGTGTAAAATGAGTAAGAATAAGCCTAATAACAATTGTGTAAGAGATATCTGAAAAGTGTACATAAATATTAACATATACTGAAAGCATTTACAGTAGCTAATAAAATGTTAAACATTGCTTTTGACTAAGGATGGTATCGTGAGAGGAGACTTTTTCTGCATGTCTACCCTTTCTAATGTTTAATTTCTGGTTTGTTTGAAAAAATAAATAACCCTCCACCTCGATAATGAGGAATTACTACAATATTGTAGGTAAATCTAAGGAAATGAGCTAAGAAAAAAAAACACATAAATAGGAATATAGAAAAGTTGATATTTATATAAGATCAAAATATATTTTGTGACCATGTTGTAAAATATTATTTTGTTAATTATGAGAAAACAGTTGATTTTATTTTTTTTATTTTTTTTTCAACGTTTATTTTATTTTTGGGACAGAGAGAGACAGAGCATGAATGGGGGAGGGGCAGAAAGAGAGGGAGACACAGAATCGGAAACAGGCTCCAGGCTCTGAGCCATCAGCCCAGAGCCCGACGCGGGGCTTGAACTCACGACCGCGAGATCGTGACCTGGCTGAAGTCGGACGCTTAACCAACTGCGCCACCCAGGCGCCCCAGAAAACAGTTGATTTTCTAAAGCATAAACTGAGTTGTGTCCAGTTAACTTTTGTTTTAATAAGTTTACAACCTAATACATCAAGAAACTGTCATAGGGAATTCAAACATTCAGTTAAGACACTGTTGAGGAGCGTCTGGGTGGCTCAGTTGGTTAAGCATCTAACTTCAGCTCAGATCATGATCTCACAGTCTGTGACTTTGAGCCCCACATCAGGCTCTGTGCTGACAGCTCAGAGCCTGGAGTCTGCTTCAGATTCTGTGTCTCTGTCCCTCTCTGCCTCTCCCCAGCTCATGCTCTGTCTCTCTCTGTCTCTCTCTGTCTCTCTCTCTCTCTCTCTCTCTCTCTCAAAAGTAAATAAACACTAAAAAAATTTGTTTTTAATAAAAACTAAATAAAAAAAAAAGAAAGGCTTATTGTTGTATATTAATGAACACAGTGGAGGACTGCCAAACAGACCATTACTTAAGTGTATGGATTCATATATTTTGATGACCATACCTGAAAAAAATTATTTGATTATTTGATGTTATACTAAAGTCTCTTTGGGTAGAGTGAAGAAGTCTATTCTTTCTAGTCCTTTTGTTCAAAATTTTAATATTCCACTCAAATAAATATGTAGAAGTCTTTTTATCAACATATATCAGAAATACAATCTCATAATCTTCATCAAAAATAATCTTTGATCAAATTTAATTTCTGATCCAACAATTATTTTGAAATTAAATATGACGTGAAGTATATTATTCTTGTGTTGATGTCAACATTTGGAATAATGGGAAACTTAACCAGTACTGCCCATATAGTCAGCTCTAAACATAAGTTTTGATGTAGGGGATTCTCCAATCTTCCTGAGATGTGTGGTTGTCTAATTTAATAATTTATAGAGATATATTTGTCATAGAATTCCTGTGTGTACCATAACAGGCAGCATAGCATAGCTGTAAATAAGAAAGGGCATGAAATTATAGAGATTTATTTTATTTTATTTTATAATTGAATTTTTTAATTTTTTATTGAAATCTATTTGACATATAACATTGTATAAATTTAAAGTGTACATGTTAATTTGTTACATTTATACATTGTAATATGATTGCCTTTGTAGCAATAATTGACATCTCTCACATTACATAATTATCCTCTTAGAAGAAAGGTTTTCTTTATTTTAAAAATTTTTTAATGTTTATTTTTGAGAGAGCGAGTGAGAGAGAGACAGAGAGACAGAGTATGAGTGGGGAAGGGGCAGAGAGAGGGGGAGACGCAGAATTCAAAGCAGGCTCCAGGCTCTGAGCTGTCAGCACAGAGCTCCACACGGGGCTCGAACCCACAGATGGTGAAATCACGACCTGAGCCAAAGTCGGATGCTTAACCAACCAAGCCACCCAGGCATCCCGAGAAAGATTTTAGATGGAAGACAGGAAGGCACCACTAACAAGGTTTCACCAGTAGTGTTGTTTGCCTTCTTCTGGTAATTTGACTACCATTATTTAAAAGACATTAGCTAAGATTTCATTCATTTGGACTGGGCAGTTGCTGGAATCAAACAATGTTTGCAAATACCTGTATCTCACAAATGTTTATAATATATATGTTCACAACAGAATAATTTTGATGTAGTTTTTACAATATAGTATTCACAATAATTTATAATTCATATATCTGACAAAAGATTTATATCCAGAGTATATAAAGAGCTGTTCCATTTCAATAAAAAGCAACAAATTATCCAAAAATGAACCTAGTGTTTGAAAACACATTTAACAAAAGAACACATAGAATAGGATATAAGCATATCAGTTTATATTCAACATCATTAGTAATGAGGGAATTTCACATTAAAACTTCAATGAATGACTAAAATCAAACTCATCAGAAAGATTTAGTTAAAAAAACAATACTAAATGTCAATTTAATTAAAAAAAACTGACAATATATTAAATGTTGATGAGCAAGTAGAAATTTCGTGCATTTATGTTAAAAATGTAAAATGATATAACTGTTTTGGAAGTTGGATAGTTCTTCATATAGTTAAACATATTCATACCATATGACCCAGTCATTCTACTACTAGATTTGTAACCAAGAGAAATTAAAACCTATGAACAATCTTGTGTAGGACTGTCCATAACACATGTATCTATCATGGCCCAAAACTGGAAACAACCCTGATGAACAGCAACAAGTGAATGGATGATTACACTATGAGATTCATATAATGGGATACTATTCAGTGATAAAAAGAACAAACTGCCAATACACATAACAAAATGGAACAATGTCAAAAACATTACCCCCGAGCAAAGTAAGCCAGACACAAAAGAGTAGCTACTGTGTCCTTTCATTTACGTGAAACTAGAGAAGAAAGATTTAAAGTATCAGTAATCAGATTACTAGTTGCTCAGGCCTAGGAGTTGGAGTGTTGACTGAAAGATGACACAAGTGAACATTGTGGGGTGATGAAAATGTTTTCTGTCTTTCTTGTGGTTGTAGTTATGTGCATTATAAATTTGTCAAAACTCATTGAAATGCATCTAAAATGTATTTTATGATATGTAAAATATAGACACAGTTGATATAAAACACCTTTTATAATAGCATCAAAACCATAAAATACTTAGGGAGAAATTTAACACAAGATGTACAAGACTCCTACACTGAACACTTAAAACATTGTTGAAAGAAACTTAGTGAAGAGCAAAATGGGAAAAACACCATGTTAATGTTTTAGAAGGCTCAATATTGTTAAGGTTTATACATTTTTTTCAAACTGATCTACAGATTCAATATAATCCAAAACAAGAACTAACATGATTTTTGGTAGAAATTGACAAGCTGGTGTTAAAATTCAAATGGGAATGCAGAAACCTTGGAATAACCACTCCATGCAATCATTAACAAAGAACAATGTTGGAGAACTTGTACTACCTGTTTTCAAGATGTACTATACAGCTATAATAATTGAGAAAGTGTGATATTGGCCAAAAAGAAATAGAACAATGAAAATAACTTGAATTCACAAATACACCCATGTGTAATACAGTTCTCTGATTTTTTTTTTTACAGTGAACTAATTAATAGGGAAAAGAATAGTCCTGCATTCAGTTCAAAAAATGATGTTGAAACAACCAGATATTCATATGGGGGTAAAATGAATCTTGATTTTTCTTTCTCACATCATATATAAATTTTAATTTGTAAAATCATAGATGTAAAGCTAAAAGCTAAAACTAAATCTATAAAGCTTCTACCAGAAAACACAGGAGAATATCTCAGAGATTTTGTATAAGGCAAACCTCTTTTTTGTTTCTTTACATAAGATGAAGAACTAAGCATAAAAGAAATAATTGATTAATTAGAGTTTATCAGAATTAAAAATCTCTGCTCATCAAAAGTCACTATTTAGAAAATGAATAGGAAAGCCATAATGAGAGAAGATTTTGCTATAAATATATCTGACCTTGAACTTGTACTCCTAAGATAAGGGACTTTTTCAACTCAGCAATATAAAAGAAATGATCCAATTTAAAAATGGGCAAAATACATGAACACATATGTCACATGAATGATGAACCTGCACATGAAAAGTATTCAACATTTGTTATCAGGTAAAATGCAAATTAAAATCACAATGAGATACCTTTATACAGCTACTAGAGTGTCTAAAACTTGAAAAAAACAGGTAACACCAAATGTCAGCGTGGATGTGGAATAACCCAAAGTTCTGATGAGTTCCAGGAGTGTAAAATGCTTTAACCATCTTGGAAAACTCTGTCAAGTTCTTATCAAGTTAAACATACATTAACCTTGCAATGTAGCAATTCCACTCCTAGGTATCTGCCCAAGATAAATGAAAACCTGTGCCCAAAAAACATCTTGCCCAAGAATGTCCTTAGCAGCCTTAATCATAGCCAAACTGAAAACAATTCAATATTCATCAACAGGAGAATAATGTAGTCTTGAAATGTAATACAACTCATCAGTATATAAAGGAAGAAACTATTAAGTGCAGCCACAGGATGTCTCTCACAGACAACATGCTGGGTAAAAGAAACTACACAAAAACCATATAATATATAATTGCATTTATGAATTTCAGTAACAGATCAAACTAATCTGTGATGATAGAAATCAGAAAACTGGTTCTCTTAGAAGCAAAACTGTGGGTTTGGAAAAGAACACAGGCAGCTTTGGAGGTAAAGTAATATTCCAGCTCTTAATTGGGATGTAGTTAGATGAATGCATCTATTTATCAGAATTCATAAAGCCATACTTTTAATGTCTATGTAATTTCATTGTCATTTATACACTTCTTCTTTTAAAAATAAGGCAGTGCTTAAGATTCAGTTCCTTTGGATTAGGCAATTGCTGGAGACTAACAATAGCATGGAATTTATATGTGAAATATCAGCCATAAGGGGAGCTGGAGCGGCCACACTACTGGTAATGATGTTGTAACAAAGGAACACTATAGAACTGCTTCAGAGTTGCCGCGTGGCTCAGGACAGCCAGGAAACGGCACCAGCAGGCAGGGCACCCTGATGTGCAGTAATCAGAGGCGAGATGGTTCATTTCTAACATGGAGCTGAAAAGTAACCCTCAATAAATTTTTGCTGAATTGAAATAACTTTTTAACTGACTATGAAGAGCAGTAAAGCTCTTCAGTGAAGACTTTAGAAAAGCTACCGTATACATGAAATGAACATTTGTGGTAAGAAGACACATAAAACTTTTCAGCCTTCAACTAATTTATAGTTAGCAATAATTACATTGAAATATTGTTGATTTTTGTTATATAAACAAATATTCATTTGTTCTTCCACAATAAATGTTAATAGAGGTACATAAAATCATGCATTGAATCATTAAGATCATTGTTACAACGTGGCTTAGGTGAGGGCAGACATAGTACTCTGTATTTTGCTTGGGATTATTTTAATTCTGTTTACCAACTTCTGAAAGTGTATAAATCTTTTAGAGTGCCCATATTTCATTACTTTACAATATTTTTGTATCTAGATTCCATTTCCTTTTTAAGTTTATTTATTTTGAGAGGGAGAGAATATCCCAAGAAGGCTCTGCTCCAGCAGCTCAGAACTGGATGCTGGGCTGGAACAGGACTCAGTTAACAGACTGAGCCACCCAGATGCCCCATATATTCCATCTCTGTTTTTATAACTGGAATAAAAGTCACTGGAGCTAAGACTTGGTGAGGGACAAAAATTATTTCTGATGCCTGAGGTCTGTTTATTATTACCTCCCTATCCAATCTCTTAATTTTCTTATTATTTGCCTTTTTTTCCTTACTCTTTTATTTAGGTTTATTTATTTATTTTTGAGAGAGAGATTGTGTGGGGGAGGAGCAGAGAGAGAGGGAGAGAGAGAGAGAATCCCAAGCAGGCTCTACACCATCAGCACAGAGCCCTATGTGGGGCTCGAACCATTGAACTGTGAGATCATGACCTGATCCGAAATCAAGATGGCTCAGTCAGTTGAGCATCCAACCTTCAGCTCAAATCATGACCTCATGGTTCATGAATTCAAGCACCACATCAGGATTTCCACTCTCAATGCAGAACCTGCTTAGGATCTTCTGTCCTCCCCTCTCTCTGCCCCTCCCCTGCTCATACTTTCTTCTTATGAAAAATAAACTCTTAAAAATTAAACAAACAAACAAACAAAAAAGAGTTGGACGCTTAGCTGACTGAGCCACCCAGCCGCCTCACTTCCTCTACTCTTTTAAAGCTGATTTCTAAAACTGATTTCTCTTAGTTCTCATTTCATATATGAAGCATTAATAAGTTCCCGAGACACACGCTATTGATTCAATTTCTTCCTCCCAACAATACGGATAACCTCAGGTACATAGTGATGATTTTAAATGTACACTGTTGATGAAAGAATCTAGCTAAATTGCACTTGTATGCCATAATCTCACTGGAGCAGAGGGGGGCGTGGGGACTGTGCTGAACTAACAAACTTTGTAAAACAGTGCTTTGACTAGAAACTGAAGATAAAAGGACTAAAATAAAAGGAACTTTATATTTACAAATAAGCTATCTGGCAAAGTTGTTTCCCATGTGAGTAAGGGTTTCGCCATCGTAATACCATTATACATTCATATAAAGGAATTGAACAATTAAGTATACAGATGGCAGAGTGTGGGAGCCAGGTTTTCAACGTTAGAGTGGCAAATTACAGATAGGCAAAGAGAATAGTGTAGAATGACCCATGTAATAATAGGATTAGATTGGAAACAGTGTGAATTCATGTTTATCTTAATATAGATTTAGATGATTACATATAGAAACATATATACATATGTCTATACATAAAGTTGCTCTGTTAACTGAGAGGGTCTAGAAGTGACAGTACACAGTAGCAATGAACATACCTACCATCCAGATCTTGGCTGCTAACATTATTCTCCAATAAAAAGGATCAGGATTCCTTGTAGAAAGATGGACTCTAGGAATGGAGCAGGAAATATATGAACCTTGAGCCTCTTCTCGTGCCAGAAAATAATTAATTCCTATCATCATCATCATTATCCTCTAAAGAGTATAATGAAGGGCATGTCAAAGGGACACAGGAATCAACTGAAATAGCTCTCAGTGGCCAAAGCTAGAAAAATTTGGACAAAATGAATAAAGCAATATTGGATTATAACCCAAAGTGTAAAAGAAATATCCATGAGTCCATGCTTATAGGAATAGATGATTAAATATATAAATAAATGATTGAATAAATAAATAGGGGGAGGGGAGAGGCAAATCCAAATAATTTGTATAGATACTCTGCCCTCAAGAAGAAGAAGCCTAACTCCCTAATCTTCAAGTGTGGACTGCACATAGAGACTTCCCTACAAAGAGAACAGTAGGGAAAGGGGGGAAAAGAGTAACTTTACAGAGAAGAAAGATGACAAACACTCTTCAGCCAGATGATCAAGGTTAACATCAATAGTGCTGAATCATGTTGATAGTATGTACCCTTGTTATGATGTGATGAAAATGAGATTTCACCACTGTGGTCTTCCTCCCAAGAAAACATAACTCACTCTAATTTGATGCAAAGTGGACAAATCCCAAATAAGATGTGTTCTTACAGTATACCTGCCCAGTACTCAAAACTGCCTAGGTCATCAAAAAAAGGGAAGTCTGAGAAACTGTCAAAGACAAGATGAGCCTAAGAACACACGACAACTAATATAATATATCCTGGATGGGATCCTGGAACTTACAAAGAATATTAGGTCAAAAAGGAAATCAAAATAAAGTATGGACTTCAATAATAGTGTGCCAACATTCATTCATTCATTGAAACAAATGCGACTTACTAATGTAAGACAATAAGGGAGGAAAATGGGTGTGGAGTATAGTGAGTATATCTGTACTATCTTTGTAGTTTTTCTACAAATCTAAAACTGCCTTAACATAAGCTTATTTCAGAAAAAAATACAGGGAGAGCTGCTTCAGTGAGAGCTACGTCAAACACTTGTCATTTTTCAACGTTCCTCTTTTGGTTTCGCAGTGGGTTGGTTTGTTTGCTTGCTTATTGATTGGTTTGGGCCAGCTGTGGTTCAGTGGTAATTGCTCAGGATCAGATTTTGTGTCTAATATGCAACTTATGTGCTTTTCTCAATTGCTGAAGCAGCCTTTAAGCAGAGGTTTAATTCAAAGTCCATGAGTAGTATAGGTTTTCAGTGTCCAAACTGAAAGAATTCAGCTCATGCATAAGCACATTAAATGTTCCCTGGCATTTTATTAATGATCACTGCATGTCTAGTGTTTGTGGAGTAAAAAAGTGTATGTATGTATGTATATGTAAGGAGTGTATGTATGTATGTATGTATATGTAAGGAGTAAATTCATTTTAGGTACTGAAGGAGTTGTGCAGCTCAAGAGTGCACAAGGGATTAGACCATATTAACCTATTTCATATTGAAAGAGACCTTGCACTTGGGGAAATTCTAACCTGTGGCCAGGTTCCCTCTGGGGAGGCTCTGCCTGCTATGCTTGCTGAGAAAACGGGTGTCATGGTTTGTGGTAGCAGGAGAACCAGGAGGAGAGGTAGCCACGAGAACTTCATGCCTACTCAGGATGCAACTCACATTTGTTGCCAACCGAATTCTTTATATGAAAATGAGTGGTGTGAATTCACATACCTGCTCAGTCCTTACATTAGTAGGTAAAGTTTCTCTGAATCTCTACTTTTCATCCAAATCTCCATGAAACCAAAATTATTTATTTAGAGTAAACAGAGCCTTTTAACCCTGCCTGCATATTGGAATCCTCTCTGGAGCTTCTAAAAGTGCCAGTGACTGGGCCCCGCCCAAGGCTAATCAGAATCTGTAGGGGTAAGGTGTTGGTGGTACAAGAGTCAGGAGTTCTGGAAATCCTCCAGGGATTCTAATGTGCATGCAGGATTGAGAGCAATTGGGGTAGATCAAGCTTTAAACCCCTATGAACCTTAACCTTCCAGAAGTGAAGCTGCTTGTATGGGAGATGCGTATAGAATTTCCCCTGGTCCTAATTTTAAGCTTTTGCAACTTTCAATTTAAAAAGAAAAAAAAAAAAATGGAAAAGAAGTAAAAACCACAAATACAAATGAAAACTAGAGAAAATGCTCTGGGGACATTCTCACATCTAGGGAAGAATGACTTTAAAAATGCTTGTATTTAAAATTCTCTGTCTCTTTCTTTTGTTTGCGTTTCTTGATATAATTAGGCAGAGGCATATTTCTGACTTCTAAAGAGTAAAAAATCAATCATGACTAGAGCTACGGAGCCAGAAGAGAATGTGAGGAAGTAAAAGGGACAGCATGCCTGCTTCTTTAGATCAGACAGACCAGAGCATACCCCTCAGGCATTCTATGTATCTCCCGGGAAGTCCCACATCCTTGACATCACTTTGTTTCTAAATGTAAAAATTACACATCAATTAGGAACCTAAAAAAAAAAAAAAAAAAAAAGCCTCAAGTACAGGGTGCCAGGAACCACTAAGCAGTACTGAGGTTATTCGATCTAAGTGGTAATGAAACAAACTCTCCAGGACAATTAGCATTCAAGCAGGAAAAGAGGTGATTTATGATGATGTTCAACTTTAAGCAGTTAAAAATAAAAAATTTTAAATATTTTTATAAACCTTCGCCAGTGTGACAGTTTGATTCTACACATTTTATTTCACTGTTTTAATCCAGAGAGGACTTGTTTCTGTTGTTTCTGTGATCTTAGAGAAATGAGTATCCTTGAATAAACAATGAATAAAGGCATTACATGAACCTGTATTCTTTTTTTTTTTTTAATTTTTTTTCAACGTTTTTTATTTATTTTTGGGACAGAGAGAAACAGAGCATGAACGGGGGAGGGGCAGAGAGAGAGGGAGACACAGAATCGGAAACAGGCTCCAGGCTCCGAGCCACCAGCCCAGAGCCTGACGCGGGGCTCGAACTCACAGACCGCGAGATCCTGACCTGGCTGAAGTCGGACGCTTAACCGACTGCGCCACCCAGGCGCCCCTGAACCTGTATTCTTAAAGACTGCTTACAGATGAGAACAAAGCTTGTAGATATATGTACATGTTAGTATACAAACTGCTTTTTAATTTTTTTTAATGTTTATTCATTTTGAGAGACAGAGAGAGACAGAGCATGAATGGGGGAGGGGCAGAGAGAAGAGGGAGACAAAAGAATCCAAAGCGGGCTCCAGGCTCTGAGCTGTCAGCACAGAGCCCGACGTGGGGCTCAAACTCACATACCATGAAATCATGACCTGAGCTGAAGTCCGACGCTTAACTGACTGAGCCACCCAGGCGCCCCCTGCTTTTTAAGACAAATAGAATTAGGTTATCACAACCCACATCTGCCTTTAAGCAGAGGTTTGATTCGAAGTCCACAAGTGGTAGTTTTTCAGTATCCAAACTGAAAGAATTCTGATTGTGGATTAGCATATTAAAATTTGAAATGTGTGGGGCGCCTGGGTGGCGCAGTCGGTTAAGCGTCCGACTTCAGCCAGGTCACGATCTCGCGGTCCGTGAGTTCGAGCCCCGCGTCGGGCTCTGGGCTGGTGGCTCGGAGCCTGGAGCCTGTTTCCGATTCTGTGTCTCCCTCTCTCTCTGCCCCTCCCCCATTCATGCTCTGTCTCTCTCTGTCCCAAAAATAAATAAAAATGCTGAAAAAAAAAATTTGAAATGTGTTAGCTTAATAATGTTCAGAACTCACTAAATTGGGCTGGACATCGCTAACATTATGTCAAACTAGTGAATCTTCTAGCACTGTGAAAGATTCACTGATTCTTTAAATGCGGCCTAAGAGAGTGTGTTTGGCCAAGAAGAGAACCACTAATTATCTGTAAATGCACAATGATCTTTAAACTTTCAAAGTAAATACTTCTCAGGGGGACACTTGCCCTTCTAACTCCAGATGCTCTAAAAACTACCACAAACTGTGAGTAGTCAGGTGACTCCTGAGAAATACGATAAATTTGGATTCATATCAGTTTAGGATAAATCTCAGTGGGAATATCTCTTCTCTCATAGATGCCAATTATATTTGATCAGTTATAAAATATCTAGAAAAATAAGATGCTTTTTCTCTCTCCTTGGTAAGTTACACTGTGAATTTTTTTCTGCCCCGAAATATACCATACACCTTGCCCACCATCCACCCAGTGACTAGTAACACTCAATAAATATTTTATGAATTAGTCAATAATTACAAAAATGAAAAATGCTATCCGGATCTTAAATAATCTTAACCCGAACTCAGCAGTTGAACACTAAACAGGTATAAAATTCCACTGAATACCAGGCACCGTCCTGGGTTCTAGGGATACAGAGTTGAATAAAGTTCTTTAACACATTTCAGAAAAGAAACTGTGTGTCCTAAGATATTCACAATATTTCACAATGACTAATAGCTGATGGCAAGTGAATGTTTCATATGTCTAATTTCAGTCGAAGCCCAATTTATTTCTGCCTACCTCAGAAAAGTACAATTGAGAAAATATTAGAACCGCTTCTGAGTAGTCCATTGCCAATGTCAGCAGAATGTGCTGCTTAAGGGTAAACCTCTGAGGTTAGATTCTGACTCCTTTGCTAACTGTGGTTTTGATCAATGTCTTAATATTTTGAAACTGTAATTTCCTAATCTGTAAAGTGGGGAAATAATAATGATAGTGACAATGAAATGGGATCATCTATATCTGGAACAAATTAAACACTTAGTAAAAGCTACTGCTGCTGTATTCAGTAGTCGAGCTAGGTTTTCAAAACAGGAAGACTCCAGGGTGGCGATTTGTTTGCAGGTAGATGAAATCATTTTGAGGTTGTGTTTATAGAGCAATTTACATGAGATCGAGAAAATGTCCTTAAACATGTCAGAATGAGGGAGAAAACTGATGGAGCTTAATGGGTGTCTAAAGCTCCACCAGGCTCTTGGCTGCTGTCACCATTATTATTTATTACTTTATGTTACCACTTCATGAGGAGTGAGGAAAGAAACGTCATGCTAAATGCTGATAGTAGCCAAAAACTTTCCATTTTTTTTTAGTGTAGTGGAAAGAGAAGTGATGATGAACATAAAAACAACCCTCTCATACTCATGACTGATTTAAATGAGAATTCTACGGAATATGAGAAGCCTCAGTAGGAAATCCCCCTGCCAGCACTCACTCACTCATTCGCCTATTCACTCACCCGTTTGTTCATTCATAAATAAAAGAGCAGTACTAGTAATGTCTGTGAGGAGCAATGAGAAGCACACATTTCTGTCTCACACTGGTGCTATTATAATGACCAAATTAAAACCTAACTTATGAAAAAAACCACACAGCTTTCTTTAAACCTCCTGCTGGGACAGGAAGGAAGGGCAGGTTGCTGAGTATGTTGTTTCCCCGAAAAAGAGAAAAAGAGGATAAGTCTGTGACAGTGAACGGGTAATTCCATCAAAGACTTGGTGTGATCACAAGCAGTGGGGAGAGGTAGCAGGATAGAATTTTAAATTAAACTTAAGTTGATTTTCTTGAACAGTTTTAGAATGCTGTCCATAATTAAATAGAAATGATGGAGAGGATGGGAAGAGCAAAAATTAACAGAAACTACAAATAGCAATTTATAATTATTAACTAACTGCATTGCAGGGTCAGACGTGGCCCATGTAAGTGTCTCTTGGCATTAGCATAGGAATGTCTCTTGAAGTCACATTGCTGCAACAAAACTCTTTTCACTCTATAGTTGTAGAATTATTATTATACACACACACACACACACACACACACACACACACACATTTATTTAATTATAACCTGCCAACATGGCCTTGTCATTCATTTCTGAGTCCTATCACTCAGGCAATAAGTTGTGAAGAATTGCCAGCTTAGCCACCATCACCAACCACGAGAGTTCCCTGAGTTTCCCAGACATTCTAAACTCTGTACCCTTCTGGGGACACATTTGCACTGTGGGGTCCTCACTTTGAAATGACAAGCTCTGAACACAAATGGAGCAGCCTTTGTAAACCGCTACCTTCTCCTGCGATGATTTTTCCCTATTGTCTGTGCATCTTGTTAGTGCCATGCTTGAATCCACACCATTAGAGCCGTAACACAGCTGCTGTCATTCTCAGTTATGTAGGGCTCTGGCAAAGACAGATCAACTCTGAAAAAAAGCCTCTTGCCCCCCATTTTATCACCCAGAGTCAGAAACTTAAATACATAACAACCAATTATTTGAAGTCTTCCCAAGGCTCATAGGATAGGGCCAATTGCCCTTCCAAACTCAGAAAAAGAGCTGAAATAAGGAGGATAGGACAGGTCAGGACTGATCAAAACTAACATTCAGACAGGAAGGACCAATTAGGATGACGGCTGGAAGGGAATGCAAGACACCAGAGAAGCAGGTGTTTTTGATTATTTTTTCTTTTTAATTTGAGAGAATATTACAAGTAAAAATTCCATTAATATCCACAGTTCAGTGAGTTTTTGTTATAATTTTAAACATATGTCTTTTTTTATCACTTCAGGCAACAAAACAAAGATTATGCCTAATGTGTGCAATGAATTAAATTGTGAAGAGAATGTATTTAAATTAGCAAGGAAAAGATGAAAATCTCTTTCATGGATTTAACTACATTTTGATTTATATAAGACTTTTTAGCTAATTTGGAGGCTAGTTTCTTTTATGAGGTGGGTTTTTTTAATGTATTTTATTTGTTTTGAGAGAGAGAGAGAGAGAGAGAGAGAGAGAGAGACAGAATGTGAGTGGGGGAGGGGCAGAGAGAGAGGGAGACACAGAATCTGAAACAGACTTCAGACTTCAAGCTGTCAGCACAGAGCCCAACTCGGGGCTTGAACTCAGGGACCATGAGATCATGACTTGAGCCCAAGTCAGACACTTAACTGACTGAGCCACCCAGGTGCCCTGAGATGGGTTTTGAGATTAAAGACAATTTGAATGTTTAAATATGGGTAAGGAAAGATTTGACAATGGGTAAATGTACTCTAAACATTAGCTGTCAAACATGGCTGCATTTTGGAATCAGTGGGGAGCTTTAAAAATTCGTTTATGCCTGTATAAGACTGAAAACATTGCCAATTAAATTATCACTCTTCATAAATTGTATGATGCACCCCTAATATGAGAGATAATAGTGAGGTCTACAACTGATAATAATTGTAATGTTGGCTTTGGAGGTTAACAGCCCTGGGAAATAATCTAATCAAATTTTCCCTAGCTTTGGGAAAATGGTACAGGAATAGTGAATATAAAGCCAAAATAACCATGAAGAAGTTTACTTTTTTCTCTGTGAGGGTTTAAAGGAAAATACTGATATTAAACTTTCTCAGAAACTTTCTTTGCAGATCTCAGTGTGCCCATATGGCTTTGTTAGCCAATTAATAACAAAGTAGGCACAATCATTTTTATTTTTTTTAATGTTTATTTATTTATTTTGAGAGAGAGAGACAGAATCTCAAGCAGGCTCTGCACTGACAATGCAGGAGCCCAACATGGGGCTCGATCCCAGGAACCATGAGATCATGAACTGAGCTGAATTCAAGAGTGCAACAATGCTCAATGGACTGAGCTACCCAGGTGCCCCTGTGGAGGATTACTGTTAAACCAAGCCATGAATATTGTCATATTTATCTGAAAAGAAAGGTCTCGCAGAAAAGGAGTGGATTCCTGGACATAATTATGAGTCTTTTAAAAAAGCAGATGGGAGAATGGATGTTGGGTAGGAAAAACAGTGTCTACTACAAGGAATGATCATGGCACCAGGATTTGTAGTAATTAAAAATTGCAAACAACTTATATGCTCATGAAAGGAGGTTTCGAAAAGTATCTTATATCTTATATATAGATATACATATAATGTCTATAATAACATGACTATTAGATGCTAAATAAAAAACAACATTGTTTTTATATGTATATGTATATTGTTTGTATGTTTTTATATAAAGCATGTCTATGCATGTGTATGATATCTACATATACACATATGCAAAGAGAAATACATTGATATTTAGGGATTCAATAAATGATATTTTTAAAATATAAGTAAGAATAATGGACATACCTTAGGGTGAAAAAGCTCCTAGTAATTCATGTGTTAAAATATACATTGGATAATTAATCTTAGTTGTACATTTAATGTTGAAAAACTAAAATGTTGTGGTAATTTAATTATAAAAGCTATTAATTTGTATGAAAATGATTAGTACTAAAATAGCTAAATAGAGAAATAGAGAGCTAGTATGAATGATTATTTATTATGATGCTTATTCATGATTTTGGAGATTTCCTTCTTTATAATCAAAATCTTCTATTGAGTTAAACAACTGGATGTTAAATACAGCTTCTAAGAGTTATATATTTAGTAATACAACATTTATGGAAACATGTAACATTTCAACAAAATAGAATTATGATATCAAATACCTATTTTGGGGAATTATATTACTATTAAATAATTTAAACAGATTTATTGACTTGAAAGGGATATTATGTTCTTTCTAAAGTTATCTAGTAAAGATGCTTCTGTGACATTCATATTAGAATGTCACAGCAAGTATTAGAAAAAAATGAGATTATTCCCACGCCTATGAAAATATTTCACTTCTAACATTGGTAAAACTGAGCCTCTGTTTAGCTATATACATTGATATATAAGGACTACAGGATTACTCTTGCACACAATAGTGCCAAGACTTTATTGTTCCAGCATTACAATTTTAAATTTGAAATGTGTATAACTAAAAATTTTAGTAATACAGTTAGAATAATTATTTTAAGTAAAATATCAGATTTATCCTCATATTTTAGAAGTTCATTCATTAAATAGTGATGATATTTTACTTTGCTCTTGGTTTTGGCTAAATATTTATGCTAATATTTGACCATCTCACATCGGATCAAATGGTTCTTAGAGGGACCTCTATTAAGTGTGTATGTCTGTGTATGTATGCATGTACAAAAAGGTATATATTTGTTTATAAATGTGTATATGTACGTATATCTTTGCATATGGTGTGTGCTTATGTGTACACATTATGTATGTGAAATACACATATATATTATAGAGTTGGGGGAGAGGGAGGTGAGCAAGAGAGAAAAGAAATTCTGGAAAGATTTGTAAATTTTTAATGGTAAATATCTCTGTGAAGTGTCATCAATAGAACTTTTATTTCCAGCACACATATTTCTATTTGGAGTGTTTTATTTTTAACATTCATTACATCTCTGATGAGGTAACTTCAGTGAAGGGAAAGCACGGCCGACTTTGGTTTTAGAAGGTAAATGCTAACTTCTCAGGGAGCTTATTAGAGTATGTTCACACTGGAGCAATCATCTCAATTAAGACTGAGAGTAAGGTTAAGTCCCATTAGGGCAATTATTCAGTTAATTACTCTAGTGTGAACATAGCCTTAGTTTAAGAGATGTAGAACATGAGCCTGTATCTAAAGGGGAAGGAGGTCAGGGCCATCTCCCCAGCAAACCAATTTAGAAGATTTAAGTGAGCTGTTCCATAAGCCAAGAAGGAATCACTTTTTGAGAAATTAGCGTTTAAAAAGAGAGTACACTTAATTAGTACTGGACACAAACCCCAGACACACACTTATCACCAGAGAGAAATGTCAAAAGTGGAATATTTTTACAGTAAGATGACCATTGGGCAGTTCTCTTAAGCACAAATTCTTTGCTACATCATTCATTCATTTACTCCTTTATTCACTATGTAAATATTTATTGAGTGTCTAATGATGCACATTAAAAATTTGTCTTCTATTTTAATGTTCAGGGAAGGCATGAGGGAAGAATCAGAGAAGCCAAGAAATGGAATGAGTTATTTCCTACAGCCATGTGTTCTGTTAGGATCTAAAATGCAACTTGGAGTCATGGATTCACAACCCATCTTGAGTAATGACCAACAATCTCTTCCTTTATTCCAAGGACTTTTATTTTGCTGTGTTTGTATCATCTTAGCTATTAAATAGCATCTTTATGATGCCCAGCTCTGGTCCTTTATAATGCAAAACCAAGCCACTACTCAATCGTGATGCAAAAATCCAGATATTTGTTCTTACTTAGCGCAGGTAGGATTATAAGCGAAGCTTTAGGGATATTTGCTTTGCTTCTATAGTGACATCAAACCCCAAAACAAATCAAATATACTATTTTTGCATTCTTTTTCCACCTTCCTTTCCCCAGCCTCCTTAGTCTGGCATTGGATTTTTAAGCATAAGCAGATGAAGACTTTTTTTTTTTATCTTGCATTTTCTGCATCACTGAAAAGTCCATGGGATGAAATGGATCTGTTTCCCAAAAGGGGAAAATCAGAACACTTTGTTTTCCTGCACTTGGGAACTTGCTCAAGGGTGAAGCTCTTATTGACTGTGTGTCTACCATTTGAAAAGAGATTCTGGGCTTATTATAGCTTCTTGGGATACAGAACAGGGAAAGAAATGTGCTATCTGTTAAACTAAACTACATGAGTGATTCATTTTTTTAGCCACTATAATAATTGTTCTTATAGATTGAAATTAATTTTTTCAAACGTCCATAATACAATTTATAAGAATATAGGTTTTTAATAGCATTAATTAATTTTTTTAATTTTATTGTTTTTAGCTAGAAAGTACTACTACACTGAAGTTTTGTCATTATATTATTTTCTTAAGAATCAAAAGCTGTTTAAGTCTTTCCTGGGATTTTGAATAAAGGAAATTATTAATAAATCAACAGGTTCTGTATTGATCTACTTAATTCCATGCCTCTGAATCCTGTGGAATATTTAATGTCTCCCAGAATTTTGGTCCTGCCCCAAATGCTGGAAGCCATCCTGTTCCTAGACAGGAAGAATAGTAAGACCGTTTCATCGGTAATCCAGATCAGAATTGCTTTTCATACTCTGATGTTTTAATGTCTTTCTTGTAAATGATCTCCTGCCTCATTCACCTGTGTCACAGTTATTTAAACCTCATTTCCAATAATACTCTTGTCTTCCTTATCTCCTTTTATCTAGTAGATTAGAACATCATATATACTATTAGTTCGTGTAATTTTGATTATGCGTGATTTTACAAAGGAACCTAGGGGCACCTGGGTGGCTCAGTTGGTTAAGCAGCCCACTCTTGATTTTGGTCCAAGTCACAATCTTGTAGTTTGCTGGATCAGGCCCTATGTTGGGCTGTGTACTGAAGGCATGGAGCTTGCTTGGGATTCTCCCTCTCCCTCTCTCTCTCTGTCCCTCCCTGACTCATGTGCAGATACTTTCTCTCTCTCTTAAAATAAACTTGAGGGGCTCCTGGGTGGCTCAGGCGATTAAGCCTCCGACTTCAGGTCATGATCTCACAGCCCGTGAGTTTGAGCCCTGCAACGGGCTCTGTGCTGATAGCTCGGAGCCTGGAGCCTGCTTTGGATTCTGTGTCTCCCTCTCTCTCTGCCCCTAACCCACTCGCATTCTGTCAGCATCTCTCTCAAAAATAAATAAACATTAAAAAAATTTTTTTTAACTTTAAAAAAGAGAGCCTAATTTTTTTATGTACTTTTCATGTATATACTACATATGATGGGTGTGCTGTATATTATTCTACATATTATGTATTTATAGATAAAGATTAATATACAGGGTTATATAAGCCAGATCATGTTCATTATATTTTATGGGCCATATAAATTATTGTCAAACTCAATGTTGACTAATTGAATTCACCTTGTGTGTTGAATTTAGAGCCTAATTTCTAACATACATCTACTGTATTAAGTTTCTATTGTTGTTATAATTAATTACCACAAAGTTAAATGGCTTAAAAACAACATGAATTTTCTGTCATATCATTCTGTAGGTCAAAAGCATGGCAAGGGCCTCATCAGGCTAAAATAAAAGTGTTTTCAGGGCTGTATTCCTATCAGTATGTTGTGGGTGGGGTCCATTTCCTTGCCTTTTCCTGCTTCTAGAGGTTACCTACCTTCTTTGGCTCACAGCCTCTTTATATCTTCAAAGTGAGCAATGACAGCTCAAGTCTTTCTCACATTGCATCCCTCTGGCCTTCTTTGCCATAGCCCTCTTCTACTTTTAAGGAGCATTGCAATTACATTGGGCCCACCCACATAATGAATGATCAACTCCTTATCTCAAGGTCCGTACCTTTAATTATGTCTGCAAAGTCCCTTTTGCCATCTAATAATGGCATCTAAGGTAACATATTCACAGGTTCTGGGAATTACAACATGGATCCTTTCCCACCAGCCTGAACTGGCCTGAAGTTTGCTGCTCAGAATTCCTTAGATCACTGGTGCTGCCCCAGAGGTGTAACAGGACTTGACATGTCCAGCATGGTAACAAATCTCCACTATACCTTCAGTTAGTCTCTTGGAAACTTCTATAATATGTATTTTATCCAATACATTTCCCCATTATCATAGTGGTTACTCCAAACCTTCTCCATCAAGCTCAAGCCTCTATTTCATGTCACATCTGTCATGGTCATTGCAATATGCCCCAATTCCTTTGCAAGGTAGAACTTGTAGCCCAGGTGCTGGGAGGGAGTGTGGTCAGCAAACAACATTTAGTTGTCAGAGCCCTAATACCATTGCCTGTCCTAGTAGGATTGGTCCCTCTTGGGGTGGCCCTTATGCAGATGACTGATTGATATGAAGGGTATAAAGGTGTGCTTATCTCTGTCTAACTCAGAGCAAACCTGAAAGTTTGCTCTATTTCCAGAGCTCCCTATGGGGTAGGCCAAGACTATAATTGGACCTCCATCACACTTGAATTTCACCCCCTATTCTATTCTGCTCTCCTCTTTTGCTTCCTTCAGGTCTGGCCCCAGGAGCACCCCTTAATACACGTTCTGTGAGCTAATCCCTATTTTAGAGCTGGCTTTACAGAGAACTCAACTTGCAACACCCTTTCAGAAAATGAGTTGTCTTCCAAACTACCTAAATATATTTCTGTTGCCCTCATATGTTTAAACCAGAATATCCTCTTCTCTTTAAGGTCTTTTGTAACCCTTCCAGGAAAACTGAGTTTTTCTTTCTATGCTCCTCCATATTCTAGAACATAAGACCTCTATCATAAGAAGTTAGATACTACATTGGTAAATATAATTATTCCTCTTTACCTTCACAACATGTGTTCTCTGAGAATGTCTTGTAGTTTGCTGGATCAGGCCCTATGTTGGGCTGTGTACTGAACATTAAAAAATTAAATTAATTAAAAAACATAAAAGCAGTGTGTCTCTTTTGTGTTAGCCCTCTAATATCTAACAGAGCTTGGCATAAAGATGCTTAATAAATGTTTTTAACAATTGTGTGAATGAGAAGATGGTCTCTTCTGCATCCATTGAAATCCCAATTTAGTTACGATTCATCATATTACTATTTATACAGAGTTGGCACAACATATCTACTCTTCTTTGCACTAAATGTGTACTCAACTCATGCCCTACCCCCATCTAATCATGCTTTCTACACAATTTAGGAAAATAAAGAGTCCACAGGCCACATCAGGTAGACTGAATTTCTACCATTTAGAATGCTTTTTGCAATTCTTCTACCCAATTGTTTTCTTACAGGTTACTCCTCATGTCTCAATCACATTATCTTTCCTGCCCATCTATCTATATAGGTTACACCTAGCCTGCTTCCAGTTATCGGAGATGATCAACATCTGTAACAAAAAATCTATAATAAAAAATGACAGTAGCATTACCTATCTATGAGTTGAACTGGAATTTTTTACATTCTTAATGGCCTTGGAGAGGAATAGTCTGTATTCAATTAGAAAGAACAGAACACCAGAGATAGATCATCTTGCCCTCTTAAAAAAAGTTCTCAAGCATCTAGTTCACAACAACTATTTTTTTCTTTATTTCAATTGCTTAAGAATTAGGAATTTCTTTCTATTATATTATATAACAGTTGACAATGCACACCAAACAACCACAGGAAAAAACCTAGTGTAACTGATCACGGAGATATAAATCTTCCTTTCTTATCATGTATATCCCCACATTTTCTATTCTGCCACATTACTTATTTCCCTCTCCTGGAAATTGTTATCTTATTATCTGTTTTCCACAGCATGTTAACACTTTAATGCACATACCTGCTTTTTGTGATCTTTAAAAGGTGAGTGTTCTGGGACCAGGAAAGTGCAGAAACAGCTTTAGATTTCACAGTGTCTGATAATTTAAAAATCCTGATATCCATACCGACTCTTTCTTCATTCATGATTCCAGGTTTATAACTTCTTCTCCAGGTTAGGATTTGATCATGCTGTCCTCCCAGTTGTGCATATTTAATCTTGAACATCTAAAAAATATCCATACCAGAGGGGCGCCTGGGTGGCGCAGTCGGTTAAGCGTCTGACTTCAGCCAGGTCACGATCTCGCGGTCCGTGAGTTCGAGCCCCGCGTCAGGCTCTGGGCTGATGGCTCAGAGCCTGGAGCCTGTTTCCGATTCTGTGTCTCCCTCTCTCTCTGCCTCTCCCCCGTTCATGCTCTGTCTCTCTCTGTCCCAAAAATAAATAAAAAACGTTGAAAAAAAATTAAAAAAAAAAAGTCCATACCAGATTCAGAAACATATCTAGGAAGTATATGCTTCATGGACGCTCATGTCAATGGTAGCACTGCCATAATGTGGTCAACCTGATATTTACCTAGATTGTCGGTGATTATATGGAGACTAAACTTCAATTCCAGCCAAAGTGATTGCATTTTCCTCTTCACATTTTCCCCAAAGTTCAAGAATGTTGTTTTTTAAATTTATGTGTATGATGGCATATTTTGACATGTAAAATATCAAACTAAGCGAGTCATAAAAATGAGGCAGAAAAAATATGTATTGGGTAATTCATATAGCATGAAGATAAAAATGTGATTCACAAATATTGTGGGACTTTCTTATTTGTATAACTTATTTGTTGAATTGAAATATTACTCTATAAATAAAGTAAAGTCTGAAGTCAGAGCTAGAGAGATAAACAAGTATAAAACTTGATAATCAGACTTTCTAATAATGGAATTGAATTAGACAGAAAAACACTGAATTCTTAGGAGAACTGGTAATGAGTACCAATTTACAAGATCGAGAATCCCTCTAGTTGGACATGAAATTATCGCTGTAACATTCATAGAATGTTGGGACAGAGAAACAATCTGGTGGAATGAGACAGAGATGACGATGAGGCTGGTGATGAATGAGGTGGAGAAATCATATTTTTCCACTTAAAGATGGTGCTACAGATGGTATTACTGACTTCTGAATATAATAATGAATATCAAAAATAAGAATTGGTGAACTACAGTTCTTTCTACGCTGAGTAAAAATCTGTCTTACCAATTCAGTCTATTCATAAAGACCTTGCTATTGGTAGCTTTCTCTTTGGAACTCAGAGGCTACACGACACGTCTCTAAAGCAGGCACCTCATTTATGAATTATGCACCTTAGAGTCATCCACTCATAGCTATTCCTGAAGTACTTCCCCAAGGATGTTCAAGGAAAACTAAACTAGTTATCAGGATAACTAAAAATTTTGAGAAAACAAGTGTAGCCTCATAATTGTTTTTTGTTTCCTTATATCATCTGAACTGAACACATGTGGTCAGGTTTACTAGAACACATCAACTTACTATTGATTTAAAGTAATTTAACACAACCAACCTTATTTGGGAATAGCCTAGTTAACTGTATCTTTCTTAGTTGTTCAAAAACGAACATCTTGAGAAACAATATTTACAGTGAGCAGTCTTGGGAAATCACAACATTTAAAGATTTTAGAAACAAATTGAGTATTTACTTTGAAAGACTTGCATCTTTTTATGGTATCCTCTTAGAATAATAACAAACAATGGAAATTTAAAATCAAATGATATGTGAAATGTTTGGCATAGAATAGGTGCCAAGAAATAATAGTTCTCTTCCCTTCAGGGTCTCAAAGCAGCTAACATTTGTAATTGAAGAGGTGCAATTTATATCACACTTAACAGTATCAAAACATACATGGATCATTATCATTTAATTGGAAATTACAGGCCAGAATCAAGATATGAAATTGCCCCATTCATTTGCATAAGAAGAAGAAGAGAAAACTCCAAGTCTAGTCTAGGATGGAGGGAGAAATTAAAGACCCCAGTATGATGACCATACGGTAAAAAATACTTTCCAATATTAGTTTTTTAACCAAATTCTCTGGAAATTGCCAAGAAACATTCTAATCATAGACACTATAGTTTCAAATTACAGAAACCAGTTTTGATTTAGGAAATGATGGATATATATTTTAGTATAGGTTTATTTTAATCTAAGAGATGCAAAGGCAACAAAAGATTTAGATTTTTTATCATTTCCCAAATTATTATCAAGCCTTACCTAGATCTCTTTTTCTGACTTACCTCTTACTTTTATTTATAGTCAAATTTAATTATTAAATAAAGCTACTTCTCACAGACTCCTAAACCTTTTTCCCCATGTGAAATTTTAGAGAGTGCAGTCTCCACTTTACTTATGTTCTGTTTTAATAAAATCACTGGAAATAATTTTGAGCTTATATCTCTCTGTAGTCCCATTCACTCTCAGCCAATGAAAGTGTCCTAAGCACTATCCAAGTTCTAGGGGCACTGCAAAGCACAGGAAGTAAATTAATGAATGGAGTCCTTCTAGTCAAGCAGCTTCAACTATGTAAAAGGATTATTGATACCTGAGAGTGGACAGTTAAGTTACTAGAAATATATTTGTTCAAAAAATGGATAAATATCTGGTGAAGTGTTATGTTTTAAAATGAATACTGAAAACATCAATCTGGGGTGCCTGGGTGGCAGGCAGTCAGTTAAGCATCCAACTCTTGATTTCAGCTCAGGTCATGATTTCATGGTTCGTGAGTTCAAGCTCTCCATGGGGCTCTATGCTGACAGTGTGGAGCCTGCTTGGGATTCTCTTTCTCATTCTGTCTCTGCCCCCCCCCCACTCGCACTCTTTCTCAAAATAAATACACTTTAAAAAAAAGAAAACATCAGTTCATGTGCTTGCATACATTAAAGAAGTTTAGCCATGATGATTGGACCTTTACTAGCTTTTGGGTACTTGACTTAGATTATCTCTATTATTCATTATATAACATATTGTAAGTTTGCCTTTATTATCCTCATTTCTCACATTAAAAACAAAACAAAACAAAAACAACTGAGCCTCAGGGTTTCGGCAATGCATCCAAGGTTACACTGCTAATAAGTAGTAATGTTATCATATGTTATCATATACTCTTTCCTCCATGTAGGATTTGCTAGTTTTCATTTGAAACCATTAATGCATCTAACAATTTCACTGTGTGGGTGCTTTAATTGTCATATTGTAGTGTATTTCCTCACCCTCACCTAATCTCTACACTTACTGTCCTTAATGAATACTAGATAATGACTAGAATCATGATCTTAGAGCATTTCCTGAACAATGAAACATTTTCAGTGAGGCTCAGAGGTGTAAGCTGTCAACACAAACTAGACCTATAGTGAGGTAAATGAATATAGTGTATACAAATTAATAACACTGGAAATCTCAAGATAAAATTAAGATTGGTTCATTTTGTGATTTCAGTTGAAAACACTAAGGAGACTTTAATATCACCAAGGATCAAGAAATAGAGTGATGAAGGGGCACCTGGGTAGCTCAGTCGTTTAAGTGCCTGACTCTTGATCTCAGCTCAGGTCTTGATCTCAGGGTCTTGAGATCAAACCCTGCATTGGGCTCCATGCTGGGTATGGAGCTTACTTAAAGAAAAAAAAAACAGAGTAAGGAAAAAAGGAATGCAGTAATAGAAGAATAAAATTTTAATGCTATATATATTTCATTAACCTACTCATTCTATACTTACTGAAAGTTCCTAAGAAAAGGTTTGGACATAATAACATCATCGTTCTCTTTTTAAAAAAAAAAGCATTATAGGCTAGTAAGTGAAATGGCACAGATACACTGATAAAGAGAGAGAAACAGGGATACAAAGGAAGTAAAGGAGATAAGCATAGTGAAGGAAATCCTCCTGGATGCTTCATGGCATTTTCACATATCCTTGAACAATATGTATTATTTTAACATACAAAGATGAAGGGCATGTCAACTAGAGGACACAACACAAATCAAAGCATTAAGCATGTTCAGAGAAAAAACCAAGGAATGTGATTTTGGGACAGAATACATGAAATGTAGCCTTATAAAATGAGACAGTTTAGCATCACATTTTTCAAGAGCTTTGAATGAGTCTAGACAGCGTTCGTTATAAAACAGAATTGCTGAAGATTTATGAAAGGTGGTTGGATATATATTATCAGAATGGTAATTTCTTAAATTTCCTGAAAGTGTGGCTAATCAGTGAATGGACAGAAGAACAAGGGACCATGTCACAACAATCCTGGTGTCACAACAGGAATCACAAGTCAAGGATTAATGCAGAGCATGGGTAAATTTGGCATACATATTATAAATTAATAAATAAAACCTGACTTGCAATTCACTGGATTTAGGGGTTAGTGCAAAGAGGGAAGAAGTATCAGTGAATCATATAAGTTTTCAAGAACAATGATAATAATATAATGTAGAAGCCACAGGAGGAGTTGCTTTACAACTGAAATCTAAGCAGTATTCAATATTCAATAGGCAGTTTTCAGTATGTGGCTTGAACTTGGGAGGGAGGTTGGGAATGAAAGTACTGATTTAGGAATTTAAAGAGAGTTGGTGACTAGAGTCAACCCACTTATAACAACAGCAATAAAACAGCCCACAGAGAGTGGGAAAATGACCTCAGTCGAGGTAAGAACAGTAGCTTGGGAGGGAAGAAGGAGATAGAGAAATCAAAGAGGTATAAAGAAGACCTAACTAAGCATTGTATCAAGTTGGAAGAGTGCTCTTCAGGGTGACCCAGTGAATAATAATAACATACTGTGGACATAAAGAAAGGTACAGCTAGAGCAAGGGGCACAGTTCAACAACCTTAGCGGTCTGTGTGCACTCTGCCTCGATTCCAGAACTACTTTATTCCCTCCACGCTGAGACTATGCACTGTCTTCCGGTGTCAGCATTTCCCTCGTGCCTACTCCCAAACCCTGCCTCCGTTACCAGATACAAACAGTTTAGAGATCATAAGACCAGGTTTTAAGCCAGGCAAGAACAGGCATACGTGTTTTTCCCTCTCCGTGTGGAAATATTATCACATTATTCCAAATACATAAAAGGAATTATTTCCTTTCTCATATCCAAGTGGGCTATATGCCCTTTCTTAACCTATTGTTGCTTTGATATTGTAAGATCAACACAGAGTTGTCTACCAAATAATGGAATACACAATAAAAGGCTACTCTGGTAATTAAATGAGGACTTTTCAGGATAAGGAAAAAAAAAGATCTAGATTTCTCAATAGACGGTAAATTTAGGGATCTTTTTGTTTGTCTGTCTTTGCAGGAGGTAATCTTGCAAGATATTTAATTATAGTCAAATTCATAATGAGCAATGGCAGTACACATTATAAAGTACTCTGGCATTTCTAAGTATTTAAATACGTTCTTCTTTTTTTTCCTGTAAGTCCCAGGGTTAACTTCTACTGGTATGCAGGAGAGATTGTATCTAAGTGCATGCTTGAGAGAGAGAGAGAGAGAGAGAGAGAGAGAGTGTGTGTGTGTGTGTGTGAGAGAGAGAGAGAGAGAGAGAGAGAGAGAACATACAAGAGCAAGACTGAGAGAGCAGGAAGTATATAGAGACCAAAGAGAATAAGAGAGTGAAAAAAGAGAGAAGGAGGAGTGAGGTGCTTTGTTTTTACTCTGATGTGCTTATTTCAAAGTGTTGTAATTCTAATAATTAGAAGAACTGTAGTATCTTAAAGTATCCTCATCCTTACAATTTATCTTTGTATTGAAAGGAAAAGAAAACACTTCTAACAGGGTTTGTTGTCCCAATATCCACAGAAGGGCAGCTATTCATTTTGCTGTCTCTTTCCTTCAACATATTTTGTAATAAAATTAGGCAAAGGAAGTGGCTGGTCTCTGACACTTGGGTTGCCCTCCTGGGTGCTTTTTTCCTGTCTCAATTTGATTCCAGACTACTGCTCTGAGTCACTGCTCTGCCTCCTCCCCTGTTTCCCAGTTTTCACTGAGTAGTGATCAGTGACCAGATAAAAAGCTGCATTTCTTCTGGCTTGTGAAAAGATCATTTATTCATTCATTTAATCACCATTTTTTTAAGTCATATAATTGGATGAAGACAAACAAAAGTCTGAACAAGCTACTTACACGAGGCTCTAAATATAATTATTTATCATTTCTTGATTACGGCTGTTCTTTTCCTATCTATGTTGTATCCCTTCTTTTCTATTGGCCTGACACACAAAAGAAATTAAATTACATCTCAGATAATTGATCTCTCTACTTATTTGGCGAAAGAAGGAGGACATTTTATTTATCTCATTATATTGTGAAAAAAGAATGTAATATGATTGAGAATGTGGAAACTATCTCATCTCAGCTTTCTGTAACTATTCTGATGACCTGGAAGTCTGTTATTAAAAGCATTCTCTCATTCAAAATGCACACACGTATTCATACTTCCAAGAGTTTTATATCCTGTACTATTTACCCAGTTGTCATAAGCACAGAAAATTAAAGCACGATGTTATTATTAGTTATCAGAATCATTCAATTTCTGATGGAAAAACTCAGAACTCAGTGTGAGATTAAATGATGCTAGGCAGTGCTCATGAGACAGATTCTGGGGTTTCATGAAGTGTAAATCCTAGAATAAGATATCTATGCTATAGAGCTGCAGTTGACTGCATTCCTTAACTTTATATGCTTTCCCTGACCTAATGGTAGCACATCAGGGATGTATTCTTTCATCGGTGTTAGATGTCTTCTGGTTGTATCCAAGTTTACAGGCAGGAAGCATTGAATGCATGTTTTGAGAAATAATGGTTTTCAAATGGAAAATTTTTTCTAATTAAAAGTGAAAAGCTCCTTAAGATTTCTGAAAGTTCTGCTATTTTAGATCCTATCCTTGGGATTACAGCTTCCTATAAATATAGAGTTAGAGGTATGGATTAAATAATGGATTGGGGCATGGAAGACAGGACTTTAAATTTCATCTTTACCAGGGAAGCCCACTATATGCCTTAAAACAAGCCACTTAAACAATCACCTGTATCAATGCTAAGTACTTTATGAACACTTTCCCACCTTACCAAAGTAGAAGCCCAGATTTGCCTCCCTGGCCTTGCTTGGAGATACAGTGTAGGCATGTGACTTAGTTCCCTTCAAATTGTCATTCAGAAGAAAAGTAATAGGAGGATGGTGACGTTGAGCAGACTCCTTGTTGCTGGAAAGGATGGTGCTATGCTGTAGAAAAATGAAAAGCTTTCCACAACAGTGCCAGAGGCCCAGCAACGCCTTGCAAACTTTGTGACTCTCTACCTGCTGTGGGGTCTGTTAGAGCCCCAGAAAAAAGCCTCTTGGGCAGCACAAGGCTGTTGTTTTTGGCTGTAGAGCTTCCCAGCCAGATTTTCTTTGCTCCTCTAACAGTTTATGTAAACTATCCACTATCCTTTATCAAATTGCTTTTGCTAAATTTGTTAGAGCTGGTTCAGACATTTATGAATAAGAACCCTAACTGAAATAAGTATGAAGGAACTTGCAGTTCCTTACGCCTGTAGGCTAGCATTCAAATCTGAAATGCCAATGAGACTGGTCTTCTAAGTAAAGCAAACCGGTATAATCCACTAGTGAATGGCAAGGAACTTGATGATGGGAGCTTAGAGGCCACAGCTGTACCCAGCTCTAGCTGTTGGGTCATACTAATATACTGACTCAAGGGTACTAGCTTCTAATCTATGAAAGAAGCTAGACATCTATTTTAGTACTTACAATCTTCCAACTTTATAAATATTGGCAATTAATAAAAATGTTTTAAAGTGTAGTGGGATCAGAGAAACTGTATCTCTATTCTGGGTGGGGCCTTTGAGCTTTCAATTTATGAACTTAAAATTATTTCTCGTGCTGGCTCCCTTTCTCTGGGGTAGTAAGTTGAAATAACTCCTCTAAGAAGTATTTACTGATCATCACCCCATTTTGCGCAGCAGGCGGTGGGTAGGGAGGTGTGACAGGAAGAATAATCAGACACAGGGTTATGGAGAAGGATATGGAGAAGCTATGTGCTTACGTAAGAGAAGCCTCTTATTGGAAGATAAACTGTAATTTTGGTTTAGGAACCACTAGACTTTTTAAACATGAAAAATGAAAAGTCTGGGTCATACTAAGCTTTTATTTTTTTTTTACATGTAAACACAAAAGTGACAAGAAAAAATCCCTTGAAGATATATATGCATATACACACATACATGCCAGGGTAGGAAGCAGGAGTGTTTCCTCTAGGATTGAAGATAGAGATTGGAGAAAAAATAAATCTATTATTTTCTTATATTTCAAAGAGCACATTAATAAAGAAATAGAATCCATATTTCTCATTGACCACCGCATCCTTCGTGCTCTAGCTGAGTAGAAACCCAGTACGTGTTAAATCAATTATCATGTACTTATGTGTATGCTCTTCAGAATAAAATGTGCACACTTTACTGGAAGAACTATTTCTTTGGGTAGAATTATTGAACTGTAGTCATTCAGAACCAGAAAAAAATTTTAGATATAATCCAGAACAGCTGTATCAGTTTACCTATAAGAAAGAGTCATCATGAAATAAATCAGTTTGCCAAAGTCACAAACATTCCCACAGCAGAGCTATAACAAAGCCCCTGAGACCCTAGATCATAACCCTGACACAGCTATAGAGCTGGAGTTTGTAATATACTCTATAAGAAAATAAGCTATTTTTTAACAAGCTTATATTTGTAGCTCAAAACTTAATGGCTTCTAATGGAAAGTATATAAATCTAGGTACTTCAGATATGGGCAATATACTGAAATATACATATGCATAATCATATGTCTCAGATTTGGTTTCACTCCATTAAATTTACATCAATTTTGAAAATATTTTGTAGACCGAAGATAACCTGTTGGTGAGAACATATTAGAGATTTTCTGGAATGCTCTTTAGTTGTGCTTCCGTGTCAGCACTTTCACAGTTTTAGATGTGCTCTCCTGTTGATTGCTTTTCTTCCAGATGAAAGGAAGCAATTTCCAGCCTTGCACTTACTACACACTTAACTGTGAAACAGTGATACACACGAAGGGCCAGTGATTATTATGCAGGTGATTTTATGGTATGAGTTCCCATAGTCCTCAGTCTCTCTAGAAACCATACACTATCCGCCATACACATTATTTTCACATAAATTTTACAATTTCGTTTTAAATTGTATATTTTACACTTTTTCCTACGTTGTTAAAATCTAGAAAAATGCCTTAATTTAAAAATAAGCACAGATTATTTATTCAAGAAGTTTGTTAAAAAGATATCATGTTTTATGACTACTTGCTGCTAAAACCAGTGAAGAAATAATATAAACCATAGGGTTTACATTTAAAACTGGTTTGAAATTCCAATGACTATTACCTTGAGCAAATTAATTAATGCTACTCAATAAGACTGTGTTCCCATTTGTACGATGTTGACAATGGTAGCAGTTTTGCTAGTTTGCTAAGATTTTGTGAATAGATTAATTTAAGATGTTTAATGCGTGAACGGTTTTCAATTTTATTTTTTTTAGTTTAAATAAATGAATTTAAAAAATAAAGTGGTTCTAGATATTGGAACTTTTACTTTGGAAAATCTTGTTCCCCTATGTCCACAAGGAAAATTCCTCTCTAATCCCATGAGGAATTATACTGGGTAAAATTCTAGTCTCTCACTTCATCCTCATAAAAAAAAAAAAGAAACAAACAAACAAAAACACAAAACACAGAAATAAATGTTTAATAAATGTCATTGTATTTTTGTAACATTTTTCTTTAAGATCAGCTATGTGACAATTACACCCCTATATTATATCAGTTTTCTTCTACAACTATAGTGGCTTGCATCCCCAGCATCCACTATACTCTGTCCCTATTACACAGCAGCCCGTGTAGAGGTATTGATCTGTCATGAGCTCCTGGGATTCCGACCTCACCCCTCCTTGACACAGTGGACTAGTTCAGGGAGAAACAAGTTGAGTTGTTCTAATTAAAGCCCTAGACTTTAACAATTAGAGGAAGAGAGATTCTGTCTACTTTTGGATGTTATTAACATGAATAGAGGGGAAAGCAAAAACATAGAGGAAAACCTATGCAAGACAAGAACAGGTATAATTTTTAGTATATTGTTGGTAAACATTTTAAATCAGTGCATAACATTGAATTGAGACAATAGACTTCAAGATATTTAATCATGTTTATGTTATTCAGCGTTTATACTTTTTCTTAATTTTGGGGTTTAAAAAAGATTCTGAAACATGTATTTTGCCTCTAATTTTTTTTTTATTGTTTCTTTGAGATTGTTTCACAGGAGAATTATTGGACCAAACAACATGAGTTGTGTTTAGAGTCTTGTCACTGCTTCCACAGTACTTTCCAAAGCTGTGGTGACCATTTATTCTCCTTCTCTTCATTGACTTGTGAGAAAGCTTGTTACTCTGCATTTTGCCCACAGTTAGGAATTATTGTTAACATTTGTTTTCCAAAATTGATAGGCAAGAACTGTTCCCAAATCAAATATTGGTTGATGATTCCTTAAGTGTTGATTAGTTGAATTTGTTCAGTATGCTTAATAATCATGGTATTCTTTTCTTATGAAAGGTCTTTTCCAGATTTTCGAACAGTATTTTAATTCAATGATAAAATTAAAGACAAAAGAAAGAATGCATATATCAAATAATTGCAACTATGTAAAAAAAATGTCATAGAAAAAAAATATTAGAAGCCAACAGAATTGGGTCCTGTTTTTTGCCCTTAAATTGCTGTATATGAAACTTCCTTAAGCTAACTACATGCCATTCATAAAAGATTTTCAATTAAGTGAAGCGAAATGAAACTTTAAAAATAAATGTTAACAAATACTGGGTTTTACATAATTCATAGGGCAGTTATGAACTTCTTTGTAAAGCACAAAGTACCCTAACAATATTAGGTTTTAATATTGCTATTATTAATAACAATGTTAATACTATTACTAGTATTAGTATTAATAATAATAACTTGGTGCTAGAATAGTTGCTAAACAATTATGACATAAAAAACCAAAGACTGAAAACTTCCAGTCAAATACCTCACACAATGTAAAGGAAAAAATATTATCTGAAGATTGCTTGCAGATGAAGTACATAAATATACAGATGAGTTATGAGATAATCGTAGCTGATTAATCATTTAGTCTAATATTGTATGTTAAGCATGCTTTAAGATGCTTCAAAAAGTAGCCAAAGAATAAATTTGAAGATATTTGAGAACATTTTAATATTGAAACATTAAATCTTTATTTATTCTCTCTGAAGTGTGTGTGCTAATCATAATATCATATTTAATTTCCTCGACAAAATCCAGCTGTTGCCATAAAATGCCCACTCCTGTCTATAACCAAAGGTAACAGAACTTACATTTTCTCTTCATTTTTAGGAATGTTTTGTGACCAACTTAGTCATTCCCTTAAAAAAATTTAATGGAATATAGGTTTAATTCTAAAATTGTTATTTCTGAATTTTATGAGGAAGCTCTCTCTCACTCACTCTCACTCTTGCCCTTGCACTTTCTCTTCTAAAATAGAACTGATTATAAGAGAATTTAAATTGCATGAATTCGTATTTGCCAAACCCCCCACAGCTGAAAGATGGGAGATTTCTGGCAGGACAGAGAGCAGAGATTCTGAGAAGGCAGAGTAATGAAGTGCATTCTTGTTAGTGTTAATGACTGCACATGGATTGTTGATCTCAAAACTGGAGAGACAGCAGTGGTTTCAAGTAAACCTGCACAGAGCCTAATTTCAATGGTTATTTTCAGAAGATCTTTTAACTCTGTCTTGTCGGGACTGATATCGCAGCTCCCCTTCTGCATCACAGATCAGAACACTGAGTTGTCCTTTGTTTGAAGGGGAGAACGAGAGATCTATTTGCTAATAGAACTTGTTGTCATATACTCTCCCTGAGACCTTAGTTTTTCTGTTTTTCCATTATGCATAAGAGGCCCATATGTTCTGAACAAGAACACATTGAAAACTCAAAGAATATCAAAATATTCCACATTTTGCACCCTTGTTCTAAAGATAACATTTCCCTTGAGCGAGTTTACAAACTTGAAATGATTGGGATGGAGCCAGTCCAATTCTAATTAGCAACATAAACTTCTGTTAAGGTTTTATTTCATGGATTGCTTCTAATTCTTTATATGATGCATTTCCTATGTAACATTAAGAGAATGCACTGCTGTCTGATTTTGGCCAATTAAGGGAGTAAATAACTTACAGACATGAGTCCGAATTATAGATATATATTTATTAAATCATAAAATAATATTGCTTAGGACCACTTTAATCATATCCAAATAATAATCACAAATAACCATAAACTATACAGATTTACTTTTTCTTTATATATGCAGTATGAGAGGTAAGTGTATGTATCATACCCAAAACAAATGTGCACCACCATGTGATGAGAAAAGAAATCATTTAGAAAGAGAAAACTAACAGGAAAGAATACCAAGGAAATTAAATCTAGCCTAATTTGCCGAGTCTATAGCAAATGACCAGTGATAAATAAACATATGGAGAAGAGACTAGAGAAGAGAAAGAAATGTCACAAGAATAGTGCTCAACTTGCACTCTGAAAAGTAAAACACAATCATGTCCTTTCAAATTTTTGATGACTTCATTCAAAATGCATGAAAAACTTCACACATAGAACGCAACAACAATATGGTTCAGGGTTTTGTTTTTTTGGTAAGTATCATATATTTGATACTGATATTTTTTTTTTAATTTTTTTTTTCAACGTTTATTTATTTTTTGGGACAGAGAGAGACAGAGCATGAACGGGGGAGGGGCAGAGAGAGAGAGAGACACAGAATCGGAAACAGGCTCCAGGCTCTGAGCCATCAGCCCAGAGCCTGACGCGGGGCTCGAACTCACGGACCGCGAGAACGTGACCTGGCTGAAGTTGGACGCTTAACCGACTGCGCCACCCAGGCGCCCCAATACTGATATTTTTGAAGTACACTTTATTAGTGAAAATACTGCCAGTTCTATGGTAACATCTTCTATTCACTTTGTCCATCAAGAAAAATAGCTCCTACCAAACAAAAGCAGAGACACAGAATTGTTTTAAGGTTAAACTTACTCATTGTAAAAATCATCCCGAAAATGAATTTTTACTCATCCTTTTATTTTTTTTCCACTTGAGTTTGCCACCTTCTACACCACTAAAAGATTTTGTGTTTAAATACAATTACAATGAATTAACTAATCTTTAGAAGTAATTTTTGGCTCTGGAATTTTTGGTGTATTATTTGAAATAAATCCCCATCTGAGTTGATCATTAAAATTAAAAATATTTCTAGATTTAATGTCTTGTATTATATGTGACCTTATTTCTTCATCAGAATAATAGCAGAAAAAATTATTTTCTGTATTTCATTCGATGCAAACACGAACTCACTTAGAACACATATCGTCATCCTGTCTTTAATATTTCTGAATGTCAAAATGTAAAAGCATGTCACTATTTTTTTCTGGCCCTAGGAAATTTCTAAATGATGTCTTAATCCCAGTTGACAGAAAGATCACTAGACTTACTTAATCTAATAATTTTGTAAATACTGTATTTTCGCTGGATCAGTTTTCCATTTTAAATTTATTTAAAAACTGGGGCACCTGGGTGGCTCAGTCAGTTAAGCGTCCAAATTTGCCTCAGGTCATGATCTCGCAGTTTGTGAGTTTGAGCCCTGTGTTGGGCTGTGTACTTATAGCTCAGAGCCTGGAGCCTGCTTTGGATTCTGTGTCTGTCTCCTCCCTCTCTCTGACGCTCCCCCACTCACACTCTGTGTGTGTGTCTCTCTCTGTCTCTCAAAAATAAATAAACGTTAAAAAAAATTTTAACTTATTTAAAAACTGAAAAAACTAAGTGGGTGTCTTAATGATGTAGGAAAATTCTTGTGGCTCTTTTCTGTGCAGTTAAGGGGATTATTAAAACATTAAATAACTCATTATGGTCAAAACTCTTTTATAAAAGTTGAAAGGAAAGGAAACTTTCTTATTCTTTTGTATCTCAGGGTTCATTTTACTTAATTCAAAAATCTATCACAATTACCATGCTAAATCTGCCATATGTATGTATGTGTATGTATATATACATACACATATATATTCCATTTTATATAAATTTTTATGTAACTGAATTGCAAAATAACTACTCAAATATGACAAGAGGCTTAGCTACCAGCAATCTAAAATACCTTGTTTCTTATGTAATGTACATATGCATATACATACACACAGGTACGAAATCCAGACTACCTTTCTGAACCGGAATTTTAGAACCTCAAAGGTAAATTCACAGATGATTATGCCTAGTAGAGTATAAGAGAAAAAAAAATTCCAAATGTGTGATATTCTAAATCTGTGATTATTCAAAAAAATCAAAAAGAACCTCAGGGATATGTTTACCATAATTAACTACAGTACAGAACACTAGAAATTAAAATGGTTAAACTCATAGACCAAAAAAAATGCTAGTGAAATACTCTTAGTCATAAGTAACATCAACCTTTTGGGATACATAGCATGGTCTATATGTAGTCATGAGTGAGAAAAGGAACCTCTAACGTCTGGAAGCTGACGTGGCACTCACAGACTTTGATGGTCTTCTGAGAAAGATAGACAACTTTACAAAATATCAGCATCACACAAGGCTACTCATTGAGCATTATGGATGAAGATAAAAACAAAACACTTCAGAAATCACATTTAATCACAGAAAAAGAAAAAAAAAACACGAGCAATGTTCATACCAAAAAGAACATGTATTCTATCTTGGCAAATATGAGTGACTGCTGTTTCTTTACCAATACAACGTTAGTCTCACTCTATTCTTTTCTCCTTCTCGAAAAAATTTATTAAGATAATCAGTCATAGAATAATTCCTGCTTCCTAATATCATCCAATTCAGGGCAAAGCCCCACTTCCTTAGCCCCTCCTCTAAATTACCAACACAGGCTCAAATCCTATAATAATCCCTCTTTAACACTCCATTTACTGAAACATTTAATGATTCCCCACGGAATGTGTTCTCCATCAATGCAGTGATGAATAAGCACTTGTTCAACTGGTGATCGTTGGCTAGGGGGCATTAAGGAAAATCATCAGATAGATATTTTCATTTATCAGTGATTATACCTGATGTCAATTTTATTATTTATTAATGCTCTTGCTATTTATTTTTCACTATATATTTTAGGGTGCTAAAAATATAAAAGTATCCGTAATATAGCCTACTATTTTTGGTTGAAAAGCGGTTGCATCATAATTATTCACATAGATCTGTTAAGCTGAATGCAAACAGGTTTAGGGTGTAAATGTATAAAACCACATGCTATAACTGGAGTTAGAAAAAACTAAATGATTATTGTTTGTATGTGGCACGTCAACCTAAATAATTAACATTATGAACAAATGTTCGGTAATTTAGAAATCTCAATAGAATCACTGGAATCTATTAGAATTAATTAAATAATTCAAAGTATTAGAGACAGAGCAAACATTAAAAAAATCAACATTCTCCTATGTACCCAAGACACTAGATAATAGGACAGTATCCCATATGCAGCAATAACAATAACAAATAAGTAGGAAAAACTCAGCAAAAAATATCTGGAACATATTTTATGGAAATTAAAAAATTTTATACACACATATTTAAAAAAATTGAATGGAAATATGTGTGTGGAAGGGTTGTTAGTTCCTCTTCAATTAATTTATAGGATCTACACAATTCAAATTAAATATCTAAAGAATTTTTCTTGAACTTAATTAGTTCTAAAGCAGTTTCTAAAATAAATAAATACCAAGAACATTTTGAAAGACAGAACTTATGAGGACACCCTAGGACTGCCAGAGAGTAAAGAATAAAATAAATCAACAAAATTCAGCATGATATTATAGCAAGAGTAGATATAAGAGACCAGCAGAATAGAATGAAAGCCTCAGTGATAGATCATAGTATGCAAAAATGTTTAACAGAATGTAGTTGACAGAGAAGTCAACTACAGAGTAGTGTCCCCATTCCCAGAGATGTCTGTAATGTCTATGATAAACATGTTAACCTTAGATTGCAAAAGAGACTTTGCAGATATGAATCGAATTGTGGAATTTGACAAGGGAAAATTACCCCAAATTATCCATGAGGATTCAATCTAATCACATGAGTCCTCAAAAGCAGAGAACATTTCCTGGCTGTGGAGATAAAGAGAATCAGTGATAGGAGGATCAGATCAAAGAGACATGAGAAGACCTTGACTCACAGTTGCTGGCTTTGAAGGTGGAAGAAAGAAGCAAGGAAACAAGAAATGTGGGCACCCTCTAGAAGCTGGAAAAGACGAGGATACAGCTTACTCCCTAGAGAACCCAGAAATGAATGCAGCCTTGCAGATACCTTGATGTTAGCCCAGTGAGACCTATGTTGGATTTCTGATTTACAAAAGTGTAAGATAACAAGTGGATGTCAATTTAATCCATTAAATGTGTAGTCACTTTAAAAAAAATTTTTTTAATGTTTTTATTTTATTTTTGACAGAGAGAGACAGAGTGTGAGTTGGGGAGGGCAGAGAGAGGGAGACAGAATCTGAAGCAGGCTCCAGGCTCTGAGCTGTCAGCACAGAGCCCGACAACGGGGCTTGAACTCACAGACTGTGAGAACATGACCTGAGCAAAGTTGGATGCCCAACCGAATGAGCCACCCAGGCGCCCCATGTGGTAAATTCTTATAGCAGCAAAACAGAAGTGAAGCACAGAAGATATTACGGTTTTATAAATCCATATAGCAAAAGTATTATCCAATAAGTGACACCAAGACAATGAGCTTAATTATTTTAAAGGAAGAAAAATCATAGATTTTCATCTCATAAATTACAATGACAAAATCTATATTAATAATGAAATTGAATAAGAAAAAAGAAGCCACACCAATTAGAAGAAAATGCGAGAGCCCATTCATTTCTTTATAGGTTGGATAGGTTTTTTTAAAGCACAACAGAAATTGAAAAAGTGATAAAAGGATGGAACAGTAGTCCACAAAAGGTATAATGGTTGGACATGAAGAAACACTCTGAGGAATACTAAAAGGCAAAGAAATCACTAGAGGAAAATAACTTTAAATATAACAATGAGTTAGCCTCTTTAATAGGCAAAGAGATTCTATGAATGAATAACATCAATATTCCTAGTTTAATATGGTCAGAGCTGTGAACAATGAATTTGAAAAAGAAAAAGAAATGCATTATGAAAAACAGTTAATCCTTATTGCTTGGCAATTCCATATTTGTGACTTCACCTACTTGCTAGAATTTATTTATAACCCTAAATTGATATTTGGGGCACTTTCAAAGTCATTCACAGACACACACCAGATGCACACATTCTCGGCTGAGGTCAAACACGATGAAGCTCTGCCTTCTTATTGCAGTTACCATCCTATAAACAAGTGCCCTTTTGTGGTCTATTCATTGCCACATTTTTTGTACTTTTGTGCTTTTTGTTGGTGACTCTGCTATTTAAAATGGCCCCCAAGCATAAAATGGCCCCAAGTACTGAAGTGCCATCCAGTGTTTCTAACTGAAAGAAGACTGTATGTGCCTTATACAGAAAAAAAAAAAAATACATGTGTTAAATAAGCTTCATTAAGGCATGGGTTGTAGCGCTATTAGCCACTTTGAGTTCAGTGTTAATGAATCAACAGTTATATATAATGTCTTTAAATAGAAACATGCATTAAAAAGATTATGTCATGATCAGTTGATGAAATGTGTTAACCACAGGCCGTCAGAACCTAATTCTGTATTTCCCCTAGGAGGAAAGGTTCAGTATCCACTATTTCAGTGTTTACAACAACTTTATACAATTAACTACCATGAATAATGAGAATCAACTACAATTAACACTGTGGAAAATATTCACTCTCGCTAGTAAAGAAAAAAATGCAATTAATACAAGTAAAAGATTTCTTTTCAATTTCTAAATAGATAAGCTTATCCTTTCTTAAAACAAACTTAATGAAAAAAGATAGACAAGATATGCAAACATACACTGTGTAGGGTGGTAGAAATTAGTAAAATAATTCCATTAAAAAAAGATGGCCTTAAATCTTTATGCACCTTGATATACAAATCCTATTTCTAGTAATTAATTCTAAAGATGGAATCAGAGATACAGATTTATATAGGCTCCTCTTTATGCCAACAATATTTATACAAGTAAAATTACAACATAAATATATATTTTACAATAAGGCAGTATGGTACATCTATATATCATAGATTTTAAAAAAGAATGGAAAATGTCCATTTTATCATATTAGAAAAGCAAAGTGTAAAACTGTAAATTGTTAAACATACATGTGATGTATACATGTTATATATATTTATTATATATTTTTATATATAACCTAAAAAAAGAAAATATCAGAAATAATAATACTTTAAAATTAATAGTGTGTATCACTAAAGTGCTTATGAGTGATTCTGTATTCTTCTTTCTAAAAGTCTTTATTTTCTATATTTTTTTGCATATATTTTGGAGGGCATTTTATAAGACATATCCAGTCTTTAATAAGCTGAAGAATCAGCTGTCATAGCATTGATCTGGAAATATATTACAGTCCTGTGACACTTGCAAGGTGCATCACACTCTGAATCTGTCACATTTTTGACCTGTTCCAAGAACTGAAACATCTTAAGTGATGGTATCTATACTGTTTTTCTCATTTAAGTATTTTGGGTAAAATTCCAAATCTATGGATTGTTTTTGTTTTCTTCATTGTTGCTTTTTGCCCATCTCTGTATTTTCAGTCTTAGGGAATACTTTGGTTTAGGTATATATGCCACATAGAAGTGGTTTTGCTTTGTAAGCAACCTTGAAAATTATTTTTCTTTTAATAGGCAAGCTTAATACATACATTTATTAATATAACTGGCAATTTTCTGATCATTAATGTTATTTGACGTGTTTTCTGTTTTTGTTTTGCATAAATCTTCATACAGGCAAGAAGTTTTATATATATTTTTAGTTGTTACTTTATTGTGTTATTTGAGCCCTTTCCTTTTAGACATGTCTATCTCTTGCCTGTTATGCACATTATTATGAATTTAACCTGTTTTTTTCCTCCCTTTCCCCTCCTTCACATCCAGTTTAATCAATGGTACTATTTTTCTTCATGTTTATCTTTGTACTGTTAATGTGCTTCTATCTCTACAACTAGATTTGTGAGCTATCACATCTGAGGCAATCCGTGAGATTATTTTCCTCACTACCTTCTTGCCCTGACTCCATGCCCAACCCCCACTGATAGTATTTATGCTATCTCTATACTTGCTGGATATATAACATCTACATTATATTCAGTTGTGCCCTTATGGGCACCTTTGTTTTGTCTTAAATTTGCAGTAAAATGCATTTGGACCTTTTGCTAAGATTTCCCTCGGTGACTTCTTGTTTCAAGTTTATCATCTAGTTGTTTCCTAAGAAGAGTTCGTGCTAATTGTATATCCCATGAGGTCTTACATGTTCGAAACTCTTTGGTTGTAGCTTTCATGTTGTAAGCACTACTTGATATGAAATGCTTGGCTCACACATGCTTTCCTTGAGTATATCCTAAGTGTTCTCCTCTATTTTGATTGTTTGTTGTTAAGTGTAGAGAGAGACTCTGATCTATGTTGCCTACAGCTGTTATCACAGGCTGTGTGTAGAAGATTTTAATTTAATAAATTTTATGCTCAAAATAAGGAACTATCTCTAATAGGAGAAAAGTCACAAAGAAAAACTATGCCTCTAATAAGACTATTGCCCCTCAAGCCTATTCTTCTCTAAAGAATAGCTTCACACTAAGCTAACAAAAACCATACAATAGAAGCATTCACAGGATGTTAATTAAAATCATGTTTGATTCTTTTGTATTTAGATATTTAGCATGAAAAGGCATTATCAAAGAATCTCAGTTGAAAAATTTGGCCAGAAAGTGTAAATTCTGGTTGTATCATCATGTAAAGTATGTCTTAAATATAATACACCGGCAACAAATATTTCCTCTGTAGCAAATAAGATGTTGAATTATTTTTGTGGCATCATACATTCCAATAAAAATTAAAGGTTTCTGTTAGGAACATCTGTTTATGTAGATAAATTGACAGGCCAGTTGACATCTACCCAAGAGTTTTGAAAGAACTCAAGGGTAAAATTAGGAAACCACCAGCCAAAATGCACAAACTGTAATTATAAACAACTATATTATTGGGGAAATAGATGATTTTTTAATCAGATTTTTCATACACAGCAAGGATGCAAAAACCACCTTAGAGGATTGCAGTGACTCTTTTACTAATCTCCTTGCTTCTAGATGGCATTCCTATAATTGAGCCCATACACACCACAGGAATTCTATTTCTCAAATATCATTTTGTATATCAATGCCTGGCTCAAAAACCACTTACTGAATAAAATACAGATTCCTTAGTATTTAACACCCTACTCAGTGTGATACCAATCTATTCCTCCAATAAAATTCCTCATCGTTTTTCTCTTAGATTAGACCTCTTCAAAAGGTCTAATCATTGTTCCTGGAACATATAAAATACAGTTCTGTCTCTCCTTATTTCCTTTCCTATTTCCTATCCCTAAATTATCCTTTAGGATTTCATGCCATCTCCTCCTCCCCTTCTGTCTGTGAATATCCATCATTTCATTGATCAGCCAATACAAATCTTACAATTTCTGTGAGCTTCACCCAAGTTTTGCCACTCTCCCTTGAAATTCCAGAAGTCCTTTTGCAATGGAGATAGTAGATGCTAGAATTGGAAGAGAATTATTAAAAGTAGGGGATACTAACAGTATAGCTTGGACTTACATCTTATATCTTTAAATTTTAGAGCAAAAGAAAGACAATAAATTGTCCAAGGCTCTGAACTTGTTAATTTAGCACCCTATTAGTCAAAAAATGACCAGCTAAGGTTTAAGAACCAAAGGATATTTAAATTAGGAAATCACTGTTTATATTTTACTACTTCAACAGGTCAAAAGACAAATTAGTTTTATCCAGAGAATCGAAAATATTTGACAAACATATAATTTCTGATAATAGCTCTTAATAAACTAGGAATAGAAGTCTACTTCATCAGCATTTACCTCAAAGCAACTGTAGATAATAAAATCATTGGAGATTTTTCTGCAGCTGTTTCTGTTAGGTGAGGGACAAGATAAGAATGCTGCCAGCACAACTCTTTTTTTCTTTTTCAATATATGAAATTTATTGTCAAATTGGTTTCCATACAACACCCAGTGCTCATCCCAAAAGGCAGCACAACTCTTAAAAACATTTTTTGGAAGACCCAGACAATAATATAAAAAGGATAAAAACAAGAAATGTATCCTAAAGGAGATATTAAACATAATTATTTGCAGGTGATAGAATTTTCTGCCTAGGAATCTCAAGAATATTACTAAAAATATACTATATATTAAAAATAGATAAGCAAAATGTAACAGCTCTCTTTTGTATTAGTGAAAAACATAGTTGCAAAATATAGGTTAAAATTATAATATGATAATAATTTAATGCAATTGAAATAAAAATCAGGAAGGAAACAGGAAAGGCTCCAGTAGCTGTGATGGCATGAAGATACCCACTTACTCAAGTAACAGAACACCAGTGTAAGCAAAGAAATGCCATTGTTTTGCCTAGAGGGTATAAATAAAAGTAATTATTTTTAATTAGTATTAAAATTAATTAGTTTTAAAAATAAATATTCCGCATTTCCCAGTGCAGAAATAAACAAAGACCACCAAGTGAGAATAAGCAAAGTCTGTTTATTCAGAGTTGTACAGCAAGAGCGTCAGCCACCATCACTTGGACTTGGCAGAGACTCAAAGGCAGGCAGAGGAATTGCGAAAGGTTTGTGGTGGAAAAAAGGGAAAGCTTCAGGTGCGGCCTGCCTGGAGGCTGTTGGCGTGGGGGAGCTGCAGGCTGGCTAACTAGAAGCAGGGCTTCTCCTGTCACTCATTAGGGATACATATTTGGTTCTCTCTGGTTCATCCTAAATTGAAAGCAGGGGCAAAAATCAGAGAAGCTGAAAGTTATTTATCAAGTCCTGGTCACTTGGGGCCAATTGTTAACAGGGGTTGTTGTTTGACTTCCTAGACTCATCCTTAGACAAAGTGGTCTGACTTCCTACATGTCTGACTTGTTGATAGTAGGCTGGCTTCCTGGGGTGATGGCTGCATCTTGTGGGTCAGGATTCTATTTTTCTATATTGTCTGGATGTTGTTGTCTGATTGTATGTTTAGTCTCTCACCAGTGTCACAATGTTTTACTAGAAATAAGAGACACAGACACTATCAGCAGGTGTGCAAATCAATAACATTTCAGGAAGACAATTTGGTATTTCCATGGTGAACCTTAAAGGCTTGCATATATTTCGGCATGGTAATCTCAGATCAGAATTATGCTAAAGAAATTATTGATGATGCGCCTATAGGGATACTTATTGCAGCATTATTTAAAATAATCAAAAAATAAGGAGGAAAAGCTAATGCCAATCAATGGAGAGAGGAGAAGGATGTGTTGAATAAATTAAGTTAATCTATAATTAAAATACCATTCATTTACTAAAAATCATGTAAAATTATTTATCGGCAAGAGAGTATTTTAAAGAGCATAAACTTTATAAACAGTCTAAAAATGCAAACCACAAAATGTCATTATAAATAAAAAAGTCAAGAAAGGGAAGGAAGGAAGGAAGGAAGGAAGGAAGGAAGGAGAGAGGGAGGGAGGAAGGGAGGAAGGAGATTAAAATAGATTCTAGAAGGAAAGTTATAACCTTTGGGCACTAATAGTTAAAACAGAGTTTTACTATTTACCAGAACTCTCCTAAGAATTTTACTGTTATGAGCTCACTTGATTTTCATCACAGCCTTACAAGGAAGTTTCTCATTTTATAGATGAGAAATCTCAGATCCAGGAAGATTTAAAAACTTGCTAAAATTACAGAACAAGTTAACAGTGGAGTTGGAATTTGAATTTTTGTTGTCTGAGTCTAGATCCCAGAACCTAATTTTCTCCTGGATGCTTGTTGATGTTGAACAAGTGTTTTGCAGCTATTTATTAGTTTCATCCTTCTTTAGAGGATTTTTTGGACTGAACATAAAGGCTTTTCTCATTTCAAATATATGATATTAATGTTCTTCCCATTTATTTCCAGTGAATAGGGTCTCTAGAAATATACTTTTCCAGATTGCTCTGTGTACCTTTAGTATAAATACTAGCAGTAAAAGTGGGAGCATTTATGGAATTTGCATTTAATAATTGTACATGTGTTTAAATTTAAAGGACATTGTCCCTAGTACACAGCAAGTCCTCTAAGACTGTAAAAGATAAATAAGGATTAAATAATAAAAGAATAAGTTGGAGTATCAATAATAGTTAACTAATAAACCATTGCCTAAAGAATTCCTATCAATAACATATGATGTTATTGATATTTGCAACTTCTGGTGACACTTTGAAGTGTAAATTATCATAACATACACATATACAATGCTCTATCCTCAGTAAAATTTAAAAAAGAGAGAGAGGCACAGCAGCGACTTGTCCTTGTACTATTTTGTAGATACATTGGACAACTGAGGAATGACTAGCAAAACCTTTTTCCTGTATGCTAATTTTACTTAACCATAAACATTTTATGCCATCATCTAAAGATATAAAGTTATTTTTTTACAGTTTTTTCACTAATAGCAAAGACAGGATTGTAAAGACATATTACTGCATGCTCTGGGAATTGTAAAATGGTTAGAAAAATATAACACATGATGAAATAATTACTCTCAAAAATTGATAGCATTGTGGGAAGAGGGAAAACATGCATCTCAAATACATTTGTAAGCACATATTTAAGTTTGTGATCTCCATAGTTTAAGTTACCTTAATATATTAATATTTTATAAACTGATAAAATTTATATAATTCAAAATTTATTGTTATGTTACCCAATAAAGCTCAAGGGAGTAAATTTTTAACTAAAAGATGTTTATACTGGAGAAATCATTTAATTTAAAAAATGAAGTACTATAAAATTGAAAGAATTTTAATAGAAAATAATATAAAGAACTATCCAAAGAAAGTGAGCAGTTTAAATATGAATAAGCAATGTCAATTCACAATTACAATCTTGTCTTACTAATAGAGGATTTCATGACAAAAATTGGACATAAATTGGATTTTTAAATTAATTTTGAAATAAATAAGTCAATGATGCTAGAAATAATGCACCACTTATTATTTCAAATCACATAAAAATTGCTACAGTAGGTGGTGGCAAATCTTAGTCCATAAACATAGATTTACAAAATATCTTGACTCTTAGCTCCTCTCCCATCCAAGTGGAAGGAAATCCCATTTTCTGCTGTTTAGTGTTCTCTATGATTATGGGGATCATGTGGTCCGAGAAAATAGTGAAGGCAAGTAATACAGTATTTTTCAAGCTTTTTGGACAAATGTAAAATAAAATATTTATGAAAAAATATTTATTTGACTAGAATTGTTAAAGTCTGTTAATTTATTTTAACTTTTTCTAGTTTAATGAAAAATTCTGCTTACAACCCACATATGCAATGCATAGGACCTGTTAAATGTTCGTGACCCACAATTTGAAAATCGATGCTCAGACAGAGTCAGATTCCCCCCAGTGATCTCGCCAACATCTTAACCCACAGTGATCCCTTGACATCTTAGAGCAGTAGGCTTCCTTTACTTTTGTTGGGTGAAAGAATATTGACCAAAGAAAGAATCCCCTGTGCTTAAGGTTTGTTCACCCGAGATATATCATGTAACTAACATACCTGATTTCCTACTGCCTAATTTCTTAGAAAGCTAATCAAATAATATTTTATGTCATTTCCTCACCAGACTGGGGAAGTGATTTTCCTTAGCCTCCCACCTCTCACACTCAGCCTTTCTTCACCATATGTTTATGCAGCCTACAGGTTCAAAAACACCCTCTTTTAGGGGGTGTTTTGGTGTCTTTTACAAAACATTTGAAACATATGAGTTTCACATGTGCAAATGATTGAGACAACTCATTATAAAGTAACTTTCCTTCCAAAAGAAGGGTTGCAAGAAAATATGTGAACTATTTTGAAGATATCAATCAGAATTTGAGCAATTCAGTCATGAGAATTTTCTAGGACTAGGACTAATCTCCACTTTCATTATGAGCTTGGTGAACTCTGTAATAATCCAATCTAGCAATTTGGATGAGTCTAACATTTTGAGTAGCTGAAAGCCATATATATATATATGTGTATATACACATATATATATATACACACACACACACATATATATATATATATATATATATAGTTCCATTTATTCATATAATGAATAATGATTAAATAACAGCTAAAAACACTCATAATTTATAGAATCAACCATAATTCACATGAAATCTTATTACCATCCCTGTAACTTTGAGCCAGTTACTTAGACATACTGTTGCATGATTTTGTATATATAAGTTGGGAAAATACACCTATGCCAAGGGGGTAATAATTTAGAAGATTAAATAATATATATAAGATTCCTGCTGCAGTATTTGTGAACCAAATGAATGATAACCTCCTCCTCCTCCTACTCATCACCATAGTTATCATTACCCTCATCATAATCATAAACATTACTATCCATTTATATAATCAACATACATTTATTTTCTTCTAACACATATCAAGAATGGTACTGGGTTAATAATATTAGTGGTTAAGATGTGAATGAAATTATACCTAAAAGCCAAATCCACAATCACAAGTCAAAATATAGGTCTGTCTAGGAAAGATAAACTACATTGGAATGCCTGATTAACACCTTAAGCCTAAAATCAATTATTTAAAGAATTTACTGTCAGGATCGAACTTCTCTGAAGATCAGGCCAGAAGCCTGGATCACCATTTTCCAAATTGTGTTTAAAGGACCTATAGTCACAAAAGATGTACCTGGGGAAACAGCAGGATACCATGATAAAATAAATTGGGAAACACTGCATTATATCTCCTTTGGAAATTCATAATGCTTAGTAGTATATAACATCTCTGAGAAAATTTTCAGTGAAAAATGATTTAACAGCATTATAAGAACTATTTGACCTTGGAAATCTTTATGTTACCACTTTTGACATCCTTTGGAGCCAATGTTATGTAAAGAGACCTAATCGTTACCCAGTAAGTGATTAGTAAAATAAATTAGACAAATCTGTGTAAGAACTATACAAATTTTAAAACATTAAGTCACTAAAGAAGTTTTACAAAGTCATATCAGTGGGCATGTGTGTGTATGTGTATGTATATACATACATCAAACTTGTAAATCAGTTATTTTTGGAAAGTGGGATGACTGGTGATTTTATTTTTAAAATGCTTTTTTCAGGAATTCTGATTTTCAATATTGAGTAAACATTTCTTAAATAATCAGGAAAATTAACAAATATGAACTTACTATAATTTATCTGATTACCAATTAAAGTCTAATCTTAGTAATTATACATGTGTTATAAGTGTTCTTAGATAACACATAGATACACTTAGATAACACATGTGTTATAAGTGTTCTTAGATACCACATGTGTTATCTAACACATAGATACACTTAGATAACACATGTGTTATAAGTGTTCTTAGATAACACATAGATACACTTAGATACACTAAGATACACTTAGATAGTATAAGTGTTCTTAGATAACACAATATGAATTTTATGAGTGAGTAACAATCACCTAAATATTTAGTATTTGCATAATTAAAAATTGATGACTTCCAAGGTCTATAACTCATATAAAGACATCAGTAATTTTCTAGGGATTTCCCACATTCTGGACACTATACAATTTGAAGCCAACTTAAAGTATTGATCCATGGGTATCAGGTAGTTGCTAATTAACTGTAACACTGGCTTAATAACATGCAGTAAAGTTGAAAACTTAAATATGACACAACCATGAGGTACACATATGACAATAAAATGAACACATTGACTATATGATTACTAAAATTTAAGCACATTTGAGTTCCTTGTATGCCAGAAAAAACAGGAAATCATTCACGTTTATATTAACTAAGATTAAACTCATTAAAAACCCATTTGATTCAATTTTATTTTAATTAGCCTTGTGGTATTATTTATCTTTAGTAGAGATTAAATAGCACTGGTTATTTTTCCCTGGAAAAGAAAATTTACATCAACTTTGTGGTACTTAAACATAAAAATAATAAAACATTAACTGTAATAAAAAAGATTTAAATGTAATCTATCTTTTTATATAGCTCAGTAAATCAAATGAGATGGACCGTGTTGCCAGCAATTGATAGAAATTCACTCTCTACTCATAATCAACAATATTTATGGAGTGCCCAGAATTTTGCATTTTCCAGAAGTGAATAGGACAATAGCAATGTTTATATTTATTTTCTTGTAATTCTTTCACATTTTCTTTCTGTAAGGCATATAATCATTCTAGGAAGGATATGAGATTTTAGACAGCTGTTCAGATCATACACACACACACACACACATACACACACACACACACAAACACACACACAAAATACCTAGAAGCAAAATTCAGTTCTTTAACACAGGCATAAAAATATGTCTTAAGAATTAAGATACTCAAGAATTTTGCACTGATATTCTTAATCAGTGGGTGCTTTTTACCTCAGTAGTCTGTTAGCTCTTTTCATCACTGCCTTGAAACCGAAGGAAAATCAAAGGAAAAAATGGCACTCTGTTCCTCTGATAATTCTTAGAATTGCCATTATTAGAGAAAGATATTTGAGAAAGTTGTCTTCCACTACTCTTCTTTTCTCCAGTATATAAGGTTAAGTGAGTCACTGTGTGTGTGTGTGTGTGTGTGTGTGTGTGTGTGTACATGTGTCACCAGGTGGGAAGGAAGTCAGGATGCATCATTCCTGCAACACAAGAATCAGAATCAGTCTTCTTTGTGAGGGACTTGAACTTTGGACTAAAGTGTAAGTCAACATTGAACAAAAATAATTGAAATCCAAGAAGTGAAGTAATTTTGCAAGACCACTTCCCTGCTCTAAATGAGTTTAAGTTCCACTGCCAAAAGAAATTTACTCCAGGGCATTTGTAGTAATATACAGATGAAGAGATGTCAGTTACTCTTAAGAAATCACAAACTTTCACAAGATTAGAGCCAGAGAAAAATTTTAATTTATAGGAAGAATAAAAAGATGGGCTCTGAAAAGGAACAAGCTGATGAGATTTGCTGCTAATTAAGGGTAAGATTTAATTATTTTTTCACTGTGGTAAGAACAGTTAACATGAAATTTACCATCTTAACAAAATTTAAAGTGCACAGTAACGTATTGATAACTATACACACAGTGTTATAGCACAGATCTTTAAGACATATTCATCTTGTATAACTGAAACTAAGATTTTAAAATGAACTAGTGGGGCGCCTGGGTGGTTCAGTCTGTTGAGCATCCTACTCTTGATTTTGGCTCAGGTCATGATCCCAGGGTCGTGGGATAGACCCTTGCATTGGGCTCTGTGCTGAGATGGATCTCTCTCTCTCTCTCTCTGCCCCTCTCCTGTACTCTCTCTCTCTCAAATTAATTAATTAATTAAATGAATTAGTAAAATGATAAGTTGTGAGCACTTTGAAAGCAGTACAATTCATGAAGAACAAGGAACATATTCACAAGGAACAAGTAACTTCAGAAGAGGCTTATTACATCTTTTTGCCAGGGTTTGTAGATTAATACATCAAAGAGCTATAGTAAGAACAGTTTAAATTTCGTATGATCAAATTTCATATGATTTTTTACATAAGGGAGAAGATTTAGTGAATAACCCTTTCAGAGAGGTAGATTAACAGACTGATTTACTTAGAAAAGAGGCATCTTTGGGCATTATGTATGGGCTCAGTCTCAGCTCTTTCTTGATTCATTATCAAGCAGACATTTATCACATGACTGCTATATGCCAACCAATATGCTAAACACTTTTAAAAAAAGGTGTCTACCATCAAGTGTGAGAGACTTGGCCATAATCAGGAAATTACAGTGTTGGAGGTGTCTACAGATGAAAGTGGGGAGTATTCAAAAACCAGTCTACAGAAAATCAGCTCCTGAACTGAGTCATTGAGTAAAAGCAAAGTTAAGATTACTTCGAAACTAAGAAGAGTGCTAAAGGGAGAGCAGTTATCAAGTACAGATGAAATAGCACGAGAGGATTTACAGGTCACTCAGAAAATTACAAGGAAAGTTGAAAGCAACGGAGAACATGGTAAAGATATGAGCCTAATATTGTAATAACGATTGAGAAGAAAACATGAAACCTAAGCCAAGCTGAGAAGTTCACATTTCATCTTAAAAGCCATAAGAAAATATTTAAAAGATGATAAAGAAGGGGCATAAAGATGGGAAGTAGGAGAAGAGTAAAGAATGTGTTGCAGTCAGGCATTCAGGTAGGAATTAAAGTCATAGCTTTGAGGATAAAGGAAAGGAGACATCTTGTTAAAAGAGTAGTTGGTGATTTCTTCAGTAGCTATTGAGCATGTACCATGTGTACTGGGCTAGGCACTAGGACTTCAGTATATCACTGAGTGTTACTGATTCAATTTCTGCCAGGTAATGAGTGCTTGTCAGGTGCCAGGCACTGTGCTGAGGGCACATTCACATGTTATCAAATTCTATTTTAGTTCTCATGCCACCCAGTGAGGCACATAGTATAACCCTCAGACACTGAGATGAGGAAAAAGAGGCTCGTAGTTGTAAGGGATTTGTCCGAGATCACCAATGATGTAGACATGAGGCAAATCTGGCTCCAAAGATCCTATCTATTTTTTTAATCATTGAGGAAAGTTTGAGAGATGCTAATGCACTGATTTTACGAATCAGGTTTTCAGTCAGTGAAAGGAAATTGGACATTCCATTTAGTTAAATGCACAGATAACAAATTGGTTTAAAAGGTGATTGAGAAGCATAGAGGACAGAAAATGAATGGGAGCAGTCCAGAGGTTAGCCAGAATTGCAAGAAACTATTACCACTCCTAGAACTGAGGTCCTCTAAAGAGAAGAGGGACTCTTGCCCTTTGGAAGCTGGAGCTGCAGAGCAGTCACAGCCATTTTAAAGACTAAGGAAGAGGTCTTTCTCCCCTGGTTTCTCCCTGTCTTCTAACTTTCCTACCGTCCTCGTCCCACCAATGTCTTCCAAGGGCTGAACCAAGCCAAAGCAGACACAAGCCAGTAAGACAAGCAGAGAAAAGGAGTATACAGAATCCTCCACCCTCCCAAGAGAGAAACTTGTGTGTTTCTTCATGCAGCTTGACCTTTATCCATAGGTGTCTGAAAATGTACTAATTTTCCTAAAATGTGAAAAATAGATTAAGATTTATGTTTTATGTATATCACATTCCATTTGCAGCATGGGTAAAGGAATTGGAGATAGCAAGACTGAAACCAGAGAAGCCAGCCAGAAGACTTCTGCGTTAGTTCTGAAAAGACAGAGGATTTGCATGCTATGGGACACCATTAATCCAGAAAGGGAACAAGGGAGCAGGAGCAGATTAGGCTGAGGAGAGAAGGTCATTGATTTGGAAAATACTAAATTTAAGGTGTTCCAAAGGAGAACTGTGGAGTAGGGAGTCTGTAGCTTAAGTGTCGTCAGAGGGAACATTTATTCTTGAAAGCCATTGGTTAATATAGCTAGTATTTGAAGCCATGGGTGTGGTTGAGACACTTTAGAGGGAAAAGAGAAATATAATGTCAAGATGTCCCCAGAATTATATCATCAATTCTAACTAGTGTAAGAAAAATCAAGTAATAAACCTCTTTGTAACATTTTGTAGAAATACAGCTTATACGGATCAATGGGCACAGAGCAATGGAGGTGAGCTAAGTGGTCTGTGAAGGGTCCTCTTTTGTCCATTTAGTGCCACTAATGTGCAGTGAGCCAAGTAAAAGCAAGAAACCCGAAGAAACTAGATAAACCTCTGCCTTTTAAACAGATATAGGGTAGCTATCAGATGTGAAGAGGGTGTGAAATATCTATTCTAAAAAATAAATTCCCCTCTGAAATTTCAGATTTTAATATTATTCAACAGATTTGTATTTCTTTATATAAAGTAAATAATATCTGTACTTTGTCCTGTAGATAATGAACATGTTCTGTAGAGGTGTTTTAATTCATACCTTGATAGAATCAGTTGATACAAACCAAGAATTTATCTATCAAAGAGATTATGCATATAAACATGTGTTAATATATGTGCATACAAATATACACCATTAAAGAAGTTTGCCTAGAAGAATAATAGGTACTGATTTGAAATGCCCCACAATAATCTGAAGCAGATATATGCAATAAGTTATAAAGAGAACATTTCTGTTCAAAACACTTTAAATATCTCATACAAGCAATACCTGAAAATCACTAAAAAAAATATAGAAAGCTGTATATTTACAATCACAATAGTAAAAAACAGAAATTTATCTGATTACTTGATGAATCACAGAACATTTTAAAAATAACTGGGAAATCATCGGCCAAAGAAAACACCCTTTTCCATCAGAACAATTTTGAAATACACTAATGTGCAAGTTATTTATACACACTCACCCATACATATATTTTAAGAACTACTCAATATCTTAAAAGCAATCACAAAATCAGTCTTTAGCTTAATCCTCATCTGCATTTTAATGATTTCAAAATATAGCCACATTATAGGGCTTGAGGTTGCATATTGCTACATTACTAGTTTCATAGCATTGTGACTTTCCATCTTGGTAGCAATAAATTCTAGTAAACAGAGCCATTAACAGCATTTTTATAGGGTCAAATGGAGCTATGGTACTAGAAGTGTGGTGCTAAGTAAAATTTGAAGGCTACTATGTTACACTCAACTATTTATTAAGGCATTAAAATCAGGTCTTCTCAGGGATGTTTGAATGTTTTTCATGATCTTTTCCTCCCCTTGACAGCTCTAGCTTTTATGTGGCAATTTGGGGGGGGGGGGGTTGGGGGATGAGTAAGATTTCACAAAGTTTGAAGTTCTTATGAAAATACGAGCTTTGTAAAAGAATATGGCACTCTAAATAAAAGTAATTAAAACTGATGAGTAAAAATACTCATCATTATATTTAGAAATAGCTGTGTTACATTAATAATTTGAATAAAGGCAGTAATAATTTTGAGTTATGCATAGCGTATGGGGCATCTTCGATTAATACAATGCAACAAAACTGGGATTCCCTACTTCTCCAAGAATGTATTAAAGATTAGTTTTGTCTTAAAATGAAATACCAGTATGATACTACACTATAAAACCATCCTTTAGTTAAGAAAATATTCTTTATTCACCTATGCATCTTTTTAGGTTGCAAAAGCATAGAAAGTTCTATTACACACATGTCATTCTATAAGAACATAAAAAATGAAAAAGTTATATAAATTTAAATTTTCTTTTTTTTAAATTTTTTTTTAATGTTTATTTCTGAGGCAGAGAGAGACAGAGCGTGAGTGGGGAAGGGTCAGAGAGAGAGGGAGACACAGAATCAGAAGCAGGCTCCAGGCTCTGAGCTGGCAGCACAAAGCCTGACACGGGGCTCGAACTCACAAACCGTGAGATCATGACCTGAGCCGAAGTCGGTCGCTCAACCGACTGAGCCACCCAGGCGCCCCTAAATTTAAATTTCCTATTTTGACTTTTACTTTGAGTCATAAAAATAACATTCTCTGAAATAATAGATTACATAATTATATCCTGAATATCTAACAATATCAATTAGGTTTTAACATATTGAAAACAAATCTAGTTCTGTATCACTAGTGATATGGAAGATTATTTTAGTTGTTCATAGGGAAACATGTTTTATATAAGCAACATGTTTTTATTTTAATGAAAATTAGAAAAAAAAGAGTCAAGTGCTCGCTTAGGCAGCACATATACTAAAAAATTGGAACAATACAGAGAAGATTAGCATGGCCCTGGGCAAGGATGACACACAAATTCATGAAGTGTTCCACATATTTAAAAAAAAAGAGAAAGAGACAAATTTTATACACATGGCTCGTAAGTTTTGGAAACTGAGTTGACTTACAGTGATATTCATTAAATGGTGGCAAAACTGGCACAGATATGATAAAAATCTTGCAAGTAATATGTGAACAACTGATACTGGAGAAGCATGCATGTAGTCCATTCCCTCTGCATTATTATAAAAGAAACTAAGGCCCAGAGAGATGAAACGATTCACACAATTTGACAATACTCTTAAGTACAAGAGCAAGTCTGAATACTTGCCTCCTCATACCTGCTATGCTAGGATAAACCACCTCCGCCTACCACCCCCTTGACAGTTGCAGTAATTGGAATAGAATTGAGTGTACAAATTGTAAGTGCACTCATATAATTATTTTAAGAAAATTTTATTTTTATTTTTATTTTTTTTAATTTTTTTTTAACGTTTATTTATTTTTGAGACAGAGAGAGACACAGCATGAACGGGGGAGGGGCAGAGAGAGAGGGAGACACAGAATCGGAAGCAGGCTCCAGGCTCTGAGCCATCAGCCCAGAGCCCGACGCGGGGCTCGAACTCGCGGACCGTGAGATCGTGACGTGAGCTGAAGTCGGACGCTTAACCGACTGAGCCACCCAGGCGCCCCAAGAAAATTTTAGATAACCCTTGAAGCAATCAACTCAAAATAAAACTGCCCATCGGTACAAAGATGCATACTGTAACACTTTCTAGAAACAAAGGGAATGATACATTGTCTTAAATCACCTAGGTAGTTTTTATTACGAGAGAGGATATTCATTATTCATTTTTTACTCAATTTTGACAAAATTGTTCTTGTATTAATTTTCTTACTAAATTAAAGTGTTAAATAAACATTTATTTAAAATCTGACTTACCATCTTTTCACTTTTGTTTTGATACCTTTGTATGCCATTCCATACATAAATATTTCAAATAATGGTCGACTTGAATATAATTTACATACACTTATTCTTTAAATGTATCACTTAAGCAGAGTGATTTTGGTTGTGCTTACATTATCGATAGGTATTCTCTTAAAACGAATGCAAGACTAAAAATTCAATAGCTGGCTGATAGCATTTGTCCTGCATTTTCTATAAAGCTTTTCCCCGTGGATCCTAGAGAAATTCTTTATGAGATAATTCAAAAGTATTTTGCACTTTGTATTCTCTTCTGGAGGATTTATAATGAGCTATGCTTTCGTTAAGATTCTCTCAGGATGTTCAAGCCTTTTACGTAACCATAAGTTTTGATAATTCATTCCCATATAGTAGAAATTAGTGGATTTTAATATAAATAAAATGTTCTCTTTTTAAAAGTCCATTAAACTAGAAACTGTTAGTGGGTGTTCTTTTATGTGTCCATCTATGAAGTCTTCTCCAAGATCTGTTCCTTAAGTCTGTTGCCTTATTGTCAGGGGAAAATACTCTTGTTTGAATAAGTTATATTTATATAAAGAAAATCTACAACCTATTTGACAATTGCCTATATACTCAAAATCCAAGTATATAAATTTTTATTGTGAAAGTCCTATTCTTTCTCCCCCTCCCTCAGTATTTATAACCATTTTATGTAGGGCCCATGCATAGCAGTGGAAAAAAAGAGAAATGGGATAAAAACTTCCATCTTACTATTTGATTACTGATCAACATAGCATTTAACTAAACTTTTCCCAATGAAAATGAAGGATTTCAATATAACATTTTCATGTATGGCTATCATCAGCCTCTTTCAGGAGGCCAATTAAAATTTTATTTAATTTTATTAATTTTATTTAATTATAGCTAATTAAAACCATAGGATACTACCACATATCTTTCAGAACGGTTTTTCAGTATCTTGTGAAGTGAAACTTACATTTACCCAATGACCCACAAATTCCATTTGTATGTGTTTACTGAAGCAAAAAGAAAATTTCCTCTACACAAAAACATTGTGTGAATGGTTACAGCATATAACCTCAATTTAGGGATGGATAAACATTTGTATAAACACCCAGTGATGGGAGTACTACTCAGCAATAACAAAGGATGCACTAATATCATACCATTAATGTGGATGGATATCACATATTAATTGGGTGAAAGAAATCAGCCTCAAAGGCTAGGTTTTAGTAAGTTTAATAATTCTCACAACATAGGTTTATTAGAGAATGAAAATCACCTCACAGATGTGAAGGTGCCTAAAATGAAAGAAGTACTCAATGAATTGGAGTTCCTAAAATAATATTAGGGTAATGAAAGCTCTACCATTGTCTGGATCCATTCAATACAAAGAACTCCAATGTTTCAACAAAAATGATGGCAACCAATAATTGGTGTTTGGGTGGAATCGCCTACAATTTTTTCAGTAGTACTAACTACATGAACCAACCCTAAATAGAACTAGCAAAGAAAGTTAGGAGTGGCAGTGTATCTTAGGCTTAGACTAAAACTAACTTAAAAGGATTTGATTTTTTTATTGCAGAAAACAGTCTTCCTTTGTGTTCCCACAAAATCTGGCACATAATGTTCCAGAATATTTCACATCGTGTTCAGAAAGAAGTATCTTCTATTCTTACCTGCTACATGGAAATTTGCACAATTTACTAAGTGATTTGTCATTAAATAAATGAATTGGACATTAATTTAAATTTTTAAGTGCATTGCATGTTGGCCTTTAAATCTTCGTATTTATGTCAGTGTCTGCATTTGTGAAGCCATCCATTCCACCCCACCATGCTTAGAGAGAAACTTAAAGCTGCCTTTGAGTCTATTGTTCTGAACTTGCTACAACAAAACATTTTTGTTACTGTCCTGAAGCAGGAGTGTGCATTTCACCACACACCGTGTGATCTTCCACTGGATGAAATACCTGTGATTCTTACACTGAATTTAATATTGAGCAAGTAAAATGTATTACAGCTGTAATATCAAGTGAGATAATGTAGCCAAGGTAACATCTTGATTTCTCTAGATATTTTAAAGTTATCTTAAATCTCACAGTGATATAATTTTACCACTCTAAGTCTTTTCATTGTTGTTCTAAACCAAAGTGTTGCCATACATCTAATAAATGTATTTGGCAGTTTCATGGGACACAGGTTCAATGTATAAAATCTATTGTATTTCTGTATTCTAACAACAGTTTAGAAACTGAAATTTTTTAAAAACCAGTACCATATAAATAACATTAAAATGAAAATTTTAAAAAGAATAACTTTAACGAAATTTGTACCAGACTTGTTCAATAAAATACACAAAATACTTCTGAGAGAAAATTTTAAAGGTATAACTAAATGGAGATATATTAAAAAAAAAAACATAGATCAAAGACTCAGTATTGTTAAGGTAATAGTTCTTCCCAGAGTTAACTATGGATTCAACAAATCCTAACTAAAATCACTTTTTTTTGTAGACATACACAAACTAATTAAGACTTTAAATACAAAGGATCTAAAATAGGCCAGATAATTGTGAAAAACAACAAAGTTAAAAAATTTACAGTATATGATTTTAAGAGTTACTACAAAGCTACTGTAACTGAGACAATGTGTTTGATGTAAAGAAAACATATAGATCAATGGAACAGAAGAAAGAATCCATAAATAGACCATATATATATAGAGAGAGAGATTAGATATAGATACAGACATAAATATAGATATAACACACACACACACACACACACAAAACCAATTAATTTTCAACAAAGGTGCTAAGGCAAATAAATAGGGAAAGAATTGCCTTTTCGAAAAACAGTGTTGAATTAACTGGATAACCATATGCAAAAATATAAATACTAATCCTTATCACATGGTGTTAAAAATTTAACTCCAAATAGATTAAAGATCTAAAAAAAAAAAAAAGAAAGAAAAGAAAACAAGGAAAACAACACAACTTCTTGAACAGGATATTGGAACAAATATAATTGGCTTTGGGTGAGCAAATATTTCTTAAGTAGAATACAAAAAAAGTAAATTAGACTTCATTAAAATTTAAAACTGGTGTTCTCCAAAGACATCTTAAGAAAAAGAAATAGCAAACTACATAGTAGGAGAAAGTATTTGCAAATTATATATCTAGTAAAGGACTTACATCCAAAATATATAAATAACCCTTACCTTACAACTCAATAATAATTCAAGGACTCTAATACAAAATGTCGCTTTAAAGAGACTCTTTGGTAAAAAGTCATCAAAGAATATGTAGAAATGGCAAATAAACACAAAAAGATATTCAGTGTCCTTAGTTATCAGGGAAACACAAATTTGAAACAAATATACACACTAGAAAGGCTAAAATTTAGAAACACTAACAAAATCAAGTGTTGAAAAAGGATATGGTGCAATCAAAGCTCTCAAACATTGCTAGTTAGAATACAAATGGTATAATATGGTCAATTAATCTTCGACGAAGCAGAAAGAATATCCAATAGAAAAAAGACTCTTCAACAAATGGTGTTGGGAAAACAGAATGGCGACGTGCAGAAGAAGGAAACTGGACCGCTTTCTTTCACCATACACAAAAATAAATTCAAAGTGGATTAAAGACCTCAATGTGAGACAGGAAACCATCAAAATCCTAGAGAACATAGGCAGAGACCTCTCTGATGTCAGCCACAGCAGCTTCTTACTAGACACATCGCCAACAGCAAGGGAAACAAAAGCAAACATAAACTATTGGGACTTCATCAAGATAAAAAGCATCTGCACAGCAAAGGAAACAATCAACAAAAAAGGCAGTCTACATAATGGGAGAAGATATTCGCAAATGACATACCTGATAAAGGGTTGGTATTCAAAATCTATAAAGAACTTATCAAACTCAACACACCAAAAAACAAATAAGCCAGTTAAGAAATGGGAAGAAGATATGAATAGAGACTTTTCCAAAGAAGACATACAGATGGCCAACAGACACATGAAAAAATACTCAACATCACTCATCATCAGGGAAATACAAATCAAAACCATGATGAGATACCCTCATACCTGTCAGAATGGCTAAAATTAATATAAGAACCAACAAGTGTTGACAAGGATGCAAAGAAAGGGGAACCCTCTTGCACTGTTGGTGGGAATGCAAATTGGTACAGCTACTATGGAGAACAGTATGGAGGTTCCTCAAGAAACTAAAAATAGAACAACCCAGAATCCAGTGCTTGCACTATTAGGTATTTACCCAAAGGGTACAAAAATACAGATTTGAAGGGGTAGATACACCCCAATGTTTATATCAGCATTATCAACAATAGCCAAACTATGGAGAAAGCCCAAATATCCATAGACTGATGAATGGATGAAGAAGATGTGGTATATATATATATATATATATATATATATATATATATATATATGATGGAATATAACTCAGCCATCAAAAAGAATGAAATCTTGCCACTTGCAATGATGTGGATAGAGCTAGACTATGTAATGCTAAGTGAAATAAGTCAATCAGAGAAAGACAATACCATATGATTTCACTCATATGTGGAATTTAAGAAAAAAACAGATAAACATAATGGGAAGGGAGGGAAAAAAGAGAAGAGAGGAAGCAAACCACAAGAGACTTAACGATAGAGAACAAACCATGGGTTGATGGAGTGGGAAATGGGTGGGAGATGGACTAGATTGGTGACGGGTACTACGAAGGGCACTTGTGATGAGAAGCAAGTGTTGTAAGTGATGAATCACTGAATTCTACTCCTGAAACCAATATTGCACTGTAAGTTAACTAAAATTTAAATTAAAAAAGTAGTCATAAATTAAACAATGTTTTTAAAAGAATACAAATTGTGTAGTCACTTTGGAAAATATTTTCAAAATTTCTTTTAATGTTAAAACATTTACTTACCTTATTTTCCAGAAATTCCACTGTTAGGTTTTCAACTGAGAGGGAAAATATATTTTCACACAAAGATGTGTGCATGAATGTGGGAACATTACTCTAAATAGCCAAAGACTAGGAAAAACTTAATTGCCCATGATCTGACATATGTATAATCAAGTTATGATATATCTGAACACTAGAACATTATTCAGCAATAAAAACTATTAATAGATGCGACAATATGGATGAATTTCAAAAGTATTCTAAGTGAAAGGGACCAGATGCAAAGACTGTAAACTATATGATTCCATTTGTATGAACTTCTAAAAAAAGGCAAAACTATAGGATATAGAGCATATTAGTGTTTGCTAAGGTGGATGGCTGGAGGAGGCATGATTGCAAAGTGCTGAGAGCATTTTTGGGAGTGATGGAAATGTTCTGTGTCCTGATTATGATAATGGTTACACAACAGTACTATTTTGGCAAAATTATATGGCTAAAATTGATAGATTTTAGTTTTGTAAATTATTTCAAAAAAAAAACTCAGAAAAAGAAAACAAAAAAATATCAAAGACCCAAAATTGCTTTTGTCTTCATGGGCTATATCTATTGATATTTAGAGCATTGTAAATTAATACTGTAAAAATATTTAAAATATGTATTAATTTATTTAAAAACAAAATTCTGTAAACTTAAATATATCCTATTAATTAAAAATATGTTATATACTATTATTATGAAAATAGGCTAAAACATATTTTACTACCTTTCAAAAACATGTAAATCCATTGCATATTTTATGACAAAAAACTGCATTTTTAAAGCAAAATAAACTCCCTGAGAAGACTAGTATTGTGTTTTATTTTTTTTTAAATCTGTTCAATGTCTGGCTTAATAAGAGACAGCTGGATTCTCGTATCCACTTCTGTATTTAATTTGTTATTGAAATCTAGCTTCACATACATATATGTTTTGAATGGGGGTATATTTCATAGCCTTTTCAAGTGGTAGTGTCTTTTTTTTAAATTTTTTTTTCAACGTTTATTTATTTTTGGGACAGAGAGAGACAGAGCATGAACGGGGGAGGGGCAGAGAGAGAGAGAGACACAGAATCGGAAACAGGCTCCAGGCTCTGAGCCATCAGCCCAGAGCCTGACGCGGGGCTCGAACTCACGGACCGCTAGATCGTGACCTGGCTCAAGTCGGACACTTAACCAACTGCGCCACCCAGGCGCCCCAAGTGGTAGTGTCTTTAAAGTGGGTTGCAGTGTGGAATATGGAACCCTATAAATCCTTCTACTGTTGATTGCATTTTAAAAGGATCTGTAACCCATGCATTCAGTACCAAACATTGGCTAAGATTTGAAGCAATAAGATCTAATAAGCATTGCTGCTGGGAGAAAAAAAAAAAAGTGATTCACACACAAGGGAAACAATTTGACATTATCTTTCAAAACTGAACAGATATAGATCTTTTTAAAATGTCCACACCTATGCCCAAACAGGTATGAAAATATTCATAGGAGTATTGTTTGAAATACCAAGAAATTGTAAACCTTCTAAATGTCCATCAGAAAATAATGTATAAATAAATTATAGCATAATCACACAGTAGAATATAATTATATAGCACTGACCAAGATCAGGAAAAAGCTACATTAGATAACATGTACGAATTTTAGAAAAGTACTGTTGCCTGAATAAAAATAAATTGCTTAAGAACATACATTGTATAAACCAGGTTTAAAAACAGGTAAAACTGGATAAAATATTGTTTAAGGATATATGCATATTTGACAACTGATAATTACAGCAAGTAAATGATAAGGAAACAATGAAAAAACAGGAGTACTCCTGAGGGACGGCGTGAACAAAAGGTAATGTTTTATTTCTAAAATTGATGTTTGTTTTATTATTAATTATTAGGATTCATAACATATACATTCTGCATATTTTGTATGTTATCTATGTACATGGTATAGGAGTCTTTTAACAGGATTTCCAAAGACTTTTGAGTAGAAGACTTTCCATCTTCTTCAGAGTCTGTTGAGATTACATATGGTCCCACTTGTATAAAGGGGGGGGAATAACATAAAACAGCATGATATATGATAAAATTTTCCTGATAGTATGATCAGAGAAAAATTCATATTATAACCATGCAGATCATTTTGTTCAAAAATCAACATAATATGCACAAATGTAAATATACACTACACAGTGTCTTATGACTCTTAACACAGTTAAATTGAGACCGAATCATTGAACCTAGTTTTTCTTTCCATTCTTCCATTAATTTCTATTCTAAGCAAACACAAGCAATGCCTTACATGAAATATGTCCAGAAATTGCATCACAAACATCCAGTCTTGTGAAACGAATGAAATCAGAAGCAAACCAAATAAAATTTCTTATTCTACTCATACTTCTCTCATTTTGGCTTCTGGGTGGTTTTTTTTTAGAGCTACGCAGATTTATTTAAGCTCTAGTGATGCAATACAGCATTTATTTTCATGACTTTCCCATCAAAATTAACAATCAGGCAGTAACAAGAGACTATATATTTTCATGGCATTTTTTCAGGAAATTGAAATGTAATAACTTTGAATTCTGACCTTATTTTTCAAGGTCAGATATACAGTTCATGAAAACAGTGTATTTATGGTTCTGTAGTAGAATATTCGATGTTACGCGGGAAAAAAATTCTCTGTAGGATTTTATAAGGAACTGTCACAGATGTATTTATTTAATGATACCCATTGTTGGGTATAGAATGATGTCAGGAAGACTATTATTTGATACACAGCCTCAGTGGAATGGTCACAATTACTAGATGAGCAACATTAGTGATGTTCTTTTCTTTTTTTCCTTTTGTGATTATCTTGCCCTTACTTTAAGTTTTTATTGGCTTTGATGTCTTTCGGGCTAAAGACAGCTTTGTAGAAGAATTAATGCACTCTGTCCTCATTATAAAGGTGCCTTTAGGAGTCATAGATTTTGATTGTAATAAGTAGGCTGTGTTATGTTAAGATAATTATCATTGACAAATTAACACATTTAGAAGCCAATAAAGAGCCACTGGTTTTATATAATTACAAATGCTCTAAAAGGAAACGAATATGTGATCTTTAATTGATAATACAACTTTTATTTCTTGAGTCTAAACAATAAAATAAAACCAAAAGGATTATAGATTATAATGTATTGGGGTTTTTTGTCATTTTAAAAGATTTCCTTTTTTTACATGCCATCAGTAGAATAAACCCACTACCTATGATAAATCTGTTATTGCTTTTTATGTATACATAATTAAAACAAAGGAGGTATATGTAAAATATCAATTTTATATCAAAACACCATGATTGAAACACTATATCATTAAGAAGAATACTATTCTTTTCAAGCATAATTAACATACAGTGTTATATTAGTTTCGAATGTATAATATAGTGATTCCACAATTCTATACATTTCCCAGTGTTCATCAAGCTAAGTGTACTTTTAATCCCTTTTTTTATCTATTTCACCCACCTCCCTAATTACCTCCCATCTGGCAACCACCCGTTTATTCTCTGTATTTAAGAATTTTTTTGTCTCTTTTTTTTCTTTCTTCGCTCATTTGTTTCTCATGTTACACATAGGAATGAAATCCAGTGATATTTGTCTTTCTGTGACCAACTTATTTCATTCAGCATTATTTGTTCTATACATTCCATTGTATGTATGTGGGTATGTGTATGTATATATATATACCACAACTTTATCCTTCATCAACGGACACTTGAGTTACTTCCATAAGTTGGCTATTGTAAGCAATTCTATAATAAACATAGGGATGCATATATCTTTTCAAGTTAGTGCTTTCATTTTCTTTGGGTAAATACCCAGTGATGGAATTACTGGATTATATAGTAAAGAAGAATACCAGTCTTAATTATAGGATATCCACAGTTTTATCTTATCCTCATGGATATAGATAGTAATAACAAGTGATGGATTACTTTTGTGTTTTCCATACTCAAAATAGTCACCATATATATAAAATGTCTCTAATACTAATTTTTAAGCATTATTAAATTGTGGCCCCTTTGGACTTAATACTCATAGGCCATAAACTAGAAAACTAGGGCATCTCTTAAAGTCATGGATGCCTGACTATATTATATAATCCTGGTTCAAGAAGAAAAGTTATAAAAATAACCTATCCACATATATTACAATTATCTCAATTAAGGAAAGTTCAAAAACACAACCACACTGAGAGGCTAAAAATGGTAGAGAATGATGGATCTTTTTTACCAGTACAACCGATAATCTCAGTACTTTCAAATTAGGGATGCTTGAAATATGTTCCTTAGTTCTTCCATGATGTCTGTAGAGTTCTTCATGAAAACTGATTTGTAATCCCTGAGCTTGTTGAAATGCTGGACTTAACCCAAGCACTGGTGTGCACTGGTCATATAGATGACAATCTGGAAGTTAGACTGTAGAAGTTCTTTCCCAAAGTTACATAAACTAAAACGAAATTGGAGAGGATGGGAAACATCAAGGTTGGAGAAGAAAATGACCTATCACCAGAAGTTTTAAACTTATGCCTGTTACAATTATTCTAAGTTTAAGTGAAATACCTGACTTGTGCCTCAAAAGCGTTATCTAAATAATACATTTTCATTTACTAAAAATATGCACCCAATTAGAAAATGAATATTTCATTGTGCGTTTTACTAATTGGTATTTCTAATTTGAATAAAGTAAGAGACTAGTGTATATAATGCCAAGTACAAAAGTTTTATCTGAGCTCAGTTGAAAAATAAAAAGGTTTTAGAATAAAGACAATAAAAAGATATTTTCCTGGATTTTTGGCTCCTTAATTATAACCTTTATTCATCACCTTCCTCTCTCTGTCCTGATTCTCCACACTTGTCAGGTGATAGAACAAACAACCATAAACTTTTAAGACTTTCCTACAAGTAAAATGGGGCACAAAAGTGAGGTAAGGCTTAAGAAGTAACCATCATCTGTGTCTTCAAATAATTCTTACTGGCCAGCACAGCAAGCCTAACATCAGGCATGCAGTCCTAGTGCATACAGAAAATTATTTTCAAAGTAGCTGAAACATACTCCTAAATAAACTTTTAGATAATATGAAAATAAATAAGGAGCATGGCATAGGGAGAAAAAAAAAAACATGTCCAACTCTTCTCTAATTTTTTAATTTTTACTTTACAAACTAAATACACTTCAAAAATTCTATTTAAGGGGTGCCTGGGTGGCTCAGTCAGTTAAGCATCTAACTTTGGTTTCTGCTCAGGTCATGGTGTCACAATTAGATGGAGCACCTCATGGGGAAGGCTTCATGCTGACAGCACAGCAGGGAGCCTGCTTGGGACTCTCTCTCTGCCTTCCCCTGGCTCTTGCCTTCCCTGTCTCTCTCTCAAAACAAATAAAAGTAAACTTAAAAATTCTACTTAAAAAAAGAAATCAGAATTTTAAATAATGTCAAAAAGTACCTGTTTTGTTAGAAATTTCCTAAATTTGAAGACTTACGTGATGCTGCTTCATCTACCCATTTTTGTGCCACTTCTAGAAGAGCACAGACTTGGAAGAGTTAAGAGCATCTCATGAAAAAGTAAATAAGGTACATCCCAATTTTATAATACGTAATTATGAATAAAAGAGTAAAATCACAGGATAAAAAACCATGTGTCTAAAAAGCCTTGTTGTAAAAGTCATTCATGACAGTTACTAAAAATTTAAGAAATAAACAAAACAAATTTGGATCTCCTTGTCTTTTACATATGAATTAATCAAATTCATCTGATAATTGACCACACCACATTAAGTTTTTCTGGAGGAATATATATAAAATTTGGCCCAGAAAGATTTTCTTAATCCCAAGACACAACTAAAATAAAGTTTAATGCATCAGTAGAACACATTTTCCATTGTACTTCCTATATTTCCCTTAAGATAATGAACACTTTTGTAGCTTAAATCCAGACTGGGATGAGATCCAGAATGGGAGGATATAGAAAGGCAAGATGTAGGACAAATGTCTTTGTAGGTTAATATCATGCCAAAATCCTACAGAACTGTCTCATGGGGTTTTAGTGCATCAGAGCCAGTTCTCCTGAAGCTGACAGAAATCTCTATATCTAATTGTTGTATAATTGTAGAGGAATAATATCACCCTGCTTGGATCTAGCAAATGCAATTTTTTCCAGCAAATTCTATATCAAGGTTCAGTTGAAACAGCTGTGCAGCTCTTGCATGAACCAAACAAAGGCAGACCTTTAAAGGATAGACAAAATTCCATGCTTTCTAAGCTGCTTTGAAACAGAAAAGAAGCACTTTCTTTCCAATATGAATAATGTGGTGTCCTCACAAGGTCATTTTCAATAGAACCAAAAATCAAGTTACAGCAAGATTTGTTCACTTTTCTTTTATGATAATCAGAATAGATGACTAAAACTGAACAGAAAACACTAGCATCTCTGGTGTTGAAACCACACCTATTCTGCCCCCACAGTGCCTCTTGTATTACCCATTTCTGAAGCCATTTGTCATGTAATACAGACCCTTAGAGAGAGAAGCCCTTAGTAAATATGTGTTGAATTATTCTTGGGTTTTCTTTTCTCTTCTTTTCTTTTTTCTTTTCTTTTCTTGTCACATTTGCTGAACTAATTTTTAGCATAAGTAAGAATTATCTTTTTACATACATTTTGGATGGTATTGAATGACTCTTGATATAAACAATGGAAAATATTAGCACTCATATTCCCTACCTAATGTCTCTGAGCTTCTTGATTTTTAATTTTATTTTTAGTATTAAAATTATATCTTTATTAAATAAGAACTCACACAAGTTGTTAACAAAAATGGATATAATGGATCCCTTAAGTTCAAAGAGTCTCAGGTGGAAGAGAACAAATAGATCACAACATAAAAACGATAAGGATTAGATGAGGTTGTGCAGGGCCGGTCAGCTTATAGAATGGGTAAGACTTTCCATCAAGAGATACAGAATGCTGTGTTATAATGGCAAGTAGGACCACATACTCCTAATTGTTGATATGAAATGAGAATATGTTAAAACTAACCTATACTCTTTTTGAGGCCTTGTCTCTCAGCTTTGGGATTTCCATACTGCCTATAAATTTTTTAAGAAAACTTTATAAAGAACTTGGAAACTGAGAGTACAGGGTTCAAATGGAGAATATATTTTGAGTCAGTCATGTCTACAGATGTAGAATTCATCCCCACAAATGTCTACTTGCATGGGATTCTCTGGCCAAAGGATACCCACAAGGAGGAAGTTCTCTATCCAGCTGGGAGACAGGGATTTAGAATGTGCTATATGATGGATGATTTTTCCACTTCTGTATAGAATAAAGAACCCTCTAGGATTTAATGTCAATGAAAGCACAGCAGTGGTGAGCCTGGGGAGAAGGAATGCCCACTGAAGGGCAGCAGTGCTTTTTTGTTAAATATCAGTAGTTTCTATTAAAAGTGACCTTGTTTAGGAGCACCTGGGTGGCTCAGTCGGTTAGGCGTCTGACTCTTGATTTCAATTCAGGTCAGGATCTCCTGGTTGTGAGATGGAACCCTGCATGGGACTCTGCACTGAGCATGGAGCCTGCTTGGGATTTTCTCTCTCCTTCTCTTTCTGCCCCACCCCCATGGGCTCGTGTGCCCCCCTCAAAATAAATTTAAAAAAAAATTTAAGTGACCTTGTTCGAAGGAATGTGTGAGAATACTCAATCATTCTTTTGAGTGGGATGGATAGGAAAATTTTTCTAGTGACCAAAATCCTAGAGTTGAGCTGGTTAGGAGAATGAGCTAAGAAGATAATTGTCTAAAGGTAAACGTAACTTCATTTGTAACCGCAGGCTAGTGGTAGCTGGGGAAATTCAAGTTACTTTAGAGAGATTCAGGTAAAACTTCATTTCTTTCATCAATTTACCCAGGGACTTAATTAGGTGACTAAAAAATGCAGTTGCCTAAAATCATATTTGAATACCAAAGGGAGTACAAGTGGTCTCACTTCACTAACTCCAGGGAGCTGCCAAGAGAATGCTTTCCAGAAATAAATATGTATGGAAGTATCAGCCAAAGAATCAATAAAGTACCTTGAAAATTAATTTTTACTCCTTTTGTCTTAGGAAGTACAATAAATAACTGTCATAATTCCTTCAATTGGTGGACCTAGATTTTGCAGTTAAAAGGACTTTTCTCTCTTATCTCTCTTCAAATTAAGACTTTAGCTGCAATGGGTATCATATGTTCACAGTACAGCTTTTTCTTGATATTTTCTTAAAACAGACTTCACAGTCATGAAAAACATTATAGAAATTAGGACAACCTGAAAGGTTTTTATTTTACTCAAAAGATAGTTCTGCAACTAATAAAAAAGTTAATATACTTACGGAATTCAAATTATCATATATGAATAGAAGGGGGAATTAAGACAAATTATGATGTAGTACATTCCTCATCAAAAATCCAAAACCAGGGTGCCTGACTAGCTCAGTCAGTAGACCATGTGACTCTTGATCTTGGGGTTGTGAGTTCAAGCTCCACATTGGGTGTACAGATTACTTACAAATAAAATTCTTTAAAAATAGCTTGACTGTGAGAGCAGATCCTTAGAACAGTTTAGATAGTAATATCAGTTCAAATGTATTCTTCTCTATGTTTACATCACCTACAGCCTGAATGCACCTTTTAACAACTCCTCTCAAGAGCACCGGAGATAGCAGGTTGCCAGAAGAATCCATTCACAGGAGAACCATTCAGCTTTTGTAGCTCTAAGGTATTGACTTTGCAGTTGTACCAAAACAGCATTGCTTGAGGAAAAGTATGAAACATATAGAATATATGCCATTTTCACTCATTCCCTTACAGTCAGAGAAAGGGTGTACTAAGAAATAAATGGAAGCTTAAAAAGAGAGAAATAAAAACATATAACATTTCTTACAAAGAGGAAAAATCGCTTTTGTTCTGAATACATGATCAAATTGTTATACATATCATGTTTGTGATGTGGGATAGAGGAGGCACGACAAAAAAGCTTCCAAACTTCTGCTATTGAAGATTCATTAAAATCCTCTACCCATGTCTGTTTATTTTTTGTCATGAAAGGAATTTCAAATCTATTTTCCTTATAGAAATGGCAGTCTCAGAACACCTTCAGAGAACCAGAAGAAGTTTTTTTAAGTACCCAAAATAAAAACTACTAGTCAATTATTGTGTTGTTTTGTTACCAGTCACTCCTCCCTGAGGAAGGAAGGAGATCAGTATTTATTTAAGACAATTGGAAATTACACCTGGCAAAATATTTGAATGCTTTCAAGTAGCAAAGATATAAAGACAAAACGGTCTAGAGTAGTAAAAAGCCAATGAAGATCAATAGAAGTTGTCTTTAGGAAAAATAAATCACATATAAAATCTCCCTTTTCCTTCTCTCCCTTGAAGATTTTTTTATGAGTATTTCACTGAATTTAAACAGAAGGATTTGTGCGTATAGGTGATGACATTGTTTAACAACTATATACTTACAGAAGAGCAATTGACAGTTTTTGAAATAACTTTAATATTGTGGAGGGAATTAAGGGTAAGAGAGAACTTCTATTGCTTGTATAATAAAGAACCGGGAGAAGTTTTGAAGGGACAACCTTTTTAAAAATTAACGGGTAAATATGGTCTAAGTTACATTATGCATTGCTCGGGGATAAAATATATTTAAAAGAAACTGAGTGCTGGGTGGAGATGACATTCTATCATAGAAAGTGATAATTATTCACTGGTCTAGGTACATGTGTCAAAATGGCCCTGCAAATGAGCTCATAATCAGAGGTGTACCTCTTCCCAGGTACAGAAATATCATGTGCTATGCAATAGAGATCCTCATCAATATCACTGTCTCCTTCTTTCTCCTCCTCCTCATCATAATAGCTACCATTTTTAAATTTTAAAATGGACTAGCACCATATTCAAGAGTTAGAAATCATTTCAGTTGATCTTCACAATATTATACTGATGCCATCATCTTCAAAATTCCTTTTTCTTAATTTCCTCCAAAGATAGTAGTGCTGGTCATTGGAGCAGCATGGCTCTTATAAGGGTAAACCTATAGACTGACTTAGAATGATAAATGGACATCCTGCATCTCATAGCCAGGTAAAATCTGACTAAACACTGGCAGTTCAGTATATTCCAAGTTAGCCAAACAAGACATGGCCTTGGAGATTTATATTTAGACTTTTTATATAGTTAGGTAAGATTCCGAAAACCAGAATGCCTGATACATGTTGATGACTTCCATTGTTTTAGCTTTAAAACATTATTGATATTTTCAGGCTTAAAAATACATTGTTTAGGTAAGGAATAGAGAAACAAAAACTATCCCCAATTCTCTAGGCAGAACCTATATGACTAGAAATGTAGTATGTTGCTTAGTTGGTAGACACTAGCCATTCATGACTACCGAGCTATTGAAATATGGCCAGCCTAAATTGAGATGCACAGCAAGGCTTTGTATAGTCTGTATACTTTTTAGGTGGTATTACCAACAGCAGTTGCCTCTGGCCTTCATTCGTGATTCCTTACACATTATAGCCTGTCGTCAATCTGCCATTTCACACACATAAGTCTTGATCAAGAAAGAGGGCCAAAGTGAAAAACTGCAAACGTAAAATAAGATCTGGAAATATATGTATATATGTGTACATACACATGTAATTTATTAATTATGCATTTATTATTTATTAAACACCATTGCAAAATGCTGTCTTCTAGGTTTATGGTTCTCTATGAAGACAATATTTTGCAATGGTGATCTTGCATAGATAAAAACTAGATCAGAAGAGAAACATTTTCCCTACTCACACCTGTGTAAATTTCCTCTAGTTTATAATATGAAATTGGTAATGTGCTAAATGTGGAATCACTCGTTAAAACTTTTTATTCACACAGGGTGACTACTGCAGTCTGACAAAATGGGCATTCCTGTCCTGGGAGAGTTCTAGTATCAGTTAAGGTGAACTCTGTCTCTCCAATGTTCTCTTCCTTCATATTCCCAGAACAGTGTGCACATCAACAAATCCGTTCTGATTTATTCTTGCACAGAAGTTTTCCTTTTTTCATTATTCCTGTAATTGTTGGCTGCAGAGTAGAAGTCAAAACTCAAGTGCAGGAGGTAAAGAATGTGGATTTTAAGATCCACTTTACCCTATGTGGCTTTTTAGAAGTCACATAAGCTCTCTGTAGCTTAGTTTCTAACCTCTGAAAAACGGGATTAAAAATGGTACCAAGAAATGCAAATCAAAACCACAATGACTTACTGCCTCCCATCAATTAGGATGGCTATTACTAAAAATTAAATAATGAAAATGAAAAGTGTTGATGAGGATGTGGTGAAATGGAAACCCTGTGCATCGCTGGTGGAAATGTAAAATGGTGCAGCCACTATGGAAAATAGTATGGCAGTTCGTAAAAAAATTTTTAAATAGAATTACCATATGACCTAGCAATCCATTTCTGGGTATATATCGAAAAGAATTGAAAGCAGAATCTTGAAGAGATATTTGCTCACCTATATTTATTACAGCACTGTTCAGAGGTGGAAGCAACTGGGGTGTTTTATCAACTAATGAATGAAAATGTAGTGTGTGTGTGTGTGTGTGTGTGTGTGTACACACACAGTGCAATATCACTCAGCCTTAAAAGAGAAATTCAGAAACATGTTACAACATGGATAAATCTTGAAGATATTATGCTAAATGAAAGAAGTCAGCCACAAAAAAAACAAATATTGTATGATTCCTCCCATATGAGGTATCTAGAGAAGCCAAATGCATAGAAACAGGAAGAAGAATGGTGTTTGCCAGGGCCTGAGGGAGGGAGAAATTTACTGTTTAATAGGTATAGAATTTCAGTTTGGCTAGTTGAGAAAGTTTTGGAGATTGGTTGGCCAACATTATGAATATAATTAACACAACTAAAATGGTTAGATGGTAAATTTTACGTTATATGGTTTTTACCACAGTGAAAAGATAAGTTTAAAAAATAGTATCCAGCTCGAGGCTACTGTGAATGTTAAATAACATATGTAAAGTGCTATGTCAAAGAACAATGCCTGAAACATTACAAGTATTTAATAATTGTCAGCTATTATTACTACTTTGTTAGTGCTATGGCTGGCAGATGGCTGTTGAGGCAATGGATGAATTTCATACAAATTTGCTTTTATAACAGAAGAGTGCTTCAGGGTTCACTCCATCCAGGATATAAACGCATAGTAGATAGAACTCATGGCCTCCTTCCCACTATCAGGAACTTCTAGCTCTCCCACACTCGAATTTTTGCTGTATAACCATTTCATTTCTTTTATATATAGGCTACAGAAACCCATCTAAACTAAATAGACAGATAACTCATAATACATACTGACTGTGTGTTATTTTTCAAAACTGCACAGTTCAGGATGGGACTTAAATAGTCACTTTCAGTAAAATTATCTGAATATTATTATTTATGCAAGAGTTTTTTTTTTTCCTTTAATCTCCACTGAGACATATTATTCTTGACCACCTCTATTTCTTCACTTATAATTTATGGGAAAAATGGATAAAATCAAAGTTAAGGTGTTTTTCATGTTTGTCTAGATTTAAAAAAAATGGCAACCATCAAATATAGCTACGATTTCTATCATCTGCTATTTTTTATATGTAATGGTAGAATTTGTAGTTTTGTCTTGTTTGCAAGCTTACCATGATTATGTTTTGCATATGATTGAGAATTGCTTTGCAATCCATTCCTGTGTTACCATTTCCATAAAAGTATGTACTAGCCTGTTGTCACTCTCCAGCCTGTTGCCACAAAATATATACATTGCTCTAAGACATAAATCTCCATCTTCAATGGTGTAATGGATATAGATGAGTAGTATAAGTTTTTAAGATGAAAAAGCAAGTAAAAACCTATTCCACAAAATGTCACAACATGCTATATACCTGAAAAAGAACTCTTATGGAGCCCCCTTCGTCATCGTCATTGTAGCAGCTGTGATTGTAATCACTTTTAAATGATGGGTCCCACTGAAAGGAGTTGATCACATATTTTATGCAAAGAGTACCCAAATACAACTCCTTGTCCTGTTTTGTCATCAGATGAATGAAAGCTTATCTGTTGCCCTTTATAAAATCTAAAAAAAATCCTATACACTTCATCAGTGTAAAACAGTTTCTACCCTTGAAGCCTAGCCCTGAATTACTCAGCTGATATCCATCTGTTTGATGTGTTCTGTAAGAGTAACAAACTAAAATACATGTAAAATACATGTAAATGACACATATATGTGTGTGTGTGTTTATATATGTATATATGTAGCTGTCTCTCTCTGTCTCAAAAATAAACATTAAAAAAATTTTTTAAGTGTTCATACACTTAACCATGAATACAGGATCCACTCCCATAAGAATGGTCCACCCTTTGGCCTAGAGAAGATTAATTGTGTCTACTCCTGAGTTTTAGCGCTTCCTATATTCAACCAACCACCTAGGTTGTCATGTGTCTGTCTTTAACCACATTTCTTAGGACATCTGATCCTCCTAGAAATACCAAAATACCATCCTCAAGTACCTGTGGCTTTCCTTTTTATCATCTACCATAGCCTCTTTGGATGGAACTCAGAACGGCCACTAACTTTTGTCTTTTTCCTTCTCTGTGATTTGAATTCTGATTTGAATTTGCTTTCTATTCACTCTTGATCTCCAACTCTCCATTGGCAAATACTGGTGGGAAAATCCGTGTAAGACAATCATCAGTCACAAAACTCTCAAACAACTGTCACCCAGATTGCCAACTAAACCTTGCTTACATACTTTGCATATCACAGATCCCTATGTGTTAAATTGCCTGGCTCTGCTCTTCTTTTGCTGTGCTTCTGAATCTGGATAATTTATTCCAGATCTGTTCCTAGAGGCAGGTTTTTCTGATCATCCCTTCTCCCTGATGCAGTTGCATTGATATAAGTTCCCTTCATACCTTATGCTTACACCTGACTGGTGACATGAGCCTTTGGAATAACGCATTGGAACTGGATTCTAAATGAATGGTTTTAACATGTGTTTTATGCACATAAACAGGGGTATTTTGCTAAGCATTATTCACATATATTTATCATATACTTCATTTTTTAAAAATAATTATTGTAAAACACATGTTAATAAAGCAATGAATAGCCAAATTCCCAACTAATAACATGGATGCTGTTTTTGTTTGTATAACTACATAGTAAAATTGTTATGGATATTCTTCTTATAAATGAAATCTTTAAATCCTTTATAGTAAGTTTGAGCTTTCAGCAAAGGCCTCCATCTAACTAGCCTAATTTAGATACAAACTCCATTTTGTCCCCTTCAAAATGGTCTGCTTTCTGTCATTTTTGACTTCTCTGAATATATTTCATTGTTTTCTTGTGATGTTAGCTTACCTATTATTAGAATCATAGAGCCATCATTTATTAAATATAAACTTGGTAACACTGTAATCTTATTTTATTTTCATACCTTTAAGAGATAAGTATTTAAAATGTTATTATATAACATGAAGAAGTTATAAAATTAGAGACAAAAATTTTTTGTCCTAAATTACCAGGCCCGGCTGCAAAGATCATGCTCTTACATCTCTGCAGTCTCCTTTTTTAATAAAGCTGGGCACTTTATCCCTTTTTATCCCGTTCTACATCTCTCACATTTATTCCTGGAGTGACAATTGCTTCAAATCTATTTAAGAGCTTATCTAGCTATTTACATATGAGAGCATGTGAATGGGATTATAAGACAAGAGCCAGGCAACACAAACAGAAAGGCTTAATCATGTGCTTCCCAAAATATCATTCACCTATTCCATTGTTGGGACCTTTTCAATCATCATCACAGTTCTGAGCCTTCACTTTGTGTCAGTCCCTCCAATATTTATAGAATGAGGGAACACATGGCTGAAATCAAGAATGTACTCCATTACATCTTTTTGTGTTTTTATCGTAGCAATCTAACTAGGATATACACACTCTAAAAGTTCGTATGTATTGATATATGAATTATGTACATTATAAACACTATATATACGTTAAAATGTATATCACAAACACATTATAATTTACATATTGCATACATAGAACATGTAACAAATTATATATAATTAGTAGACATCAGTATATATTTATATATATACATTAAGATGCTTTTTGAATTTTTTAAAGTGTTTATTTAATTTTTTTTGAGAGAGAGACAGAGCGTGAGAGGGGGAGGGCCAGAGAGAAATAGAGACAGAATCCGCCTGAAGCAGATTCCAGGCTCTGAGCTGTCAGCACAGAGCCCAACCTGGGGTTTCAACTCACAAGCTTTGAGATCTTGACCTGAGCCAAAGTCGGATGCTTAACTGACTGAGCCACCCAGGTGCCCCGTTAAGATGTTTTTAAAAATTCTGTTGCCAATGGGGAGGTGTGGGAGAGGGAAAAATGGGTAGTGGGTATTGAGGGGGGTACTTGGGATGAGCACTGGGTGCTGTATGTAAGCGATGAATCACGGGAATCTACCCCCAAAACCAAGAGCACACTTTATACACTGTAGGTTAGCTAACTTGACAATAAATTATATTTTTAAAAACATCTGTTGCCAATATTGAATTTGCATAACACTCAAAAGAATATTGTCTTCTCCTTTCTCCCAAACCCGTATTTTTAGCATGCACGCACACACGCACGCAAAAACACACACACCAAGTACAGAAAGGGCAAGCCAAAGTATGTTTTCTCTGAGGAATAACCACTTGGTTAAACTGTAGGTTTATTTTCTTTAATGATTCTTATGTTGCTTTCTACTAGAGTCCACATTATTTATGTGTATTTGTATATATTAAATGCATCATACCAGCTAGGATCTATAAGCTCTAAATAAAGAAAATTCCTTTATAAATGGCTAAAAGAAATATTAAACTGATTGCCTCAAAAACATTAGGACACTATTCAGAAAAAAATAACAGAATCAGAATCTCTACAATTTAACATCAACCAACCAGGTGCAGGAAGAATCTACCTCATCCTTATTCAGGACTGGTTATTTAAGCCTTAAACTAGTATCATATTCACCTGTGAAAGACTAAATGCTTTCTACCTAAGAAAAGGAACAAGGCAACAATATCTATTCTCACTTATTCTATTTAACGCTTTTGAGAATGAGGGATGTGATCTATGATGAGGTTTTGGGGTGACAGTGGGGTTTGTGGGGTCCAGAGCCAACGACCAAGAAATAATTCTTAGACATCTTTGGTGCAAAAAGGTGGTTTTATTAAAGCATGGGGACAGGACCCGTGGGCAGAAAGAGTTGCCCCAAGACCATGAAGAGAGACTGGTTATATACTATGGCATTGGGAGTGAGGTCAAGTCCAGGGGAAGTTTCCCATGAGACTTTCATATGCTAAAGAAGACTCCCGGGATACTGGAGGCCTAGCTATTGTCAAGCTAGAAATGTTTTTCCTTCTAGCAAAGTATTAGCCTTAAGACGGTAAGGAGTTCCTGGAGAAGAGTTTTACTCCCCCAGCCTCAAGTATTTGTCAGTGGGCTGCAGGTTATAAGGAAATTAGGCTATTGATAAGCTTGCCTTTTTCTTGTGATTTACTAAGATATTTGTAAATAGATGGAAATTCAGGTCCTGTGTGACTATGATCTCTATCAGTTAACTCTTTGTTTTTCCCCTTTGTTCTTGGGCAGCCGGGAGCACCCAAGGAATATCTCCTATCTCCCACCTGGGGGCGGTGGTGGAGTGTTTGCGGCCTGTCATCTTGCCTTATTTATGCTCCCTCGTAGATCTATATCTTGCTTGTGGTGGTTACTACAAACTAAGGTTACCACACTTAAATGGATTTTATTGTAAATATATTTAATACTTAAATTTTGAAATGACAAAATGGGGATACAAATATAAATGAGGGAAACAGATATGATAGTTATGTTGAAAGTAGCATGATTTTTTTAATCTAAAAGTTATGTTGGTTTTTTTTTTCAGTTTTTTTTTTTTTTTTTTTTTTTTGGTGTGACAGAGTTTGAATGGGGAAGGTAAGTCTTTTTTAAATCCTCACTTATTTGAAAATTCAGTGTCTCAGAAACTACTCAGGAATGGTAAAGAACATTATCATTGAATATAAACTGCTCAGGAATGGTAAAGATCATTAAATAACATTATGGTGAGAGGCATAAATCACACAAAGATACAAGAAATGCCACTGTGATGTTGTGATTTATAACAAAAATATATATTTGGTTTTTGCCCATGTTTCAGGCACAGAGCTCCTATAAGCCTTAAAATTCCCTAAGTGATGAGAGCTGTGAAGGTGTCTTTTGTAATGTTAACGGTGACTTTTGGAAGTCCAGAGGGGTGGAGGCTTGTTACCAGGGTAGCTAAACCTGTAATTAGAGATTTGAAACTCATTTCCACCTCCAAGGAGGGGATAGGAGCTGGTTGAACCAATGGCCAGTGGCCAATGATTATTAAATAAGTTTTCATAAACATCCAAAAGGAAAAGGTTCAGAGAGCTTCTGAATTGGTGGACACGTGGAGAGTGATGCACTCATAGAGGACAGGGAAACTTCCCTCTCCTTCCCACATACCTTTCCTTATGCTGCTCTTCTGTCCAGCTATTGCTTCATATTCTTTAATATCCTTTATAATAAACTGATAATCTGGTGAGTAAACTGGTCTCCTCAGACCTGTAAGCCGCGCTAGCCAATCTGTGGAGCCCAAGGCATGCAGACATCTGATTTATAGCCAGTTGGTCAGAAGTACAGTAACAACTTGGACTTGAAACTGACATATGAAGCGGAGGGTGATCTTGTGGGCTTGAGCCCTTAACCCATGGGATCTGGTGTTATCTCTGAGTAGTGTCAGAAATGAGTTGAATTATAAGACACCCAGAAATTTGCATGGTGATGTGGGAAAAAATATACCCCCATACCGGTTGGTAGGCAAGAGATTTCACTCATGCCCCTTTCTGGGAAATTTTAACCTCCTCCAGAGGCAACTGCTTTCAGACTTCACATGTTTTTGAGATACAGATGTGTTAGTATGTATGCATGTTCCATTTCTTTTTATTCAACATAATGTTACAGAAATTCATCCATGTTGCTATGTGCATCACCGATACATTCCTTTTCATTGCTAAGTATCATTTCATTGTATGAATATGACATAATTTGTTATCTTCTGATTGATGGATATTCATGTTGTGTTTAATTTTTTGGCTACTATAAATAAGACTAGTATATCCTTTCTTGTACAAGACTTTGAAAACCATTCTCATTTCTCTTGGGTAAATACCTAGAGGTGGATGTGTAATTATTATAGAAATGTGTTCCATTTTCAAGAAATTTCCAGTTTTCAAAAAATGGTGTGCCATTTTATGCTCCTTCTAGCTGTGTACATGGCTGTAGCTACTCCATTTTCGTCATCACTTGCTATGGGCAGTCTTTTATTTTAGCCCCTTTCGTGTATTTTAATTTGCTTTCCCTAATTAATTAACACCCTTTTTCATGTGACTGCTGGCTTTTTCTATACCCTCTTTTAAAAAACATCTACACAAATGAAAAATGAAAAAAGACACACACACAAAGAAACCCATCCACACAATTCTAGTGCCTATTCCAGAGTTGGGGGTGGTGATTAGTTTTCCTTTTTAATGTTGATCTGTAAGAGTTCATTATACAGACTAGATACAAATCCTTTGTCAGATAAATGTAGTGTGAGTCTTTCCAGTCTGTGATTTGTCTATTTTCTTAATGGTGTACTTTAATTAAATTGCTTACTTTATTTCTGAAAGCTTGGTTCAGATTTTTCCCGTGGAGTATTACATAGTGCGAAGATCTTGACAGTTTCTCAGAAACAGGAAGGGCAGATGAGGGCAGCCTGAGCATGGGTTCACTCCTGATCGATCCTGGAGGTATAGAATCCCTTCCATTCAAGCTGACATGGCCTTGAAGTAGGTGCTGACCTCCTAGGACTGCCAAAGACCCTCAGCATTACCCAGAAATGTGCATACCTTTATTTCACTCTTGAAATACTAAAACTTACTAGTTTTAAAGCACTGTTTATGAAATTGCAATATTAAGCATTAATTGATTGTTACAACCACACACTATATATTCAAAATAAATAAAATGATGTGGAAGTTTGTTTTTCAGTGAGCATATTCCTTTCTTATAAATAATCAAAATGAATAAAGGAATGTTAGATGTGTACTAGCAAGTGGTTGGGTTTTTGTGAGATTAGCTTTAGCCATAGGAGTGATTTTTTTTTTTTTTTAATGACTAAACTTTTTCTTATATATAGTCCTGGTCACAGCTGAATTTGCCCTTTGTGTCCTCCAAGCTGGACTACTGTGAGGAATTCTAATCAAGCATTTCTTGAAGAGCTTCTCATACGTTTCCCGAGTTGCAACCTGGGGAGAACACAGCATAGAGCTTGTTAACTGCCTCTGATTGCTAACAATGTGTGCCCTGAGGGAACAGTGAGGAGTTCTGCCTCTGAATAATGCCTCCAGCTATGTAAACCTCCCAAGGTGCTTCATTTGATATTAATGGCTGAATCAAACTCTTATTTACTGGAAATCCTCTTTCAGTCACTTAAAGATGGAGAATTTAAAAACTTTTTTTAAAAAGCCCCTACCATGTCTAGGGCTTTTCCATTTTCCATCTTTTATCCATTTCAATTTGAAAGTCAGGTTCAGGTCAGCCTGAAATGGAAAATGTAAGCCTCCATATCTCTCTTTCCCTCTCTGTCTCCCTCTCTCGCTAAAGCACAGTGACTGCTTAGTATTTATGTTACTCTGAAGACAAAACAAACATATGCTCTTAGAAAATTAACCCTAAGTAGCCATCTCTTTGAAGTCTATGTGTATGAAGTATATACATACTTATGCTTATATAGAATATATAAATATATGTCATCTTATATACATATAAATGGCATAGATTTAACAGTTAAAATTGTAGCCCGACTGGCAGAAATTACTGACGTTAGTTATAATACATTTTGGCATAGCTATCCCTCTGAAGCCATTTGATGTCATAGTACACAGCCATAAAGTTAAATATTTATAGCCTATGCCTTTCTTAGCCCTTCCTTACATGAGGAAAGGATAACTGCAAAAGTAAAGTGTGCTCCCCAGCAAATATTTTACAGGGTTGCTAACAAGAAGTCACATACAGAATGAGGTTTTATCTCCACTCACGTCCCTCCCTGACACTCACACTCTGATGCTAATGAGAACTGCAGTGGCCAAAATGTCAGTAGCAAGGGCCAGGAGAGTAAGGCACTGGGGTCCTAGATGATGGGAAAATTTGAATAAATGGTTCTTGACCACTCAAATTGTTGCTGTAGATTGTTGCATGAGCTATATTCTGTCTGCAACAAAGAATGTAGCTCAAGTTAACAAGGTAGTTTATTAATCCAAATTCACAAGGCCATTAATCTTGTTTTGCTTCTGTAGTAAACAAAACATTCTAGCCCACTCAGAGACTACTAACTAAATAGTACATCTTTGATACTTTATATTCGTAAAACACATCCACATACAGAATGCTAATTTAATATATTTTACAATATATAATTGAGGAACCTGAGGCTTGGGGAAGTTCTGTAGTCCTAAATTTTACAAAACTAGTAAGTATTAGGTAATTGATTCAAACATCCTTTTAATGTATACTTACACTAACTCTAATATAAATGAATTCTGTTTATACCACCCATTTAGTGATAGTGGTAAAAATTGGGTCTTTAATAGTTAAGATATTGGCAGAGGGAAAATAACAGTGGTTTGGGGGTTAAAAGAACGGTTTGTACAGTCATGCTGGAGAAGCGTGACAAGTGGACATATATTCCTGGATCTGGTCTGACAGAGCCCTGTAACTGGAATTTCTAAGAAATTGTGCGTCATTGAAGTACACTGGATAACAGCATCATGGAGCAGGACTAGACTCTTCAGAAGAAAGTGTGAAGGAGTGGAGAAGATCGGTAACTAGGGCTTCATCACATGTTTTGGTGCTCAGGCCAGGTTTCAGCCAAAATTGGTATTGAAAAAAATCAGTAGCCAATTCATATGAGAGCTGACAGTGAACAGAAGGTACTCCACATGCTTAGGTCCATATAGTTGGGAAATGAGAAAGGATGGAATTTCATATATACTGATGTGGTAGAGACACATCACATGGATATTTGGTTCTCAATTGTTGACTCTTCATAAAGGCCAGAAAAACTTGTTGATCAAAGTTAAATTTATTAGATTTACCACAATGAGGAAGAACACAACCTTGGCCAAGTCTTAATAGTCTCAAAATGGGAAATTAAGGCAAGGTGTTTGTAGAGTTTTAGGGGACTGAACTGCATGATTTTAAGGGGATATTTCTCAACTAGAAATTAGTCAGAATTTGGTAGCATTTAAGACATCATAACTTCATTGGTGGGGCCATAGAATCAAGGGTCTTAAAGCAAGTCTTGATCAAGAAACAGTTAGCCTTGATAAGTAATCCATTTAGTTGGTTCATACTCTTATCTTCTAGAAGCAGGTATTTCCTGGAGCAAGCAACTAAATTAATTTTGCTTAGTTCCAGCATAGTTTAATACAAGGACAGGGATTTATCTTGGGTTCAGTTCCATAGCCTAGAAGAATTGAATTACAGTGGCACTGTGTGTGACTGTGTGTGTGTGTGTGTGTGTGTTTGAGAGAGAGAGAGAGAGGGAAAAGAGAGAGAGACAGAGAGAGAGAGAGAGGTCTCCAAGCCTTGGGGAGTGGCTGAAAGAGAGAGAGAAAATTATAATTTAATGAATGTGGATACTTACCATCCTCCTAATTGTTCCTGAGAGGTACTGAGATGGAAAACGTAATTCTAATATTCCTTCAGTTATCTCAGTCCTGTATGCTGAGAATATGATTCATATATCTAAAATATTTTCTCACAAATTATGAGGTACAAACATAAGTAAATTGATGTATCTGGTGCTTGAATAAAGAAATGGAAAGATCCTTCAAATCTGGGAGGTTTAGGGAATTTTCCAAGATCAATTTCCTCTTAGAGGTTTTCACGGTACATGTTGGCCATAGAACCTCATTCTGCATTAAAGTGTATGGCATTGGGCTTCTGTGTGCTGCCTGCTGTAGTCAAAGAAGTCAAGGAAGGAAGCAGGCATGAGTCTGTGGGTATCTGGCCTTAGGGACTCCAACTAATGACAGATGAAGGAGCAGGGGACAGCTTAATATTTATAACCATTACCAAATCTTTGCAAGAAGGCAGAAGAGGTAAGGAGAAACATGACTTACAGGCAGGCAGATTTAACTGCATTTAAAACAGAGGCTTCAGGCACATTAAAACAACAATATATTTGATAGCCTCACCCATCTCTCTGGATGCCTTTGCTTTTTGCCTAAAATATATTTGAGTAAATTTATGGGAAAGTGTAAGAAACCCCAGCAAAGTGCTTTGTAGACGACTATGATGATTCAATATCTCTATCGAGTATTTTGATACTTCTCTGCTAATTGTCAGGGTTTCGTGTATTATCCAAAGCCCAGGGGGAAAAAAAGAATTAATCAAATATTTAAAGCATTATAAAAGTTTGTATCCACAGTTTCTTCATATGCCCCTAAAAGGCATATCATCAGATTATTTTCTGACAAAAATAAGCTTTACATACACTCCCAAATTAAGAAAACTAGTAACTGGTAATATATTAAATTTTATTATGAAAATAGAAGTCCTGGATTGCATTCTTTTTGTATAATTTCCCATGGAATGGTCAACCTACAAGGTTATATTCAGAAGCATTTGTATTATAATTAAAAATACTGAATTTTTAAAATTAGAACTGTGTGATAGATAGAATAGACAGATAGAATATAGATAGAAAGATAGAATATAACTGCTTTGTGAAATGTTGATTTTAAGGGTCAGTAGAACTAATAAAGAATTTTGTGAATGTCTGACTCAGAGTCAACCAGGAAGGAATTTCTACATTGGAAGAACAGGAAGATTAGATGACATTTAAAATTGTTAGACTTTCCCAAAGAGGATTAATATAAAAACTAGCTCAAAATCCTGTTAAATAACTTCATATGACATCACACTTCAAAATAGCTTCATACCAACCAAGGTGATCTTAAGTTTTCCCTCAGCTTGACCAAACTTCAGAGAGGGTTCTTCCTCCTTCTAGGTCCCTGACCTCTCTTTCTTTAGAGCATTTATGTTGGAAAACTAGTACTTGTCAATTCTGCCCCTTTGAGATATAAAAGTTTTTAAAGCTCATGTCAGTTTTACAATCCAGGACTATCTTTCTCAAGGACCTAGAGGTATCCCTTTGAAATATGATCATCAAGGCAAATAGTGTCCCTATCCCCCTGTCTCTGGAAGGCTAGGAGCCTCACTCCAGTGGTAGACTAACTATAGGAGGCACCTTTGGATAAGCTAATTTGCAAAAACAGATGGCTTAAGATTTCCTCCATTCTAGTTCTTAACAATTCTCCAGCTCTTTGTTTCTTTTTCTCAAAAAGTTAAAAAGGTAAAGTTTTTCTTTTCCTCGCTTGTTCACTGATTTATTCATTCAACAAATATTTAACGTAAGCCTTCCTTGAAGGCACTAAAGGGATACAAAAATGAGTATAAGTGTTTTCTGAACGCGATCACAGTTTATCAGGAGATATAAATATATAAACAAGGATAATACCAGGGGAAAAATTAAAGATAGATAGAAATAAAGTAGTCTGAAGTATTAAGAGAGGTGAAATGATTTGTACCTGGTTGGTGACGGAGATGGATTATTCAGAGAAGGATTCATGGAAGAGCAAGTGTTTGAGCGGGGCCTCTAACAATGGCAAGGAATAGTGGGCTTTGGATCCTCCGAGAAGGATACTTTAAGGAGGAGGCTTTCAAGGCAAAGGCAAGAGGACAGACAGAGCTATAAGTCTCCCCAGAGACTTATCAGTGGCATAGAGTAACCAAGACAATGTTCCTTAGGGGAAATAAAACCAGAAAATTAGGTTGACCTAGATCTTGAAGTGTCTTGAGAACCAGTCCAAGGATTTGGGATTTTATTCTATGAATGATGAGAAGCTATTGGTGTATTTTAAACTAGAGCGGCAAGTGGCCAGATTTGCAAGCTAAGAGGTGCATTTGGCAATGATGCAGTAGTTCTCAAACGTATTTGCTCCTATATTACTTTAAAATATTTTGAAAAAATATATAGCAACTCTTTATAATGTTTTCCCAAAACTATCGCTAACCTGGCATCTTGTGAAGAGGACATGGCAAAGAAGAACCAGCATGACGCCTTGATTGCAGGAGCATTCTCATGCAGGTCACTTTTAGGACAGAGCACCCATGGAAATGGAGGATGTGCAACAGGATTCCCTTACAATGATCAGGTCCCATGTATTTCGCGGCAAACCCTTACCACTTCTATAGCCATGCATATAGATGTGGTATTTTGATGAGTGCGGAGAGACAACGCAATGGAGAATATGAAGACTGAAGACAGAGTTAACAACAGAATATTTTTATTTTTAGTCCAGGCACAAGTTGTTTAGTGCACAAAATAGGGCAGTGGAAGTGAGTTTTAGCTGCTGCTGCATAACAAGTTACTGCACATTTATTGGCTTAAAATAACAGCCATTTGTAGTTGCTTGTGAATGCGATAAAGTGAACAGTATCATCTGACCATGGATTGACTCACTCATGCATCTGTGATGTGCTAGCTAGCAGGTAGGCTGGGGTCTCCGTAGGCTAGGATGGCCTCATTCACATGTATTGCGTGCCTGTTGATTGAAGAAATGAGGGCAACTGAGCCACATATATCTCCTTACCCATCAAGCTAATCTAAGTGTGATAATATGGAGGTGACAGAGTTCCAAGAGGGAGCTGAAGCAAACAAGACATTTGGAAGCCTACACTTGGAACTGGCACATTACACCTGCTACATTCTATAAACAAGTATGTTGCAAGACCAGTGCAGAATCAAGGGGTCAAGATGTAGACTCTAACCTCTTTCTGAAAATTGTTGCAAAGTCATATCACAAGACACATGAACACACGGAAAGGAAGAATTGTGGTCACTTTTGCAATCAGCCACAATGGTAATATAGAAGGCCTCTGAGATTTTAGAGTTGGACTGCTTTAAAAAGAATAGTCTTGCAGGAGCAAGTAGGTTGTATCAATGAAAAGGCAGTCTAGAGTGTGAAGATGAATGAAATAGCTGAAGTTTACTTAGTCTAGTGCAATAAAATAGATGTAGTAAAGAGAGAGTAGTGGTAAAAGAAGAAAGCATGTACATGATTGGGTAAATTACTGGTCAGAGGAAGAGTAAAGTTCTTACTAGAATTAATTGTAGCTGAATTGTATTTAAATATGGAGTTAATTAAAATTCATTTTAATTGGGTCAATCAATCTAATATAAACTTGGCCAACTTTATGTGGATGCAGAGAAGCATTGAATATTAATTAGTCTTTGACAAAGCTTTCAAGTCCATCTAATCCAGTCCCCTCCTTAACATATGAGAAAATAGAATGTATCATTCAATAATACATAGAAAATGATGTCATTTTAACCCATAAAAAAGAGCATTTGGCATAACACAGTTGAGTCCAGAACTAGTGATAACAGAGACCAAGTAACTCAATTATGTGTTCTGAGAAGTATTGCCAAGTAAAAGACAAGTAAAAGACATCTACAGGTGATGTAAAATTCAATTTTCATCATTAACTTCAACCACTTTCCAAGTCTTTAATAACTGATCTGCATGTTGTCCTAAATCATAATATTTGAGAATGAAGAAACCTTGGAAAAAACCTAGTCCAGTTGTTTTAAAGCAGTATTTTAAAGCACGTGGTGGTCTAGTTCAACACACTTTTCGTAAAAGGATATTGAACAAAAGTGTGAGTAAAGTCACTTGCTGAAGGCACTAGAACAAGTTATTGGCAAAGCCAGCTGAAGGATCTGTTTTCTCAGACTCCCCCACTAGCTGTCTTCTTTCCCTGCTTTGAAGCAGGCAGAGGAGGAGTTTCAGCCAAAGGAGGAAAGTAATGAATGGTATGCAGAGGCAGAACATGAATCCCAGCTGATGACCTGAGAAACATGGAAATGACTGCAAATAGAACGTACATTTGCTATGTAGATGGAATGATAGGTGCTATCATAAACAAGCACATGTATACGTGTATGTCACTGATCATTGAGTGCTCTCATCATAAGGTCCAGATCTGCGGACTCACAGATACATGAAAAGAATCCATCTTTTCGTCTTTTAACTTACCCATTTGTGCCTCATTTTCTTCCACAGATAGGATCAAAGGGTGGCTAATCAGTGTTCTGTTTAATCAGGTATTCTGATTAATAGTAGCTGTACATATTTTATAGATAATTAAATTCCCAAACATTAGGATTCAAGTAAATATCTTTGACATTAAGTCTATACCTGGCAAAATATATTTTTTCTTTGTTGAATCAACAACCTAATAGTTCAGGGTTATTATGATGAGTTTCATTATCATTTTATTGCTGAATTGCAAAAGGGCCTATCCACTGAGCTCCCTAAGCTACAAAATACCACACAATAGGCAAATTGCGCATAACAGAGTAAGACAGAGAAAGAAATTTCTCTTTATGTACAACCTGCTTAGAGTTTCCTGTTGCTGTTGATAAATTTTACACATTTACAAACGTTCATTTTGGATTGTAAATAAAGACTGAGAAAGAAGCAGCCGGTAGCATCTTGGTAGTTACGACAGATGGCGTTAACCACGTGGGAATGCTTAGAATACAGAAAAATAAATTGTTACAAGTGAGGGCTCTGTCTGACACAAATGTTTGATATAATGCAAATCAATTAATTCTTGTAGTATTTTAAAACAATATCTAATGAAAACTTCACTTACGAAGAATTAAGGAATAGTATAACAAAATTAAGTAATAAGCAAATGAAATTAAGTATTCATTCCAGATGTAAACAAAATAACACAATTCAGTAATTTTGTCTTTAAATAGCTTTTCAAGCTGAATTTAAAAAGGCAATGTGATTTCCAAAGCAGACAAGTTTTATTAAAACAATAATTTTATTCAAAAAAACAAAATTTCCCGGGGCGCCTGGGTGGCGCAGTCGGTTAAGCGTCCGACTTCAGCCAGGTCACGATCTCGCGGTCCGTGAGTTCGAGCCCCGCGTCGGGCTCTGGGCTGATGGCTCAGAGCCTGGAGCCTGTTTCCGATTCTGTGTCTCCCTCTCTCTCTGCCCCTCCCCCGTTCATGCTCTGTCTCTCTCTGTCCCAAAAATAAATAAACGTTGAAAAAAAAAATTAAAAAAAAAAAAAACAAAATTTCCCTATGATTAGAATATAAGCTGCTAGGAAAACCTGAAGGCAAAAATATTTTTCAAAACCAGTTTCTACCACACTTACTCCTCCCCCCCCCCCCCGAAACTGTATAACTCGTCCTGTGGGTCATACTGCACCTTCCAGCTTCTTGGGAAACCCCACACTACACTCACCCAGACCAGGTTCCACTTGACCCACAGCACCTGCCATAGTGTTAAAAAGAAGTGATTAATGGGGAGCCTGGGTGGCTCAGTCGGTTACGCGGCCGACTTCGGCTCAGGTCACTATCTCGCGGTCCGTGAGTTCAAGCCCCGCGTTGGGGCTCTGTGCTGATGGCTCAGAGCCTGGAGCCTGCTTCCGATTCTGTGTCTACCTCTCTTTCTGCCCCTCCCCTGTTCATGCTCTGTCTCTCTCTGTCTCAAAAATAAACGTTAAAAAAAATTTTTTTTTTTTAAAAAGAAGTGATTATTTCCTGATGCAGGGGCTGAAGGAGCCAGCTCCTCCGTCACAGTTAAAAAAAAAGTTGCAAAAATGTAATTTCTTTAGAACTGCGAAGAATGTGTCCAATCTCCCCTATAAACCACAACCAACCACAATACCACCATCAGAGAATTGACACCCACCATCAAACATTTTTAAACATACATGCAAGGTTTCTCTCAGTGGTCAGAAATTTTACATTATTTCTTCTTCTCCTTTAACTCGTATTTCCATTTCAATTCCTTCACAGATTTAATGTAATATTAATGCGGTATATTTTTACTCTTCGACGTTTTTCATTGATCACCCTATCAGGACACTGTGTTGTCTAATCCCAGGAGGCATTATTTACATAATACATATTATTTGTTAATTCTCTGAATATAAAGTATATTAATTTAAATTTATTTTCTTTAAATTTTCCAATTTCCCATGACCATAAGGCCCTAAGATTTATAAAAATTTCTTTGGAGGTCAAGTTACAATTACAGCAATGACTAGTACATGGTAAAAGCAATTATATTACCTATTAATGATAATTGTAAAATAAGAACAATAAAATGTTACTGAAAATTCATTTAAGGTAGCTGGTCCTTCTTTTATAGTTAAATAATGTGCCATCAATTAATACCATTAATTGCTAGAATGTGAAAGAGTCATTCAGTGGCTGCTCTATTCCTCCCTAGTTTTTACCTTCAAATTAAGATCTGAAAAATCTTGTTTGTATAAATAAGTGGACAGATCTGGAAAGAGTTTTGCAGCTAAACTCTCTGAACTACTGATTTATAGGTCAAGTATCACGGAGATATCTTTCATCAAATTTTATTTGTATTCTGTTAGTGGATAGTTCGATCAGTTCCCCTTTTGATTTTGTAGGAAAGGATGAAGTAAAAATACCTGATTTGGAACATGGTTATCAGCCACTATTAGATTCATTAATTTTTTTTTCAAAACCAATGCTTACTTTAATGCCCCAAGATTCTTTTTTATTTCTTGAGAGACATCTCTATATTTTGCACAGAACGAGATGAATACCCCAGTTTGAAGACTAGTAGACTAGTCTATCTATCTCTGCCCTATTTCCTATGGAAATATTGAGAATGTATTGCTGTACAGACGCCATGAACCTCATCCCTCTCAATATGTGCAAAGATGGTGAGGATATGAGAGACGACAGAAGAAATCCAGGTGTTTTCAGAGAATGATGAATGTTACATGAGATAAACAGGATAAAACACTCCATGATAGGAACCATCATGAAAGGCAAAGTACAGATCATTCAAGAAATGACTTGTACTTCATTTAAAAATAACTAGGGACAAAATGTTTAAACTCTTCTTTAGTAATTTAGAACCTGTGAATAATCTTTCAGAACTTAAACCACTATTAAGTAGAAACGTTTTTGTATCCCCAAAGAAGTAATAGAAAGTAGGAAATAAAGAACTTTTCACTAATAGCCAGTGCCTCTTATTTCTAGTATTGTCTCTTCAGTAATCTGAACTAGAAAAAATAACGTAGATACTAGCTAATGGATTCCTACCATTTCTCAAACTTAAATCTTAATGCTAACCAGTACCAATAACTTCCAAGCACCTAACAACTTGTGTGAGAGAAGAAAGAAAATAAGCTGGCTTAAACAATGCCCAGTTAGATAGACTTGGGCTCAGCATTTTCCACCTGCCACGAGAGTGTAGAGAAAGACTCTGAGGTCACCATACTCATCTATGGCATCATTTAATATGGAATAACCCTGCCAACATAAAGTTGATACAACAAGTGTCCAGAATATGACTAAATCAGGTATTTCATCCTATTAACGAGGATTGAGAACATGTAGGGAGAATCGCCCCTCTTAATTCAAAACAGTATATTGATATAAGTGCAAAGAATCACCAGCCTCTTCCCATTCCAGGCATTACATATGGCTGCCCAATATGGGAACCTATAATCAAATTGTTGTTATTTAAATTAGTTAAAAATAAATAAAACTAAATTTTCAGGTTTTGAGCCATACTAAGCTAATTTCAGATGCTTAATAGCTGCAGGTGCCTCATGGGTATCACATTGGACAGTGCAGATATGAAACGTGCCCATCATTGCAGGATGTTGTGATTGCTTGCACCAAACAAGTAGAAAGCCAACTTCAATTTTTTGTTTAACAGACACATGGGTTCTTTGTAATATAAATACTATATGGTTAATATACATATATATATAATATGACTCGTCCCAAATAGACGTAAACAATTTATTTTAATGGATGTTTTAATGTATATTAGCATCTTTAAAATCATGTGAATATCATTTGATATATGGAAAGATGAGATTTGTAACTGTACTCCAGTGGCCTGCAGATTAATAAGCTTCCAAAATTGAGCAATTTACACCTTTACAAATAAGAAAAGGTCAAGTCTCTAGTATTTAAACCACTCTCATTATGTAAAAAAATGATACTAAGCCACTCATCTAATATTGAGAAAGAGACAAAGTAAATCATTGCATATGTAGTAATTTTAATCTTGATTTTAAGGCTTTAAAACAAATATATCATGCTTATTATATTGTGATATAGATGTATGTGTGTGTGTGTGTGTGTGTGTGTGTTTAATCAAACTTTATGCTTTATGTACTCATCCATTTTAAATGCATAGATTGGTGAATTTTGGCAAATGGATGGCTAGGTAACCATACCAGAGTTAGGTTGTAAAAGGTTCCTATCATCCCCAAATTTCTATTGAGCCCCTTTGCAGCCACCAGAACCTGGAGACAGCTGATCTACTTTGCATCACTATAGATTAAATATGTCTTTTCTGAAATTTCAGATAAATGGAATTATACAGTATGTACCTTTTGTATCTATTTTCTTTCAGTATAATATTATAAAGAGTAAATCATGTTGTTTTGTATATTTATAAACAATGCATTTGATACTGAATATTATTACATTCTATACCCTTATGTACCATAATTTGTTTAATAATTGACAAGATGATTGATTGACAAAAGGTTGTCTCTACTTTTTGACTATTATGAATAAAACTGTTATGAACATTAGCACATAAGTGGACAGATGTGTGGACATTAAGTGGACAGATGTTTTCATAACTTGTGGGTGAATACTTGAGAGTGAAATATCAGGATTCTATGATAACTTTAATTTTAAAGACTAGTCCAAGCTATTTTAAAAATCACTTGTCCCATTTTCATTTTCAATAGCAATATGGGAGACTTCTGCGTAGTGGCATTTCTTCTAGTTTTAATCCTTATTTCCCTAATGACAATAGAAGCATACTTTCAAGTACTTATTATTTGTTTACCTTATATGAAGTGTGTTTGAAATTTCTTATCAAGTCTTTTGTCTTATTATTTAGTCATAAATATTCTTTATATATTCTGGATACAAATAAGATACATTCGTAGTGTAAACATTTTCTCCCAGTCTGTGGCCTGTTTTTTGTTTTTTTTGTTTTTTTTGTTTTCATTTTCTGGAAAGTGTCTTTCAAAGAGCAGATCAGCAGACTGAGTAATCAGCCTGGTACCCACCTTGCTCCTTGAGGATGCTGGATAGGGGCAGAGACTCAGCTTACTGCTAGTACCTAACATCATCTTGGGGAGATATTGGAGCATTGTCTCCTTCTGCCAGAATGCAAATGGATGTCAGTTCCTTGTTTAGCCCAGGAGATACCACCCCATAGGGGAATCTGTGAGTATGAGTATGCTACCTACTTCTACCTTAGGGACAAGGCAGGAATGGTGTGGAAAATCAACTTTCTGTTGGATCCACGTTGGGTGAGGGGTAGGGGTACAAATATTTTGTAAGTGCTTAGCTGAATTAGAGTGGATATTGCCAAAATATGGGCCACACTTTTTCTATCATTTGGCTGGAGGAAACAGGCTTTTCTTGGAAATTTATCTGTGCCTGTTGACAGTTCTAGGCTCCAGGAATGTACTATTTGAGATTGGTGGGAAAACCAAGGAACTCACTGCCTTGCATTTCACAAGTCCCAAGGTTCCTAGTAAACACACTTTCTTCCTTCTACCTTTAAGAGACTTTCTACACCTATCAGTTGTGTTTCAATGGGTTTTCAGTTGTAAAGAGAACCTACTATTTCTAGTGGCCAGGAAAAAAAAAATATATATATATATATATGTGTGTGTGTATATATATATATATATATATAATTTTTAATCTCATTTACAATAGAACTAAAATAGCAAATACCTAAGAACTATTTAATCTAATGACTGATTTTCATAGAATACAAGGTAAGACTTTATTTTAAAATCTACAAATTTGAGGGTGCCTGTGTGGCTCAGTTTGTTAAGCATCCGGCTTCAGCTCAGGTCATGATTTCATGGTTCGTGGGTTCAAGCCCCATGTCAGGCTCTGTGCTGACAGCTTAGAACCTGGAACCTCCTTCCGATTCTGTCTCCTCTCTCTCTGCCCCTCCCCTGCTCACACTGTGTCTGTCTGTGTCCCTCAAAAATAAACAAAAACATTAAAAAAATAAAAATAAATAAAAAATAATAAAAATAAAATCTACAAACTTTAGAATAAATTAAAGACATAAATCTAAAGAAATACCTTGCTCATGGATTTAAAAAGTCAATATTGGAAAACATCATTTTTTTTCTAAAATGAATTTATAGATTAAATACAATCCCAATCAAAGCCCTAAATGTATTTTCTGGACATGGACAAGCTGATTATGTACAATGAACTTCTATGATCAACTAACCCACTCGGTGTTATATTCCCTGAGAGATATTTGGTAAAATCGGAAAATCAGTGTGTGAGAGCAAACAATATATTTAACTTCATTAACATTAACCAGGAATTAGGACAGAGATACCAAGGTCATTGCCTTCCCTAGTAATTATTAGAATCATTCTGAGTAAATTGTATCTTAGACTACATAAATATTCTCAATATCTGTTGAGAAACAATTATAACAAATGTTTCATTAATTCTCTCTAAAACAAAATAGTTCTGTAAGTACTATTTCTCATTCAATTTCCTGAATTTTCATAATTAAATAGAACTTTCTATATATTTTTAAGCCAGTAAATTTTCATAACTGGGTCAATCTCATAGTTCTTCATTACACGAGAATTGTGAGTGACTTAGAAACTTACCAGTAGGGACATTATACAATATGATGGCTCTGAAAACTATTGGATTTTCAGTAAGATACAGCAGGCGCTAGATTTTAAACATCCCTTAATATACACAAAAGCACAACAACAACTTAACAAAATAATGTAGTTGTTCTCAGACTTGTTAAAATACAAGTCTCAGTGCAATGTCTTGTAAATATTTGCAGAGCATCAGTTTATAAGGATGGGCATACTCTACAACTGTTCAACTTCATTAAGAAGATGTAAAGGTCTCTTTTGTAGAAGTAATTAAATTCAGTTCTTACTTGCATACATTTCTTTTGCGAGATTGATTAAGATTTGATAACAGAAATGCTTTTTGGTTAGGCTTGATCAATTCTAAGTGGTCACCAAGGGACAAGACCCTGAGCACACATGAGCAAAATCAATAGCTCCCCATCTTGTGTGGTTTGAAATGCTCAGA